>NW_005371683.1:812007-847938 GCF_000412655.1 Myotis brandtii
CATGTTGTCACTACATCTCTCGGAGCCTCACAACCACCCTGCCTACTGTCCCATTTCTCAGAGGGGAAGCCTGAGGCTGAGACACTGGGAGGTTTGTCCTGGGTCACATACCAATGATCTCGTCTACACAGTCTGGACTAGAACCTAGCTCTTCTGTCACCTAGGCAAGGGGCCTCTCTTTTGTTTAAGAAAATGTGTATCACCTTTTTAAAAAATATTGTACTAGAAACACATGACAGTATCTGGTTACTCCAACAGCACGGAAGGGAACAGCAAAACTCCACCCTTTTCAACTCCCACCCTCTCCTAAGTGAAATCTCCTCCAGTGGTTGGCTGGGCATCTGCCAGGCCTTCACTGTACACTTACACACACACACACACACACACACACACACACACACACACAATACAAATGGGGTTGTCCCGTGTGTACCTGTTTTCACTTCTCGCTAGTCCCTGTTGGTACATATGGATCCAGCTCTCCTTTGGAAGCACCCGGGTAGGAGTGTGGGTGGCTGGCATGTCCTCCCCAGCTCCCTGAAGCTCTTTCCACTGCTCAGTGCCCCTCAGGCACCAGCTGCACCCCTTGCACCCACTGTAGGCAGGTACTGAGCTGGATTCTGCGGGCAGCAGTTCCCACGAATGGCTCTGGGGATTTTAGAACAGTGCTTGGCTCAATATCTATGTGCAAAGGAATTTGAGGCCGTCCTTAGGCATATTTTTCTTTTAATTTTAGAGGTTAAGTATTCATTTAATGTGTCAGGAAAAAATCCTAAGTCCATCAAACAGTGATTCTAGGCTTTTCAAAGTCCCTTTAACACAAGCTCAAGTTGAATAAGTCTATCCAAAGAGAAACACTAGGAACATAATAGCAGAGGTGCACCATGGGTATGGCCAGAATCCTAAGTGGCCATAACCATGTTCCACCTCTGCTATTATTTACCTAGTGTGGAAAGGGCCCGAGTGAGGTCTGGGAACTGTTGTGGATGGGGCTGGACTTGGCAGGGAGGACCTGGGAGTCTGGTTCCTGACCGCTGCTCCTGGGCTCTGGAGGGCCCGGAGGAGGGGGAGGAAGCGGCCTGCAGACATAAGGTCAATCCCCGGCTGCAGTGATTCGAGTGGAACAAAGAGTCCTTTTTCTTGTCATCTGTGCATTCCATGTACCAAGAAAAACAGCACCAAAGGCCACAGGGACAGGCTCCCAGGATCCCCGTGGGCTGCAGCAGGTGACGGTGAGAACGAACAGTTTGGGGCTAGGACGCCCTCCCTTTGGGCCTGCTTTCCAAAGGCAATGAAAGGACTGGCCCAGACCAGCAGGGGTATCACTTGATCATGAGGGCACCGAGGAACCCCGAGGGTCTTTATCATCCCAGGGGAGGCACCCTGAAGACCACCTGACGTGTAAAGTCTCTGGGGCACGCCTCCAAAGAAAGAACAAGAATCGCAGCTGGCTTGGCGATTTATGGCGGCCTTCATGTTCTCGGGGAGGCAGGCGTAACCTGCAGGAGGGATCTGGGGGGACTTGAAGGGATTTGCTTGGTCGACAACGGGCACCCAAGGGAACAGTCGGACGTCACAGGTCTCGGGGTGTCCAAGGACAGACTCCAAACCATTGCTTCTGAGGCTGCCAAAAGCACAGGCAGCTCCCAGCCGCCCTTCCCTGGTTCCTCTGCCTGAGAGAGACACGCACACATACCCCACATGGTCTTGTGAGTAGAGCTGGGGCTCTGAGCCCTCACACCCCCTCCCGCAACACACACGCACCTGCCCCTCTTCCTCCCTCAGGCGTGGCAGAGAGGAGACAGGACGCTGGGACCACTGCTTTCAAAGGCTGAGCCAAATGCTTACCTAGGGGATGACCTCAACAATGTCTGGAAACATGTCTGAATGTACAAGAGGAAAAAAATAAAAATTCTACCTAACAGGGGTTCTCTCTGGAGAGAGGATGTTCCATGATTTTATTTTTTTCCTTAAAGAGCAGAGAGGAGACATGCCACCAAGCTGAGACCCCCTAACAGCTATACGGCCGCAGATGAGCTGAGCTCAGACCAAGGCCCCAGCCACCACCCCCTCCCCCCAGGAAAATGCGTTCGCACATCAGGTTAGCCAGCCCAGGTGACCGTGTCAAGGTGAAAGCCAAGTCCATCCTGGTTCTGAACAGAAAAGCCAGCCAAGGCGGAAATCAGCACAAACCAGCTTTTCAGAAAAGGCGAGTGAGCCTGGAGCAGGGCCCGGGCTTTATTGATAGAAGGCTAGGTCCTGCCCCACTTGTGCTGAAGCACGCAGCCAGGCCTGTCCAAGGCAAACACAGCCGCCCTCCACCGCCCAGCAACCCCCTCTCTAGGCCGTTTGCTGGCTGAGGGCTGTTCCACGCCCACAGGGGACTCTTGGCTCCTTCTATGTTTCTATGTGGCTCCTACATGTCACTGTGCTTCTGCTCTAGACACAGCCGCTCGCCAGAGGGCCCCCAACAGAGAGAAAGGGGGTCACTCTGCTTCCAAATACTCAGACCTCGGAGCACCTGTTCACTGCTGACGTTCTGAGGATGAGACGATGCATATGGCAAACCCAGGCCCTGCTCTGGGGCCTTTTGCTCACCATACCTGGTAGCTGGCTAGGCAGCGCTAGGGTTTCTCAACCTCAGCATTAGTTTGTTATTGTTTTTGTTGTTGTTGTTTTTTTGTTTTTAGGAAGGGAGAGAAAGAAAGCAAGAAACATCCATTTTTGTTCCACTTATTTATGCATTCATTGGTTGATTCTTGTAAATGTCCTGACCAGGGATTGAACCTGCAACCTTGGCATACCGGGATGATGCTCTACCCAAGTTAGCTACCTGGCCAGGGCTCAGCACTGTTGACATCTGGGGTCAGATGACTCTGCTGTGGGAGATTTTTTTCTGTGCACTGTAGGGGGCAGAACCCCTGGCTTCTACCCACCAGATGCCAGTAGCACCTTCCACTCGTGATAATCAAAACCGTCTCCAGAAACTGCCAAGTGCCCCCTGGGGGAAGGGAGCCAATCACTCCCTTTTGAGACCTGCTGTTTTAGAAGAAGGAATAGAGACGGAAGGGGGGACCCAGGGAGTAGTGGGGGAAGCAGGCTCCGGGTTGGGGGATGGGTAGGATTAAGGGGAACAGAAAGAAGAGAGACTTGGAAGCTTCCAGATGGGACAGAAAATTGGGAAAGTAAAGAGTTGTTTAAATAGCCAAAACCGGTTTGGCTCAGTGGATAGAGCGTCGGCCTGCGGACTGAAAGGTCCCAGGTTCGATTCCGGTCAAGGGCATGTACCTGGGTTGTGGGCACATCCCCAGTAGGAGATGTGCAGGAGGCAGCTGATCGATGTTTCTCTCTCATCGATGTTTCTAACTCTCTATCTCTTTCCCTTCCTCTCTGTAAAAAATCAATAAAATATATTTAAAAAAAAAAGTTGTTTAAATAAGATTAGGAAATGTTGCTATATGATGTGCTATTAACCTCCCTTTTCCTTCTTCGAAGGAATACCTTCAGCAAAAATCTGCATCATTCACCAGGGCTTTGGGAGTCAAATTCGTTTTCTCCTTTTCCTGCCCTCCCCGTCCCCCAACCTGGATGGATAGGTTCCAGCTAGGCACAGGGCCCTCCCAAGAGGCTGGGTTACATTCAGGCCATACCATAGCAGTTACTGTTCCAAAGTGTGTGGAGGATAGAATTTTAAAATATGTATTTTGATTGATTGATTTTTATTGATTTCAGAAAGGAAGGGAGAGGGAGAGAGAGAGAGAAACGTCAATGAGAGAGAATCATTGATCAGTTGCCTCCTGCACCCTCCCCCTCCCCCTCCACTGGGGATCGAGCCTAAAACCCAGGCATGCATCCTGACTGGGAATTGAACCATGACCTCCTGGTTCATAAGTTAATGCTCAACCGCTGAGCAACACCGGTGGGGCTAAAATACATATTTTAGAACTGATTCAATATCATTTTTATGAAAACACACATCCTGTTTGCTTTCTAGTAATGCTTTCTCAGTGGGAGAAAAAGGCATGAGGGAATAGCTGCGAGGCAGGTAACACCCGTGGGTGGATGAGTTGATTGGACGTCATTGATCACGTGCACCGTGGTCAGAAAAAGCATGTGGATAGCTATTCTGGGGACCTGGGGGCTGACTCCCGGGTTCCTCAGGTTCTCTCAGACTCTCTTCAGGAAATAAGCAGCTATCCAGCATCTGAATGGTCTCTCACACACACGGGGCTTGTTTGTTTAAAGTCTTGCTTCCCTATTCTACTGCAAGCACGGCAAGGGCAGGAGTCATATCTGTTTCCTCCATCACTAAGTCTCTGGATTTCCTGGGCCTGTACGTGATCAACATTCAAAACATATTTGTGCTTGTTTGTTTTTCCAAAACATATTTGTTAAATGAATACATGGATGGTGTCCTGGAACACTCCTTACTTCCTTGACCAGCAACCTTTGACTCAGACATTAAGACTCACGTCAATTGTCACCACCTTTGGGAAGTCCTTCCTGATTTCCAACAGAAACAACTGCACTGTGGACTCAAAACACTTGATTCATATTCTTATGGCAAACATGCATCACGGTACATACTGTGTGGTTGTATTCTGCCTCCCATGCCAGCATGTAAGCTATTTGAGGATAAAAACTATGACGTATCATTTATTATCCCTACTCTCACCAGCGCTTGGCACATTGTAGATGCTCAATAAGCACTTTTTCAATGCAAGAGTGAAAAAAAAATGCTCTCCTGTAACCCTTCCCAATCCTAGACATCAAAGTTCAGACACATCTGGTTCAAGTGCCTTGGCAAAGTCCAGAACCAAGAGCTACACTGGGCATCCAATTTCCTGGCCCTTTAACTCAGGTGGAAGTATCTGCCTAGCCCCTCTGAAGTTGATCTGGCCTGGCTGGCAGCTCCCCATTCCTACTGCCCCAGGGCTTTAAGGCCTCAAAGGATCTCCAAGAGCCTTCTTTGGGACCACCACCCTTCACCCATACCCACACCTCTGGCTTAAAGCCCTGGGCCAAAGCAGGCTCTGTACAGGGCACTGCAGACTTCTCTGTGTCACTGTTCCTGTTCCACACCCCTCTGCCAGTTTCTTGGAAAGTGGTGTGAGATATTGAGATTTATAATAAAAAATACATATTTGGTTATGATCCCCATTTCAGGCACAGAGCTCATAAAATCCTAGGGCTTTCCTGAATGATGAGAGCAACCAAGGTGTCTCTTGTCATGTTAATGAGGTGACTTTTGGACCCTACCTAAACATGGGGGTTAGAAGATTAAAAAATGGCAGCAGAGTAAGTGGATGCTACATGGACACTCTCCGAGGACCAACCTGGAAATGCAACTAAAATACAGAAGAACCACCCTGAAAAATCAACTGAGGACTAGCTGGAGAGAACCCTGATAACCAAGGACAGAAAGTAGGAAGGACAGAGGTGTGAAAGAGCTGGCAGAGCCCTAACTGGTTTGGCTCAGTGGATAGAGCGTCAGCCTGCGGACTCAAGGGTTCCAGGTTCGATTCCAGTCAAGGGCATGTACCTTGGCTGTGGGCACATCCCCAGTGGGGGGTGTGCAGGATTCAGCTGATCGATGTTTCTCTCTCATCGATGTTTCTAACTCTTTATCCCTCTCCCTTCCTCTCTGTAAAAATCAATAAAATATATTTTAAAAAAAGAAAAGAAAAGAAAAAGAAGGAGCTGGCAGGGCTCCCATAGACAGCAGCTGAAGTCCCGGAGAGATAGCTCAGCTGTGTGTGTGTGGGGGGGTCCGCCACTGCGAACTCTGGGGTCTAAATACCAAGCTTGGCTCTCCAGCCTAGAGCACCAGAACTGAGAAAGATGCCCACATAATATATGGCTGTGAAAAGCAGCAGGGTTGCTGTCTCCTAGGAAGAGATGTTTGAAAATGCAGGCACCCTCTTAAAGGGCGAACACAAAATTTTGAGTGCAGCCACTTATCTTGGGCCCTGACAGGGAGAGGGCAGAGTGGACTGGAGCTGTGTGAGGAGAGCCCAGGGTTGGGGGCTCTGGGGTTGGAGCTTGGAGGGCCTCCATCCCGGTTACCTATGCTGAGTCATTCCCTCACGTTTTCCTCAGACGACATCGTTCTCCTCAGATGTTTGCTATCCAGTGGCTTTTTGCCTGGGGGAAGGCAGCTGACCCACCCTGTTGGAAGACCTTTTGCCCCACCCTGAGGTCAACAGCTTGAGACTAATCACATCTGAGCGTCAATGGGACTTCAGGGAGAGGCAGGTCACTGGAGGCTTTGAGTCTTTGCCTGATCTAATCCAGGGACTGGGGCTAGGAAAAGCAGACCCTGGTGCACATCTTGGTCCTTTCCAAAGGCACCCAGCCCCAGTAAAGGAAGCCACAAGCTGTGAATTGCTAATACCTCCAGATAGTATTCAAGGCCAGTCACAAACAGCACCTGACATTGTCCTGCACTAGAGATTGGAAGTTGTGGTAGATCTACCGAATACACAGACACAAACCCAAACAGGCAGCCAAAATGGGGAGACAAAAAAACAAACAAACAACAAAAAAAACAAGCCCCAAATGAAAGAACAATAGAATTCTCCAGAAGAAGAGCTAAATGAAATGGAGATAAGAAATTTATCAGACATAGAGTTCGGGATAATGATGGCAAAGAGGCTCAATAGCATGAGAAAAGATAGAGTAACTGTGCAGAATGACATAGCACTAATAAAGAACACAGTGGAAGGAATACACAGTAGATTAGGAGAAGTGGAGGACTGGGTCAGTGAATTAGAAGACAGGGTAGAAAAAAATCACTCAATCAGAGGAACAAAAAGAAAAAACAATTAAAAAAACAGGAGGACAGCTTACGGGAGCTGTGGGGCTACATGAAACGTAACTATGTTCTCATAATAGGTGTGCCAGAAGGGGAACAAAGTGAGCTAGGGCTAGAGAACATGTTTGAAGAAACAATGGCAGAAAACTTCCCTAACCTGGTGAAGGAAAAAGTCACACATGTTCAGGAGGCACAGAGTCCCAATCAAGAAGAAAATGACCACGCCCAGACACATCATAATTAAAATGCCAAAAATTAAAGACAAAGAGAGAATCTTAAAGGCAGCAAGAGAAAAGCAATTTTCACCTACAAAGGAGCTCCCATAAGGCTGACACCTGATTTTTCATCAGAAACTCTACAAGCCAGAAGGAAATGGCATGAAGTATTAGAGGTAATAAAAAGCAAGGATCTGAAACCAAGATTACTATATCCAGCAATGCTATCATTCAAAATAGATGGTCAAATAAAAGAGCTTCCCAGACAAAAAAAAAAGGCTAACAGAGTTTATCACCACCATACCAGCACTGCAAAAAAATACTAAAGGGACTGCTATAATAATAAGAAGAAAGAGAGAGAGAGAGAGAGAGAGAGAGAAAGAGAAACAGGCATGCAGAATTAAAATGGCAATAAGTAAGTACCTATCAATAATAACCTTAAATGTAAATGGATGAAATGCTCCAATCAAAAGACATAGGGTAGCTGAATGGATGAAAACACATGAATCAATTATATGCTGTCAACCAGAGACCCATCTCAGAACAAAAGACTCACACAGGATGAGAGGAAGGGATGGAAAAAAATCTTCCATGCAAATGAAAACAAAACAAAAAAAGTTGGGGTAGCAATAATCATATCTGACAAAACAGACTTCAAAATGAAGGACATCACAGGAGACAGTAAAGGTCACTACAAAATACTAAAGGGATCAATCCAACACAAGGATATAACCCTGGTAAACATATATGCACCCAATAGAGGAGCATCTAAATATGTAAAACAGCTTCCAGAGGACTTTAACAGAGAGGTTGACAGCAATACAGTCACAGTAGGGGACTTTAACACCCCGCTGACTTCACTGGATAAATCTTCCAGACAAAAACTTAACAAGGAAACAGAGACTCTAAATGACACACTGGATCAAATGGATTTAATTGACATTTATAGAACCTTTCACCCCAAAGCAGCAGAATACATATTCTTCTCAAGTGCACATAGGTCATTCTCAAAGACAGACCACACATTGGGACACAAAACAAGTCTCTACAAGTTCAAGAAGATTGACGTCATATCAAGTATCTTCTCAGATTACAATGGAATGAAATTACAAATAAACTACAGTAAAAACACTAAAAAACATTCAAACATATGGAGGCTAAAGAGCATGTTATTAAACAATGAATGGGTTACCAATGAGATCAAGAAAGAAATAAAAAACGTCCTGGAAACAAATGAAAATGAACACACAACTGCCCAAAATCTATGGGACACAGCGAAAGGAGTCCTGAGAGGGAAGTTCATAGCACTGCAAGCATGTCAAACCCACACCCGGCAGGCCGCATGCCTCGGCCCGAGTTTGACATGCTTGCACTACAGGCATACCTCAAAAAACAAGAAAAATTAATAATAAACTATTTAACGCTACAACTTAAGGAACTAAAAGAGAACAACAAGAAAAGCCCAGAGTAGTAGAAGGAAATAATAAAGATTAGAGCAGAAATAAATGACATAGAGACTAAAAAAAAAATACAAAAAAATCAATGAAACCAAGAGCTGGTTCTTCGATAAGATAAAAAGATTGATGAACCGTTCGTTAGCCAGACTCATCCAGAAACAGAGAGAGAGGACCCAAGTAAATAATATCAGAAAAGAAAGTGGTGAAGTAATAAACGTCACCACAGAAATACAAAGGATTGTAAGCAAATACTATGAACAACTATATGCCAACAAACTGGACAACATGGGCGAAATGGACAAATTCCTAAAAAAATAATACAATATTCCAAAACTGAATCAGAAAGAATCAGAAAACCTAACTAGGCCAATAACAATTGAGGAAATACAATAAGTAATAATAATAATAATAACAAAAAACTCTGAGCAAACAAAAGCTCTGGTCTGGATGGCTTTACAGGGGAGTTTTACCAAACCTTTAAAGAACAACTAACACCTATCCTCAATCTATTCCAAACAATCCAAGCTGTGAGACTTCCAAGCTCATTTTATGAGGACAGCATTATCCTAATTCCAAAACCAGATAAAGCCACTACAAAGAAAGAGAACTACAGGCCAATATCCCTGATGAATATAGATGCTAAAATCCTCAACAAAATATTAGCAAATGGCATCCAGCAGTATATTAAAAAGGTCATACACCATGACCAAGTGGGATTTATTCCAGGGATGCAAGGCTGGTACAATATTCACAAATCAATAAACATGATACATCACATAAACAAATTTTTTTTATAAAATCTCTTAGCAAAGTGGGAAGAGAGGGATCATATCTCCACATAATAAAGGCCATAAATGATAAGCCTACCACCAACATCATACTTAATGGGCAAAAACTAAAACCATTTCCTCTAAGAACAGGAACAAGACAGGGATGTCTGCTTTCACCACTCTTATTCAATATAGTACCAGAAGTCCTAGCCACAGCGATCAGACAAGAAGAAGATATAGAAGGCATCCAAATTGGAAAGAAGTAAAAGTCTCATTATTCACAGATGACATGATATTGTACATAGAAAACCCTAAAGACTCCACCAAAAAACTACTAGATTTAATAAAGGAATTTGGCAATGTAGCAGAATACACAATGAACACCCAGAAATCGATGGCATTTTTATACACCAATAATAAATTCTCAGAAAGAAAAACAAAAAAAATAAGCCCATTTACCATTGCAACAAAAAAATTAGATGCTTAGGAATAAACTTAACCAAAGTGGTAAAAGACTTGTATGCAGAAAACTAGAGGACATTGGAAAAGAGATACAGGAAGATATAAACAAGTGGAAGAATATATCATGTTCATGGATTGGTAGAATTAACATCATTAAAATGTCCATACTGCTCAAAGCAATCTGCAGATCCAATGCAATCCTTATTAAAATACCAACGGCATATTTCACAGATCTAGAGCAAATACTCCAAAAATTTATATAGAACCAAAAAAGACCCCAAATAGCTGCAGAAATCTTGAGAAAGAAGAACAAAGTTGGAGGAATCACAATACCAGATATCAAGTTATACTACAAAGCAAGTGTACTCAAAACAGCCTGGTACTTGCACAAGAACAGGCATATCGATCAATGGAACAGAACAGAGAACCCAGAAATCGACCCAAAACATTACACTCACTGGTCATGCGGTTTGGACCCCTGATCTTTCATATGGCAGTTCGGGTGATTTAGACGCCCTGACCTTTTTCTCCCTGAAGATAACATCTAGGCCTCAGTTGTATTTCAGCTCCAGGCTCAGAAAAGCAGCAAAACCAGACAAGTGCCACCCTGGCTGCCTCAGGACCAGCTGCAGTGACTAATGACCCTGCCCTGGCACCAGCCAATCAGTGGAGACCACGACCCTGAAAGGGCACACCTGGGAAGCTGATGAATATTCTATTGAGACCGCCCCCCCCCCCTGAGACCGCCCCTAGGATTTCCACCTGCAAGAGAGAGACACTCTCAGGATGAGGGACCCAGTGTGCACTCTCCCTCCAAGGAGCACGCCCTGCCATTCCCTTCCCCTCTCCTTCCCACACAGGCATGACTCCCCGAACCCTAAGGGGCCCCATGAGACTTGCAACCAGGGGAGCAATGGGCAGCAGCCGTTCGTCCTGGGCTAACCCTGAACCTGTCTCCAAGGCCCCTTTTCTCTGACTTTCCTGAGCCAGAGCAGCCCAGCCGAGGCTCCCCTGTGGCTTCCTCTATGCCCTTCCTGTGTCACTGTCCTAAGTGTGTTTTTGCCGTCATCATGGACCCAATACCCTTTGGCTCAGTGCTGGGTAGCCCTTCCCTTTGGACATCCCCATCCCTAATCCCTTTTCCTTAAATAATTCAATTTTTCTTTATTCACTGTCTGAGATGGCTATTTAGCCTGCCCCTGCATTGCCAACTTTAACCTTTCAGTATCTTTTTATAA
Source organism: Myotis brandtii (assembly GCF_000412655.1). Classification (NCBI taxonomy): domain Eukaryota; kingdom Metazoa; phylum Chordata; class Mammalia; order Chiroptera; family Vespertilionidae; genus Myotis; species Myotis brandtii. The sequence continues at coordinate 822,964 of NW_005371683.1, forward strand.
TAATCTGCTAAGTAACGTGTTTCTCTGTGTTCTGCGAGCCGCTCTAGCAAACCAAGGAAGGAGTTGTGGGAACCTCCAATCTATAGCCGGCAGGTCAGAAGCCCAGGGGACCACCTGGACTTGCAATTGGCCTCTGAAGGTGAGGGGGCGCAGACAGTGAAGCTGAACTGCGAGGCATCCAGCTGGTATCAGAGAATTGCTTTGGAGGTATGTGTGGGGGAAACACACCCACACATCAGAATTGGATGCAGAATCAGAATGTGTGTCTGGAAACCCCATCTGGCCAGAAGGAGACCCCAACATCCAGCACGTGTGCAATACTCATGCCCCCTCCTGTCACCAGAGCTCCTGCGAAAGCTGTTCCCAGCCGGGCGCCCCCGCTTGCTGCCTACCTGGCCAGAGGGCGGCGGCGTGAGGGTGCATTCTGGAGAAGGCCTGTCCCGGAGCGGGCCTTGCTGCTGACTGCAGTCCAGCTGGATCAGGTGGCGGCACTCAGGGTGGCAGGTGAATTTACAGTCTGGAGGGAAAACACAAGGGGGGTTAGGGGTCAGGCTTCCTGAGAAAAACCTTGGGGGCCTGCTTCTAACTCCAAGAGGGAAAGGCGTGCGAGAGAGAGAAGTGGAGGGTGGGAGAACACCCTGAGAACGAGGCCCGGCTCTCCACGCCATTACAAACGGTGAACATGAACCAGTGCTAGCCAGGCGTACCTCGGAGACACTGCAAGTTTGGCTCCAGATCAATAAAGTGAATATTGCAACAAAGCAGGTCACACATATTGGGAGGATTACCAAAATGCGACGCAGAGACACGGAGTGGGCAGATGCTGTTGGAAAAAGGGCGCCAATGGACTTGCTCAAGGCAGGGTTGCCGCAAAACGTCACTTTGTAAACAACACAATATCCATGAAGAGCAATAAAGCGAAACACAATAAAACGAAGTATGCCAACGTCTTGGCCGCTATTACTTAGTGTGACCCTGTGATCATTATTATTGTCACTTTACAGACAAAAAATTGGGGCTTAGGGATGTTAGTGACTTTCTAACATCCCTACGAATCTTTTTACGAATATACATTAATCTATACTAAGTTACATTAATTTATACTAATTTACATTAATTTGGTCGCCAGGGACCATGGAGTCTTGGGAAGGGGCTTAACTCTTCTGGGCCTCATTTTGCCGTCTGTGGAATACAGGCCATAGCAGCCCCGCCTGGTACACAGGACGCCTATAGTTTTAGGGGAGAACAGGTCTTCACGAATTACAAGTGCGTCCAAACACCAAGGCACTGTCATCAGCAGCAGGAAAGGCTGCTACCTGTCTCTGACCTGCCCCGTCTAGAAATGTGGGCATGGCTTCTCTAACCCAGCTGACATAGCCTCCAGACAACATCCCACACCAGGTGTTTCAGGGCCGAAAGCACGAGTTTCATAGAGAGAGTTCACTTCCATGGAAGCAGGACTTCATGAGCCGTGGGAAAACGAGGCCCAGAGAGGTCAAGTGAGGTCCCCAATGACACACAGCACGGTGGCAGAGCTAGTAGCTTCCAGGATCTTGAAGGCAGAAGGGAGGTAAAGTTACAGGGGTGGGGGCCTGGCTGGAGGGGGCAGGGCTTGTGGTAGGCAACTCAAGTGCCTGGATTTGTTTGGATAACCTGGTCACTAGAGGACAACTTTTTAAAATTTATGTTTTTAAAACTGATTTCAGAGAGGAAGGGAGAGGGAGAGAGAGATAGAAACATCAATGATGAGAGAGAATCATTGATTGGCTGACTCCTGCACGTCCCCTACTGGGGATTGAGCCCCCAACCCAGTATGTGCCCTGACGGGGAATGGAACCATGACCTCCAGGTTCATGGGTCAAAAATCAACCACTGAGCCACACTGGCCGGGCACTAGGGTACAACTTTTTTTTAATATATTCCTTCATTGATTTCAGAGAGGAAGGAAGAGGGAGAGAGAAACATCAATGATGAGAGAGAATCATTGATTGGCTGCCTCCTGCACACCCCCTATTAGGGATCGAGCCCGCAACCCAGGCATGTGCCCTTGGCCAGAATCGAACCTGGGACCCTTCAGTCTGCAGGCTGATGCTCTATCCACTGAGCCAAACTGGCTAGGGCTAGGGGACAATTTTTGATTTATAAGAGCTTAGGCTCCCAACACTTTTCCTTTGTTTTAGACTTTCTTTTAAAGCATCACACACACTCTATCTTGGGGTGAGGATGGGTCTGGTCTCTTCTTCCCACTCTTTTGGGGAGCTCTGGAATGAGACCCTCACACTCCCCAGCTGCCCCCTTCCCAATCACCCCCAAAGATAAGCACCTTGTTCGGGTGTGCCACTGATGGCTGCAGGGGCAGGGGAGCCCCCTGACAAATGCAGGGGTACGCAGAGCTTCCGGAACCCCCCAACCTGACTCAACCTTCCAGAGCTCCCTACTCCATCTGGGACGGCAGATGACGCTCTGCTCATCTCCCTCAGTCCTGAAAGCGAGGCCGACATCCCCCCCCCTTCACACCCACCGTGTCTAGGCCTCCTGACTCTCCTCCTGTAAGCTGTCCTCTCACCTGGAGCCAGAATGGGTGAAGCCAGCTCTCTAGGCGCGCACCCTCCCCCTGCGCGCACCCACCCCCTGCATGCACCCTCCACCCACGCGCGCACCCTCCCCCTGCACGCACCCTCCCCCTGCATGCACCCTCCACCCATGTGCACCCTCCCCCTGCATGCATGCTCCCCCTGCACGCACCCTCCACCTGCCCACACCCTCCACCTGCGCGCACCTTCCATCCACGTGCACCCTCCCCCTGCATGCACGCTCCATCCACGCGCACCCTCCCCCTGCATGCACGCTCCATCCACGTGCACTCTCCCCCTGCATGCACGCTCCACCTTCGCGCACCCTCCACCCGCACGCACCCTCCCCCTGCACGCACCCGCAAGCATTTCTGGGTCCCACTGTGGGCGATCTCTGCCTGGCACAAGGACAGCCGCACCCCAGGTGCGGTGAAGGGCACCCGGGGATGTGCAGGCCAAGTCTCCCTCCCGCAGTGCCCAGAACCGCCAGGGCTTTGATAGGGCAGCACAGTGGCCAGAGCCGCACAGAGTGGCATTGTTCAGGCTCCGCTCCTGGAACGCACCTGTGCCGCCCTGGCCGAGCTCTAAGCATGAAGAATGCTCTGGGGTGCCCCGAAGTGGAAATGGGGAGGAGGAGGGACTGTACGCTCCCCTAGCTTTCTAGCAAGCAAGCGCTGCCACCACCTCACAGACGGGGGGGCTGTCGGCACAGCTGCTCCATCTGATTCTGTTTCCCTCTCCTCTCCCTTCCTCCCGCCCCCACTCCGTCTCTGACACACACACCCTGTGCAAAAAGCACCGAACCCTCAGGAAGACTGTTTCTTCCAGGCCTTGCTGCTGGGCTGGATGGAGCCAGGAAACAGAAGATGCCAGGAGGCGTGTTTCCGGATTTTAGGAAAGCCCCTTTGCGCACCAAGGACTTTGGTCCATCAGACCGTGTAACCACAGAGTAGAGCAAACCCCTGCGGCACATCTGACAGTCCCTGGCCCCCGGGAACGCCACGCCTGGGCTTCTAGGCTGAGGGAGGTGAAGTCAGAGCCACCGTGCCTGTCTCCAGCCACAGCAGCGCCCACAGGCCCCCGCAGGAGGCTGCAGGCCAGCTCTGCTGAGTGGGACGCCCCTGAGATTCCAACCTGCCGGGCAGGGCCGTGTCCTCCTGGGACCCAGTGCTTAAACCCCACCGGTCCTCTCCCCCAAGGCAGCTCATCACAAGGTGCTGCTAAGCCAACCCGCCCCTGGCTTCCCTGTGCTGCACAGCCTCGGCTGGTGCTCCATCCGGGCGAGGAGAGAGACGGGACTTGGTGGTGCAGGACCTACAGGCCCCAGAAGGGCTCAGCCTTCCCTGGGCAGCAGCACCACGTTTCTGGCAGCAGCTGCCACGTCCTGAGCACGGACTTCCCGTGGAGGGCTCAGCCTTCCCTGGGCAGCAGCTGCCACGTCCTGAGCACGGACTTCCCGTGCCCTGTGCTCGCTTGAGGGGGAAGATGAATGAGACAGGACGCCAGGGGCCTCAGGCTAGCCGGGCAGACGCACGCGTGCAGAGATAACTAGTGAGGGAGACGCTGAAGCAGGGCCCAGATCGAGGAGGCCTGTTCCGAGGACACAGTGCCTGCCAGCCACAGCTGTCAGGGCGGCTTCAAGCTCAGGAGGCTCGGGGAGCTCAGAGAACGGATCAGACCCCAGGTGGCTCCCAGTCCCTCGTGGCAGGGGCCAAGAGGAGATGGAGCCGTGACATCGCAGAATAGATGGGACGAGGACCTCCCTAACGAGGCATAAAGGATCAGGGAGTGCCGCTCCGGACGTTCTAACTGCAGTGTCTCCGGGAGAACTGGCACTTCTTACCCTTCGGCCTGCCATCTATAAGACAGAACTGCCCCTCCCTCTCACCCTTCCCTCCAGCGCAGGCCCTGTCTCCACCCCAAGGGTGTTTTGAGGAATAAATGTGCTTTCAGGTTTGGGATGAGGGGCCTATGGAAAGAGAAGAGGCCGACTGTGAGGAGGAATAATGCCAACCACAGGGGTCTTCTCCAGGGAAGGAGCCAGGAGGCAGGACGAGAGAGGGCTCCCAGGCTCGGTGAGCCTTCCAGCTGTGAAAACAAAGCACCATGGACAGGGCAGCTAACACAGCAAACTACTGGAGGCTAGACGTCTGAAATCAGCTTGGCGGGGTCATGCCCGCTCCGAAACCCGTGGGGAAGACTCCTTCCTGCCTCTTCCCGGCTTCCGTACGGGCAGCCCGTGGCATCCCGCGGCTGGTAGCTGCACCGCTCCAGGCTCTGCCTCCGCGGTGCATGGCCTTCTCCCTGTGCTGTCTTCACACGGCCATTTTCTTAAAAGGACAACGGTCATATTGGATTAGGGACCAGCTGCTTAACTAACTACACCTGCAGCCGCCCTATTTCCAAATAAGGTCCCGTTCTGAGGTACTTAGGCGATCAGGATGTCAACCTATTATGGGCTGGGGCACAATTCAACCCACCACACAGAGCCTGGGCCACACTGGGCACCCGTGCCCTTAGGCCCAAGCAGATGGGGTTTCTCACGGAACCATCTCTGGAGACCAGCAGCCCGGACACCAGCAGCAGACGGGCAGAGGAGGAGGCCAGGGAGCGTGGAGCCGAGGCCCAGACACCCGCCTCCTCCCCCAGCCCTGCTCCTGACATCCCCAGTCCCTCACTGTCACCATCAAAGTCTCCATCTGGAACGAGGGGGTGAGGCCCAGAGGTCCCGGCAACCCATGCCCAGAGATGTTCTTCCTTCTCCCACTTCAGCCCAGAGGTGAACCCAGCAGACGGAACTACCTGTGCGAGGAATTGTTTTTCCAAAACACGGAAGCAACACACCTCCTAATCCCCAGGGCTGCCCAAGTTAGTTCCTGCTCCACCCCAGTTGCCACATGCCACACACACACACACACACACACACACACACACACACAGATACATACACACACTCACAGGCTGATACACACACACACACACACACACACCGAAACACACACACAGACACACAGATACACACATGCACACAGAGATACACACACACTCACAGGCACACACACACACACACACACCGAAACACACACACAGATACATACATACACACATGCACACAGAGATACACACACACTCACAGGCACACACACACACACACACACCGAAACACACACACAGATATATACATACACACATGCACACAGAGATACTCACAGGCACACACACAGATACATACATACACACATGCACACAGAGATACTCACAGGCACACACACAGATACATACATACACACATGCACGCGCACACACACACACACACACATAGCACACAAGCCGCTGCATAACCTGAGAGGCTAATTTTCATTGATAAGACATTCCACTGATAAGGAACCCTTAAGGCCCTTTCACCCCAGACCTGTAGGCAAGATCCTGAGACAATGGGGAGCCTTCCCCTGAAGCCACCCTCAGCTGGAGCAAAGGCGGGGTGAAGGTGGGGGCACCCAGGAGACGATCCTGGTGGACAGCAGGCCCACAGGCCTCCCTGGCGATGGTCACTCCCAGGTCCCGGAGAGCAGCTTCTCACCTGCATGGCCAGCGCCACTGTGAGGCCTGAGGGGCAGCCTCTGAATCCAGGAGTCCCGCACCCGTTCCTGGGCACCACGGGCCTCCGTGCAGAGGGTAACCTCAGAACAGACCTGATCCCTGCCGCAGCCCTCCTTCAGGGCCTGGCCACACACGGGGAACGGGAAGAGGATGGGGGAGGATGGGAGGAGGATGGGAGGAGGATGGGAGGAGGATGGGGGAGGATGGGAGGAGGATGGGGGGAGGATGGGAAGAGGATGGGGGAGGATGGGAGGAGGATGGGGGGAGGATGGGAAGAGGATGGGGGAGGATGGGAGGAGGATGGGGGGAGGATGGGAAGAGGATGGGGGAGGATGGGAGGAGGATGGGGGGAGGATGGGAAGAGGATGGGGGAGGATGGGAGGAGGATGGGGGGAGGATGGGAAGAGGATGGGGGAGGATGGGAGGAGGATGGGGGGAGGATGGGAAGAGGATGGGGGAGGATGGGAGGAGGATGGGGGGAGGATGGGAAGAGGATGGGGGAGGATGGGAGGAGGATGGGGGGAGGATGGGAAGAGGATGGGGGAGGATGGGAGGAGGATGGGGGGAGGATGGGAAGAGGATGGGGGAGGATGGGAGGAGGATGGGGGGAGGATGGGAAGAGGATGGGGGAGGATGGGAGGAGGATGGGAAGAGGATGGGAAGAGGATGGGAAGAGGATGGGGGAGGACGGGAGGAGGATGGGAAGAGGATGGGAGGAGGATGGGAGGAGGATGGGGGAGGATGGGGGAGGATGGGAGGAGGATGGGAGGAGGATGGGAGAGGATGGGAGGAGAATGGGGGAGGATGGGAGGAGGAGGATGGGAGGAGGATGGGCTCTGAAGAAGGCGGGGCCCACAGTCACTGCTCAACCAACTCCCTGAACTTGGGCGGTTACTGAACTTCTCTGAGCATCACTCTCCTCAGCTATAAAGTGGGAATCACAGCAGTTCCTAGGGCGGCCCTGAGCGTGAACGGGTTCTCGGTGTGAACCACACACGGAAGGCTGGGAGCACGGAGGCCCCAGGTTTAACACCCCCCGCCCCCCGCATGCCCACTCAGCTATTACCCACTCCATGAGCTCCTGGCGGGTGATCCAGTCACGTCACCTCCCCCAGCTAATCGCTTCCAAACAAAGCACACAAATAGCTTTTAGTTCTAAAGTCACTTTGTGCTCAGGCACAACAGAGAAATCTGAAACAAAACAAAAACAAAACCATGTGCACGGAAAGTGACAATGTCATAAAAGTGTTTTACAAGCAGGAGGAAGTTGCCTGGTCCTGCCCAAGTCACGGGGACAGTGCTCAATCTCTGGTCGCAGCCTTGGCGCCCTTCTCTCACATTCCTGAGACCAGTGGTGGCCACTGGACACGGCCAGGGCCCCACCCCTGCAGCCCCAGGCACTGTCAGCCTGCAGCTCCGCCCTGCCTGCTCCCCGAGCCAGGAACACCCCTCCATGTCCCACGGCCTCAGGTGCTGGGGTTCCCTCTGTCACCCCGGCCTCCGAGTCCCCACGGCTGCAGTTCTGAAGTCCACTCATCCCCAGCCTTTGCTCTGGGGCCTGCTCGGTGTTCGAGAGGCCCGGTCACTAGGAAGCAGCTCTTAATCAAGAGTCACCAGGTCAGGGTTCGAACCCAAGCCCTGCTACTAACTGGGTCTGAGGTGGGCTTGCACCATTTCCTTAACCTCAGCAAAATATGAACTTTATTCAGCCTCAATTTCCTCATCTGCAAAATGGAAGTAGTATCTACCTTGCCAGCTGATTTGTTGCCAAAATGAGAATAGATGGAAAGTACCCAGCAGTGCCTGTACAGAGTAAGTGGCAGCTCAATCAATGGCGGCTGTCCTGGCCAGTTTTCTCAGTGGTTACAGTGTTGGCTCACAGGCCAAAGGGTTACGAGTTTGATGCCCAGCCAAGGGCATGTACCTTGGTTGCAGGTTCGTCCCTGGCCCCTGTCTAGGCATATGCTGGAGGCAACCAATTGATGCTTCTCTCTCTCTCCCCCCTTCCTCTCCATCCTTTCAACTCTCACTAAAAAATCGATGGAAAAATAATTAAACAATGAATGAATGAATGAATGAATGAATGAATGAATAGTAGCTGTTCTTTTCAACTAAGGGACTCCTGAGTCTGGGTACCCAGCTTTCTGTTGACACAGCATGTAATCCAAAAAGCCTCTCAATTTTTGAGTCCTCTTCTAATGTGTTAAGTTATGAAGAATCGCACAACTTTGTCGCTCATTTAAAGTTCCTCCTCCCTGTTCCTTCCTCCCTCCAGCCCTTCCTTCGATGGGCCCGGAGGAGTCAGGCAGAGGCAGCAGAGAATGGGTGGTGTTGGCGAGTGAGAAGGTAGAGACTGTGACTTGTCCAGCCTGGGGGTCTGCAAGCCATTGCCAACATCAACACCCTCTATACAGTTCTCGGACTCCTGGTTACACTCGGAGTGAGGCCGGCAGCAGGTGGTGGAAAGTCCCCACTCCTGGTCCGGCAGCCGGCCCGGGACACCTGCTTCTCTATGTCTCCTGGAAGGAGCCCGAACCCAGCCCTCCTGAGACCATGTCCTGTGATTCCTGGTTTCAGAGGACAGGCCACCCCTGAGGGCACTCAGCACCCCCAGCCTGACTAGAGGGCACGGAGCACACACTGCTCCCTCCCACCACACAACTCCAACACACACCCCTCACAGAATGTGCCAGAAAGCAAGCCAGGAAGCCACAGGAAGTAGATGCGGTGGTAGAGGAGAGGCCCAGAAGGCCCTTGTCTTAGGTCAGATTGCCAGGCCCCCATGGACAGGAAAGGGGGGCAGCTGGATGCCCTGGGCTGTTGTCTCTGTGCGAAGAGCCAGGAGGGATGCACCTGAACATGCGCAGGTCGGGGTCAGGGGTACAGGAGAGGGCTGGATGGGTGGTCCCCCGGGGCAGGCACACTGAGGTGAGAAGGTGCTGGAGAGGTGGGCGGTGCTGGTTGGAGGAGGACCCGCGGCCACCCCAAGATCCTGGTCCCACCCGCTCCCCGAATGACCGAATCGGGTTGGGGTGTGGCACGGCTGGGTGGGGTTCACCAGCTCTTTGGAGTCACCGGTTTGAACCGCAGGGATAGGTCCCGCACGTGGTCCCTGCGTCTAACGTACCACGTGTTCATTCTGGGCCTGGCTTCTGGCCACACTACCAGGCAGGCTGGATGTGCCCCTGCACCCGCTTCCCAAAGACTCAGCTGGCCGAGGAGGCACCAGCCTGCCCCGTGTGGGTGGGTGTGGGTGGGTGTGGGAGGGTGTGGGAGGGTGTGGGAGGGTGTGGGAGGGTGTGGGTGGGTGTGCCCCTCAGGCAGGCCCATTAATCATCCCTGGGCTGAAAGAACCAACAAAAGGAAGGCACTGCAGCCAGGCCAGGCGGCCGTGCTGGGTGGGGAGGTTTGGGGAGGGGCAGGTGGAGGCAGGGAGGGAGGGCAGAACAGTTCACAGCGAGTTGAGACAGAGATGCAGGAAGTGGGGGGCATCGCAGGCAGTGCCCGCCTTGTGCCCAGGGAGGCGGGGATAGGGCCTGACCCCAGAGCACCTTGCCCACGTGGTCTGCTTCACACCCCTTTGTCCTCTGGGGGTGCTATCACCCTTAAGCATGCCCCCACCCTGCCCTGTGCATGTCTGCATATGTGCTTTTCATTGTATTATTTACACTTCCAATGTTTATAACATTTACATTCCGCTGTAGCCATCATCCCTGGAGTTGTCTAAAATGAACTCTACTTTACAATGGATTTGGCCTTTTTTTTTTTTAACAACAGCAAAACTTTTTAATTAAAATAGGATCTACACTAATAAAAGACAAAGATGCTAATTGACCATACCTTCGCTATGCCCACCAGCCAATCAGAAGAGTATGCAAATTAACCCCACAAAGATGGCGGTTAATTTGCATACACAGGCGCCCAGCGAAGACTGAAGACAGTGTAGAACAGGGGTCCTCAAACTACGGCCCGCGGGCCACATGCAGCCCGCGCAGAGAAGGGAACGGATAGGAGGTAGCAGAGATAGGAGCAGAGCTGAGGTAGCGGACATGAGAGGGAGCGAAGTGGTGGAGAAGGGAGGGAGCTGAGGCGGTGGACACAGGAGGAAGCGAGGCAGTGGAAAAGGAACGGAGCGAGGCAGCGGAGAAGGGAGGAAGCGAGGCAGCGGAGAAGGAAGGGAGCGAGGCAGCGGAGAAGGGAGGAAGCGAGGCAGTGGAGAAGGAAGGGAGTGAGGCATCGGAGAAGGGAGGGAGCCGAGGCAGCGGAGAAGGGAGGGAGCAAAGCGGTGGAGACGGGAGGGAGCCGAGGGCAAAGCGGCGAAGGGAAGGAGCGAGGCAGCGGAGAAGGGAGTGAAGCCCGCCTTGGTGGGCTTCGCTCCCTTCTCTGCTTTGCTCCCGTCTCAGGAAGCCCTATTCTTGCAGGAATCTTCCTGCAACGAGCCTCTAGTTTATCTATATTGGAAAACAGATATTTTAATTCCTATGGTTGACTGAGTTTTGGGGGCGTTATACTTTTATATGCACTGCTTCCCAGGGATGCTTTCAGCACCTTAAAGGGATGTGCCCTACTTCCCATCAGCTCTACGACCTCATGCAGCCCACTGTGCTGACGACAGCGCCGAGGAGTGGCTGTGGGTGGAGAAGACCGAGGTGGGCGTCTGCAGGCCTCGGTGAGGCATTCTCACAGGCGTCTCCGAGAATCCCACCCTGGTCAATAATGGGTGAAGGCAATCGATTTGGGGAAAATGTAAAAAATGATTTGAGGTGGGATCTCAGGGTGGGAAAGCCAAATGGACCCCATTCCTCACAAGCAATTATCTGGAGATTTGTCACCTGGACCCTCTGACCTCGTATCTGAAAAGGTCCAAGTTGTGGCCATTCGGACAGAAGGGCAAAAACGTGGCACCGTTTTTGAACGCGGGCAATTACTAAAGTATGTGCGTTCACAGAACAAGAAAACTCAGAGACACAAAGAGGGAGCATTAAGCCTTTCTATATAGTTATGTCTCTTTTCTTTCCGCCTACCCACTTACTAGTCAGTTTTCCATGCGTGCATGCAGGCTTCCTTCCACACGGATTCACCAAGGGCCGGCCGACTAAGTTAAGCTGTTGTGAAGGACAGTCAGTTCTACCCGGAGACTTTGTAACAGAAACAGGTATGAAAGGAATATATATATATATATATTTCCCCCCAGCATAGATATACCCTATTTTAATTGCCACCCCAGAAAAATAAATAAATCCTATTGCCAGAGCACCACAAGAAAAGAAAAAACGTTTGGAAACATTGTATACAGTTGTGTTTCAGGGGATTTACCAGATAGTCACAGCCGTGGTGTCCAAAGTCAGCGTGGGGCCACCAGATGCCTTCTCGGCTCAGGTCGGCGGCATAGGAGGGGCTTCTGCCTCCTCCAGGCATGTGTCACTCCGCTCTGGGTGTAAGAGACACAAAGCAGGTGGGGTCCCCTACCTCTGGGCTCGGGCCTCTGCCCCCTGCCTGGGCCCCTGAGAAGACGGAGGAGGAGGCCGGGCAGCTGCCAGAGAAAAGGACCTGCTCCGAGGTGTGAGGGGCAGGCGTGGAATGAGAGGCTTGAGGGTGTTTTTGTTTGTTTGTTTTTGCTTTTATGGTTAAAGTAAACACCATCTCTGAGAGGGTTGCCTAGGGGGGGGCCTCGCCTCTTGCTAACCTTGAGTATATTTCAGGTAACATCCCACAGACTCCACACATAAGGGCAGCCAAACGGGTTTGCGAGAAGGCCTGCTGGGGCATTTGCAGACACATGCAGGCGGAGGAGACTTAGACGGGTGTGCCATGTGAACGCACGCACAGGTGCATGCGCACAGGTAAGCCAGGAGGTCACAGGAGGCCCGGAGCAGACAGGTTCAGTCCTTTATGGGGCAGCCAGGCAGCTGCAGCCAACTGGTTTTTCCACAACTGCTTTGATGTCACTTGCATGCAAAGTGCAGATCAACAGCCCAACACCCACCAAGCCGGTGGAGAGAGACTTTTTGCCTCGAGAAGAAAAGTAAATAGATGACGTCTGGGGCGCTCCCTGCAGGAGACACACAGAGGTTTCTTCACAGCTGTATCCCTGGGGCCAGGGCGCCGGAGACTTCGGGGGAGACCCGGACCTGTTTCCTGCTGACCCCCAAGCAGCCTTTTAAAATGACACATGACTGGTTCCTTGGCAGCATGCTTGCTTGGCGCCTAATGGTGCCCGGTGGGCTCATCTAGCCGGGCCTGTTAATTAAGTGGTGTAGTAAACTCGGTGATAGGAATTTTCCCAGAGTGCCTTTAGGAGTTTCATGCCCCTCCCTCCACCTCGGCCCGGGCACCCTTCACACCCTCTCTCTTTCACTGAGCTGCAGGCAGCCCACCTAGGCCCAGGTGCAATGGAAGAGCAGACAGCCAATGGGGGGCTTGCACGGATGACCACTCGGAGCACTTGTTGGAAGTATTTCTGGGAGCATAAACAGCAGCAGCATCCACGGAGGGGCCTCTATGTGACAAGCATCGTGTCTAGTGGTTTACAGCCATACCACACCAGCCTGACCCAATGACGCCAGCTGGAGGTTGGCATTCCTTCCCCATTCATACTGGGGGGAAACCGAGGCACAGGGGGGTTCATCTGCGCAAGGAAGGCCCTCCAGCCGGAAATCCAAGATCCAGACTCTGTGGGCCTGGCTCCAAGCCTGTTTCCTTAAAGCCCACACCACAGGTTGCTCACGCAGCCCCGCGAGCAGGAGGAGCTGCTCTAGAATTCAGTCCACAGTCTTCCGCTCTGTCCTCTCCAAGCGCCACCTTCCCCCTCCTCTTCCAATCAATTAAGTCCACACGCTAACACAAGTCAAATGAGACATCTTAGCTGCAGTGCAGTACAAACCCTGACCTTAATGCTGCCACTCCGGGCCTGATTGATTTTACTAGATCCATAGCTCTTTGGGCTGAATAGCAAAGGAGCAAGGAAGTGATCTGTTGAATAATTCTTCAGGGGGAGGCGGACAGAAGGGGAACATGAAGACACTAGTGAGCATCTCAATCGAGGAACTGAGTCTCCAGCTGGCTTCTGAGTGAGGGTCGAGGTGTATATGAGGCTAGTGATGAATATAAATTATTCAGGCTGGCTAAAGAGTATTTGTCTCCAAATAGGGGAAAGGTCTAGTTGAATTAAAATCCCCACTTCTCAAGCGGTAAAACCTTAATCGCAAAACTTGTCTTTTCCATAGTCAAGAGCATATTCTCTTTTAAACTCTACTTCCAGAAGCTTCGCCCAGAGATGACTTTTCAGTTTAATTCCACCCCTCAGGCTTCGTGTTGAGGCCACCTAGAGGCCCACCTACTCCTGGATGTGTGTGAGAGCAGAGGGGAGGCGTGGGGCCGGAGCCTGAGGAAAGCTGATGGACTCCAACGATCGGCCATCAGAGGGAAGCAGCTGACGGTCAGTGGGATGAATAGAATCCAGGCTGGTTGGGCAGCTCTGACCCTTAGCAAGGGGCCTGCCTTCTCTGAGCTGCCTCTTCTGTGAAATAGCAAATCCCTTCCCTACTACCATACAGTGATCTGGAGGGAATACACGATATGCATGCATATATATATATATATATATATATTTAAATCCTCACCGGAGGATATTTTCCATTGATTTTCAGAGACAGTGGAAGAGAGAGGGAAAGACAGAGAAATATCAGTGTGAGAGAAACACATCGATTGGTTGCCTCCTGCACGCGCCCCGACCAGGGTCCGGGCCAGGAAGGAGCCTGCACCCGAGGTACGTGCCCTTGACCGGAATCGAACCCAGGACCCTTCGGTCCGCAAGCTGATGCTCTATCCACTGAGCCAAACCGGCCAGGGCTGGAACACACGATATTAAAAACAAGCAAACAAACGCCCATGCTCTGCACCTTCAGCAGAAGGTACGCCGAGGAAGACAGGGTGCTGTGGGCCGCGTGATGCCGCAGGAGGAAGCCTAGGCTGGAGGCAGGTGCTCGGGACCCTGGACCCCAGCAGGGCTCTTGTTGGCCCGGCTCCTTTCTTAGACCAAGGGCAGCAGAATGACCTAACTTCTGTGAAAATGTGAATGACTACTGTCTCTCCTTCTCATCTTCCACTCAGCCCACACTGTCCCGCTATCCTTCTCCAGGCAAGGACTATTCTCACCCTAATTAGTGCTCAGGGAAGGAAACTTGGCCCAGCCACTGCCCGAGGCTGGGGCTCCTGTCCAGCTGTGCCCGCCAGCCGTCTCCAGCCCATGTAGCCTGTCCCACAGGCACCTCCCCGAACCCTGCAGGTGAGAAGCCTTTGCCTTGAATACATCATGCCCCGGGGTCCTTGGCAGCTGATGCCCCTCAGAGCCACGGGGGGGGGGGGGGGGGGGGGTTGGACAACTTCCACCAGCCCAGGAACCCAGGTGAAGAGGACGTCTTGGCCCTAATTCTCAGCCAAGGAAAGGCTGTTAAAACCCATGGCCGACATGGGCCTCTGAAATGGGGGGACCATGCCCTTCAGGTCTGCCTGCTCCACCTAAACCTGTCGGGGTGGCAGCCCTGGCGCCCCCGGGGAGTCAGCGGGGCCACGGGGTGGTGCTGAGCTCAGCACTGAATAGCAGGCTGCCGCGCTGCTCCCTGCCCTGTGGGGAACGCCACAGAACCCCCGCAGCCCCTGGGCACCCCCAGCTGGAGTGACGTGGACCTACCGCAAGCCAGCCTGGCCTCGTGGGGGACCTTCTGCAGGACCTGGAGCTTTTCTGATCCCAAGTGGCCCTTAGGGAGCCTGCGGAAGAGCCGCTGGAGCCGGGCGGTGACGGTCCCGAAGCAGGCAGTGGCCGCCCCCTGCTCCCGGCCCTCTGTCATCCCAGCCGCAGGAGATCAACAGCTTCTCTCTAGGCCTGGTGTTCAGGGCGGAGGGACGAGTGGGGCAGCCACTGCCCCTGGAGGGGCTCCGGCCCTCGCGTGACCGAGGTTCTGCCCCGATCAGCCCAGCCTCGCTGCTCCTCCTCCGAGGAAGCCCCAGGCACCTGAGCCTCGGGCCGCCAGCACAGCCCCGCCTGAGCGATGCCGTCTCCTTCCCAGATGAGGTCCTCCCTCCACCGCCCCCAGTGGAAAACTTTCTATTCCTGGGGCTTTTAGCTCGATAAGATAAAGATGCCCCCACCAGAGAGGCTGCGGGGCAGAGGCTGCGGAGCCTCACTCCTCAAGTGCCTGAGCGTCTGGAAACCAATGTCTCCGAAGTTCCCACAGATGACAGCAGGGATCGGCCGCCGCACCGTGCGCCCGGCCCAGGGGCTCCTTAATGGAGTTCTTTGGGGAGGGCGATTAGTGATGCTTTACCAGCTGTACGGGCTCCTCAGGGACAACCGGGCTCATTCACATCCTCCCCTGCTAAGCCTGTGGTGGAAGGGGCGGGGCTCAGCGTGCAGCCACCCAGACCCTGCAGAAGGCGGTGTTGCTTTAAGAGGGTCCATTGATCTGAGACCAGACACCTGAGCAGAGAAGAGAACCAGGCGGAGGAGAAAGAGAAAGGAAGAAAAGAACAGAGTCTCTCATACAAAGGGCAGAAATGCTTTCCCCTGGCCCTAAAATGACGCTCACAGGGTATCCCCTCAACACCGCGTCCCAGAAGCAACCAAGTCCTGGTGAGAAAGTTTCTGGACGCCCTGTCGCCCAGGCCAAGACGTGCAGCCGGCACCGGATGGGTAGCCACGCCTTCCGGGGAAGCCCCTGGTCTCGGGGCTGGAATACACGATATTAAAAACAAACAAACAAACAAGCAAGAATGCCCAGGGATTCCAGAACGCCTCTGCCAGCCACCAGCGGGGCAGGCTTCAGAGGAAGGAGAGGAAAGGAGCAGAGGCCGCAGGTCCGAGCAGAAATGGAGCCATGTGCTCCGGTCACCGTGTGTGAGGTCCGGGAAGCCAACACTCATCAGTTCGGAGGTGACTCTGTTGTTCCTCCTGCGAACGCCAACCTGGCTCCCCCGCACTGGGCTGCAGATGTCCCCGGTCACAGAGAATGCCGACGGGCATCCTATCCCCGAGGCCATGTCCTTGGGCCACTCAGAGAAGATGATGTTGGTAGAACAAACCTAAGCCGCACTCTGACCCTCCAAACAGGCTCCCCGTCACCGTCCTTCTAAAAAGTCTGGCCAGGAGGTCCCCATCGTAGGTCACCCCTCACTGTTGAGGGCCGCAGGACTTGGTGCAATGACAATAAAAACTCATTCGTAAGCTCAATCAATCATAAAAACACATTTTTACTGCCCGGCTGGTGTGGCTCAGTGGTTGAGCATCGACCCATGAACCAAGAGGTCACAGGTTCAATTCCCGGTCAGGGCACATGCCTGGGTTGCAGCCTCGATCCCCAGTAGGGGGTGTGCAGGAGGCAGCCGATCTATGTTTCTCTCTCATTGATGTTTCTATCTTTGTATCCCTCTGCCTTCCTCTCTCTCTCTAAAATCAATAAAAAACCAAATTGTTACAAGTAATTTATTTAATTTAGAAATGCCCCCCCAATGCTGCCCTTTCATTGGTTCTTTCTCCCTAATACTTCCTCAGAGGGACTGGGCTGCCCAGTTTACCCAGCAACCTCTGCACCAGAAGAGGGTCATGAGTGAGTTCGGGTCCCGAAATGACACTTGGGGCCATCCAGCCAGGGCTGGCGTCGAGGTTCCTTGGCTCTGATCCTTGCACGTGAGATTGCGAGATCGTCACGTGGGCCCAGGCTGAGTACAGGCAAGGGGACAGCACACGCATGCTGGGGGGATTTTCAAATATGAGTCACAGGCAAGAGGGAAAAACCCCTCCCGAATGCCCCACTTGAGCTTCAGGATAAACTTCTTCCTCATCACTGAGCTGTTTTTTGACGGGGTTTCCACTGGGGAAACCAGCAGGAAGGGCCTGGCAGAGACTAGACTCAGGGCTTTGGGAGGCTCCTGAGCCTTTGAAAGCTGGATCCCTTTCCCATCACAGGGGCGTTCAGGAGGAGCGCTGTCTAGAATGCTTGCGATGCCCTCTTGCTGCCCCTGGCATCTATGCTTGGACTGATGACCTCAATGCCAAGGCCCAGCAAAATGTGAAGAAACGGGCTTCGCCATCTTAAGTGTTGGGTTAAAATATACTTTCATCTTGAAATACTACTCTATTCCTCTAAAGGTACCTCCAGATTTCTTTCAAAACAGTCATCACTAAGATAGACATTTACATACTGTACGCTGAACCCTGTCTCTCCAAACTCTCAAGTCCCAGCAGGAATCTGTTGTTCCATTTGCAGAGTAAGGCATCTCTGAGGTTTTCCTGGATTCTGTATACTTTCCCTAGTTGCAGAAAGGACATCATTGTTTCAACAGAAACCACAAAACCTCCAGCTTCCATTCAACTTCGACGGAAAAAACAAAACAAAACAGCTTCCTCCGAGTCAGCCATGAAAGTAAATGATGATACTCAAGTGATCCAGTGACAGCCTGGCCTGGAGACACATGCAGCCAGCGCTGGGTGGGAGGGGGCCCTGCCCTGAGGTGCTCTTCCCCACGGGGCCACAGCCTGGTCTGGGACAGAGCCAGGGCTCCGCTATGCCACCCTCAGCTGATTTTTCAGTCTCTATCCAACTCTTCCTCACCCGCGCTGTCCCCTCTGAGATTCATCCTAATTTCACTTTGGTTCCTGCGTCTTGAACTCTGACCCTGGGTCATGGTAAGAAGGAGGCTTGAAACAGGAAACGATCAACCTGCATTTCCACGCCCACCCTCTTACACACACCCAACACCGATGGGGAGGGGGCGGGAGGGATACACTTGTCCCCCCCCCCACCCATCGATTGGTTGCCTCCAGCACTCACCCCAACCAGACCAGGACCGGGGATCAATCCTGCAACTGAGGTACATGCCCTTGACCGGAATTGAACTCGGGACCCTTCCGTCCGCAGACCGACCCTCTATCCACTGAGCCAAACTGGCTAGAGCTACTTGTTTCTTTTATCTTGGGATTTTGAAAAACATCACCATTTGTTAAAAGATCTCCTGATTTACTCACACGCTGAAAATCTACTTAGAAACCCAACGCTGAAAACAGGCTGAAGTGCAGCCAATGCGCCATGATTCAGGCGCTGGCTGAGGCTCTGGCTTGCACGCGGCTGACCCACCACTCGGCCCGCCCTCCCTTTTCCCTGCACCTCTTTTTAGGGACATTTCCGCATTCATTGGCAGCAGAGAGGCAGGTGAATGAAGAAACTCAACTGCCTGGCATGTTCAACGGCATCAGCTCACAAGGCAAAATGCTGGGCTGGGTTCTGGCGCTGGGTTTGCTACAGTGACTGGGTCGTCTTGGAGAAGCCCTGTGATTCCCTGGATGTTGCGTGCGCTTCCTCATCTGTGGGACGGCGAGGATTCAACCAGCCCTGCCTACCTCACCAGCTGGTGCACCAGCAACGCTTTAGAGCAGCGGTTCTCAACCTGTGGGTCGCGACCCCTTTGGGGGTCGAACGACCCTTTCACAGGGGTCACTTAAGACCATCGGAAAACACATATATAATTACATATTGTTTTG
The DNA here is from genome assembly GCF_000412655.1 of Myotis brandtii. Lineage (NCBI taxonomy): Eukaryota > Metazoa > Chordata > Mammalia > Chiroptera > Vespertilionidae > Myotis > Myotis brandtii. The sequence goes on from NW_005371683.1 coordinate 841,672, forward strand.
TGATTAATCACTATGCTTTAATTATCTTCAATTTGTAACAATGAAATTGGGGGTCACCACAACATGAGGAACTGTATTAAAGGGTCTCGGAATTAGGAAGGTTGAGAACCACTGCTTTAGAGAAAGCCAAGTCGTCTCTGAGATACAGGTATCTCCATCCCACAATTTCTTGGCCATTCTCAGCTCAACACGTACAGCAGGGGTGGGGAACCTTTTTCAAGGGCCATTTGTTTTTGGTTTTTAAAAAATATATTTTTTTATTGATTTCAGAGAGGAAGGGGGAAGAAGAGAGAGATAGAAACCATCAACGATGAGAGAGAATCAATGACTGGATGCCTCCTGCACACCCCCACTGGGGATCGAGCCCGCAACCCAGGCATATACCCTGACCTGGAATTGAACCGTGACCTCCTGGTTCACAGGTCGACGCTCAACCACTAAACCATGCCAGCCAAGTCCAAGCGGATATTTATAACACAATTCACAGTCCATACAAAATTATGAACTTAAAAATGAGCCTGCTATATTTGGTCAAACATTTAATTAACACACCCCTAAGGCCTTGGCAGGGCCAGACCACATGATTTCACAGGCCTTATATGGCCCTCGAGCCGGATGTTCCCCACTCCTGATCTACAGGATTATTCCATCCTAACAGGCTCACATCTCCAGCAAACACAATGATAATTCCTTCCCAGATCCAGCCTCCAGTGGAAACAGAACGTAAATGGATTAAAGAAGTATCTAGGCAAAGAACAGCGCTCTTCTTGAGGCCTGGCTTCCGTGAACCTGTGGCCTGATTTCTTAAAGGTCCGTGGAAGCCAAGTTTCCATTTTCTAGCAGCCCTAGCCAATAGCCACGGCAGACGCCTGGGTAAGACCTGCCCGCCCTGGAGATGTTTGTTCAGGACGCAGGGAGGGAGAGTACAGGTGGGGTGCAGGCGCTCCACTGAATAATAAACATGACCAAGCCCACTTTGGTCACCGTGAGTGACATACCTGGCCACGTGCCCGCCGCCCAGTGACACACAGCAATGAGCAGACTGGGCTTCCCCACACTACCCTTCGTACAAACCCTCAGCACAATGCCAGGTCCCACTTGTGCCCCTGATACCCTCATTGGGGCCAAGATAGTAGGTGTGGGGAGCGCAATCCTAAAGAAAATCGGGACCTGTTATAGCAACCAGGGGTCACGAGACCCCCCTCAGCCAAGGGCACTCTCCACAGGCCAGGAGGGACGCCTATTGCTCTGCCTCCTTCGTCTCCAAACATCTCAGTTTTCCCTTCCGGGGGCATCTCCCAAGAACCTTCTCTAGGCCTGGAGGCACAGGCAGGCTAGAACAGATCCTGCATGAACTTGCCGGCCACTATGGCCAAAGCTTACACCATGGAGCGCCCTGGAGGCCCGCCAGGCTCTGCCCACGTCTCCGGCATAGAGCGTGGGGTGCTTCCCAGAACACCCAAATATCACCTCCCCAGGTCCGAGTCAAGACAGTCTTGACCTTGGGCCCGGGCTCCCCATGACTACCCCCCAGCACTGATTTTATTCCCCTTAAACCAGTGCCCCCAGGGAGCCGAGCCTGCTGCCCTGTCTGACATCACCTCGGACTCCTCGATCTTTCCCCAAAGCCTACTCTGGCTCAGCTCTCTTCCCAACCCTGCAATCGGGCCCTGAGCGTGTGGGGAGAAGCTTGCCAAAACTCCTGGAAAAAAACCGAAAGTGACTAAATGCACAACCATCTCCCCAGTCAGGACTGGCCTTCCCAGCGTCGCCTGCTGCCAGCATTCCTGACCCGCCGCGGGGAGCGCAGGCCAGGGCCCTGGGGGAAGGGTGGGTGGCCTGTGAGGTCAGCGGAGGCAGGAAGCATCCTGCCACTGGCACTGGATCTGCGAGCGAGGGTGGGGAGGAGGGTGCCGACTGGGGTGCTGGGTAGGAGTCGGGGAATGCCTGCTTGCATGCTTTGCACACCCACAAGTCCTCCCGCCCAAGAATACTCTGCTTGTCACTGAGGAATTAGAACAGGAAGGGCCTCCCATGAGGCCAGAGATGAGTTTGCAGCTCCCTCGCCAGCCTTAATGGTATCTGGGCAGGGCCAGGGAGGCGAGCAGCTCCTCTGATGGGGAAACTGAGGAATGAGGAGGGGTGTGGGTAGCCAGAGAAGGCCCCGTGGGGCAGCAGTCAGGGGGTGTTTCCGACAGAGGTGCTGAGCACGGTCCGAAGGAGGGAAATGGCTGGACAGCCAGAGATGCCCAAGGCCTCCAAAGCCTGTCTGGTTCGCCTAACCTTGCCTGCCCCCAGCCAGGTGCACTGGCGACTCCTGCCCGCCTGAGACCCGGGCAGAGGCCTCCCTAAGTTCTGACCTCATGAAGCTGCTCAGAGGCTGAGCGTGGCAGGGAGCATGAAACCCCGGGCTCTGCAGAGACAAGGCACTACTCCTGCGAGGCGTTTTCCGTCATCCTCCCAGCGGGCCTGGGCCTGCCTGAGCCTCAGCCGCCCTCCTGAGCCGCTGGCCCCTGCTCCTGGCCAGGCGAGTCTCTTCACCAGCCAGGGCCCTTGGAGCTGGGCTGGGCTGTCCTTCCTCTGTCACTCAGGGCCGAGCAGCCCGGCTTGGCATTAGCGGGTTCACTGGTGAACTTGGGGAGAAGAGAGCGGATCCCAAATCAAACCCTCCGTGCTGAGGGGAGATGTCAATTCACGTCCACCTCATAACTCGCAGGATCAGCAGGCAAACACACATGTTCATTACCAATTCTAATGAGGCTGGCAGACAAGTGGCATTAATCATTTTTGACTGTACCTGGGATTCAAGCCCCTCTCCCTCCCTAATCAGGGAATTTCATGCTCTGATGAATGGGGGTGGGGGGGAGGGAATTAAGCCCACATTTTATCCTTTCACTCTCATCTTCTCTCATCTTTTGAGAAGACAGGAAGCAGGGACAGAGGAAACCGACACAGCGTGGGGAGCTCAGAAGGCCTCTCTCAAAGCATTCCAGATCCCTTCTCTGTCCCCCGACGTCCAGCTCCCCCACACTCCATGAGGACCTTTCCCAAGAAGACCCCTCTAAGAGCCAGGAGCAGAGGAGGGGCTGGAAGTGGGGGGGGGGGTTCCTCAAGCTTTCGCACCAATGACAACACTTCAGGCCTCACACCTCAGTGCTGCTGGGTGCACTGGACAAACACCACGCTGCCCAAGCGGCCGGGGTTCTGGGTCTGCTACCGGGATACTCAAGGTCCATGTCCCTGAACTCTCTCCCACAGAGAGCCCACGACAAGGCACGGGCCTGCAGGACCCCTGGCTGCCACATGCGTGGTTTCAGCATGTGCAGAGCGAAGGGTTAAGCCCACCCATTAACGCAGCGACGAGACAAGGCGGCTGGACAAGGGGCCCTGTGAGATGCCAGCCTCCCTCCCCACGAAGGTCCCCATCCCTGAAGGCCATGCAAAGGTCTCGCCCTCACACCATAATTAACGTCTATTACAGGAAGGGGAGGTTAGCTGATGAGCCACAGGGCCCCCCTTGCAACCCTATAATTCAATCGCTTAGCACGTCCCAGCTCTGGACAACGCCCTTCCAGAGAGAGACCGGCTCCGGAAGACGGCGCGTGGCACGCGCTGACAGCATGCCAGGTGTGTCCAACCAACCCTCCCGGGATACTGAGTTGGACTTAGGTTTCCCCATTTTCTAGACCATTCCCTGGAGGCGTATGTATCGACCAAAAGGAGATGGAAGGTCAAAGGTCAACTCCAGGTGCCTTTTTCAGAGCAAAGGGACCATGACCCATAAGGAACATTCCCTGAGAAGTAAGTCAAAGGACAGGGGGTTGTTTGCTGCTGACCACCCCCACCTGGAGCGCTGGAAATGGGCATTCTCTCCCCGGTCAGGGCCCCGCCTCAAAACATACTTGGTCACATAATTCTCTTCTCTCCTCTCTCTCTCTCTCTCTCTCTACCTCTCTCCTCACCAATCCCCATTAGATTCCCTTTCCTACTTAACAAACATGATTCCTTCACTCCTAGGAATTAACATTAACCCTGAACTTTCCTGTTGGCAAACCCAGCATTAACCAGAGCTCAGTTACAGGCCTTGAGGCAGGAGTGCGCGTAAATGAGAGGAACTTTCACTAAAAAGGCAGGCAGACAGGTTTCTCACAGCTGCCCCCATTAAAGGCTCATTTTGCCAACAAGGTTCCCACCCAGGGTCAGCTGCCTGCGCAGACAGGTGTCATTCCTATCCTCGCTGCCCTTCTGCTCCTTCCCAAGAGCGGGGAGACTTAACAGCCATAACAAGCTGCTGCCTTCAGCAGCCACCACTAACTAAAGCCGTGCTCTGTGCCTGGCACTGCGCTGGGGGCGAGAGGAACACAGCCAGGTGCCAATGGCATCCTGGGAGTGACGTTTCCAGGGGACATTAATACCCGCACTTCCCGGGACACGCATGGCACTCGCTTCCTCATTGACTCTGCCACCACGCAGAGTTTGAGAACTACACCGCGCGTGGAAAGGTGACCCTCAGAGGTGTCCCAAGCCAGACACACTGTCACAGTGCTACATGGGGGGCATAATAACAACATCCACATCGCACCCACCGTTCATACTGCATGTTCCAGGCACTGCTCTAAGCACTTTCCATCCATTAATTCATATGATTCTCACAAGAACACACTAACACAGGTCTGTTATTATCCCTATTTTTTTTTAAACTAGGAGGTGAAACACAGGTGCACACCGAGACTCGGGGTCCGAGTCAAGATTCACACCCACATCTTCTGGGTCCAGGCTGTCCTCTTAACTACTTCATAGTGCTGCTTTTAAAAAGTCATCTTTTGCCCTAGCTGGTTTGGCTCAGTGGATAGAGCGTTGGCCTGCGGATTGAAGGGTCCCAGGTTCGATTCTGGCCAAGGGCACATGCCTGAGTTGCGGGCTTGATCCCCAGTAGGGGACATGCAGGAGGCAACCTATCAATGGTTCTCTCTCATCATTGATGTTTCTCTCTCTCTATCCCTCTCCCTTCCTCTCTAAAATTAATAAAAATATGTTTTAAAAAGTCATCTTTCTGAGCCTTACCTTTCAAAATACAGTGGGGCCTTGACTTAGGAGTTTAATTCGTTCAGAGACCGAGCTCGTTAAGGAGCTCGTTAACTCAAATTACTCTATCAACTCAATACAAAAACTCGGCCGAGAGACAGCGGGTATCTCAAAAAACTCGTTAGTCGGGACACTCGTAAGTCAAGGCCCCACTGTAAAGATAAAACCAACCAACCCCTCCATGGAACGAGACCCCCAGCTTAAAGGAAGGCCCTCGGGGAGTCCAGCCTGCCGTGCCTCCACCTGCCAGCCCTCATTTGCGCCTGAGAACATTTCCTCACTGTTCCCCTCCAGCCACAGGTCCACAGGGGAGGCTCCGTCTGTTCATATTAATAACGGCAGACGGAGACCCCTCTCCTTAGCCCCTTGGTTCCAGCTCTGCACTCTCTCTGGTGCTCAGCCATCCCTGGTTGCTATTAAACCTGTGTGGGGGCCACCACGTCACACCACGTCAGAGGAAACATCACTGCACCTGGTCTTCCTGCCACCAGAAACTACTTACGCACCAATTAAATGAACAATTCTAATGTAAAGCGAGCGTGCATTCATTTAGCCATGGAGTAGCATGCATATGCACCCACATGCACACACATACACACACACACACAGTTATCACCACCACCATCCCCGAAAAACCATAAAGCTGCGTGCAACATGTTCAACAACTGATACAAACGCCGTAATAAACACTAGAATCCCAATGAAGCCGATCCCCCAGGATTCCCGCACAAGAAAAGCCATTCCTGCGAGGACGCTGCCTCCCTGCTGACAGGGTTGGTGAACGCAGTAAATAAAATACTCCAGGACCCTGAGAGGCCAGAGCTGCCAACACATCTGAGGGCAAGTTGCATCAATTCTACTGCAAGGTCAGGGCCTTGACCAAGAGGCTGCAGCCCTGGACCCATTACACACACCTCTCTAACTTTCGCTCTTTCCCTGTTCATGGCACCTGAGCTGTGAGTTCTGGTGTCGGAGGGAGGAGCACCCCTTTGCCCCCAGTCTCCCCCTTCTACTTGACCCTGGCTTAGAGTCAGCTCTCCTTCCCCGCAGCCAGCTGCAGTGGGAGGGACCCTGCGCAGCCTGGGCGGTGGACTGACAGCAGAGAGAGACTAAGTGGGCTTTTCCTGATGTGAACGAGGCGGGTGCTGTCCAATGCGGCAGTTAGAGAGCATGGGGGGGAGG
>NW_005371683.1:847988-848987 GCF_000412655.1 Myotis brandtii
GGCGGGGGCCAGTTGCTGAAATATGCACAACCCATTTCCAGAGGTGCTTGCTAGAGTCTGTGCTGTGTGCCTCAGATACTGAAAATATGCATCTAAACACATAGATATCCAGACACGGGCAATAGCGAAAATGGAGGTGGAGGTGGGGAGAGGACACTCGTTAAAGAAATACACACACCTAACTGCAAGAAGAGGGAAATAATGAAACCCCAAGAAGCCTGCAAAGTGGCTCAGAAGACCTGCACCTGGGTGCCCTGCATTTTACAGTCAGGTTGGAGGAGAGCCTGGCTCAGGGGAGGCTGGAGGAACCTGGGAGCTCTGGGAGGAAGGGGCTGAGCTGGGTAATGTTAGAGCATGATGACCAGTACATTGAGAGCAATCACACAGGAGGAAGGGGAGGAGGCGGGGTACGGTCAAACATCGGAGCAGGGTCCAAAGGTTTGAGGGGCCAGAGATAGACGGCAGGAGGGGGCACAGGTCCAGGGTGACTTCAGGCTCTCTTCAGTCTCACCGCTGGCTCTAGCCAAAGCCTAACCAGCTCCCCTCCCTATCCCAACAGGACACCCTGGGGGAGAGCATGGACCATCGGGCTGGGCCACAGACGGACAAACAAACCGTTCTGCCATGAACCCTAATAAGCACAGGTCAATGGCCATCTCAGTACCAGTCTCACCACCCACTCTCCAGAACCGACAACAAAACCAAGAGGGTGCAGCGGAATGACCTTGCGGCTGCGGCCATCGACCCAACTTGCGCGCCTGAGTGTACACACGTGTGTGCCCGGGGAGGGGGCGAGCAGGTACCCGGCAGGAGAGGTATTTGTTAAAACCGCAGAACCGTATCCGGGCAAGAGGCAGTCACTAAAGGGTACGGGGCAGGGCACTCAAGAGCAGAGAGTTTCCAGGGCTTTTCTCCTTTAATTAAAGTCGAGGTCTCCCCTGGAGCCAGAGAAGGCAATGCCCCCTCTCTCGGCCCTAGCCTCGCAGTCCCTCGCCGCGG
>NW_005371683.1:849663-852985 GCF_000412655.1 Myotis brandtii
CAGACCAGCGGCCTTTAAAGGGACCGCAGGCTGCGGGGCGGGGCAGGGGCGGGGAGACTCGGGAGAGGCAGGAAGGACAACCCCAGGGAACGCAGACCCGCGGAGCCCCTGGTTCGGCGATGGGGGGCGCACGAACAAGTGTGGGTTTCGGGGCGTCTTCAGGACGCGGACTGGACCGCTGGGGCCGCTGGAGGATTTCCTATGGGAAAGGCGCTATTGGGAACAACTCCTAAGAGGGTTCTCGTTGGGGACCGTCTGCCTTCAGCCCCACCCCTGTCCCTCTCGCATCGCCTCCCTCTACCCCAGATCCCCCCACTTGCAGCGCTGCACGCCCAGGTGAGGGGCGGGCGGAAGGAAGGGCTTAAGATCTAGCAAGAAGCCGTAGACGGCTTGGCTCAGTGGTTAGAGCGTTGACCTGCGGACTGAAGGGTTGCGGGTTCCATTTCGGCCAAGGGCACATGCCTGGGTTGTGGGCTCAATCCCCAGTAGGGGGCGTGCAGGAGGCAGCCGATCAAACTCATCATTGATATTTCTACCTCTCTCCCTCTCTGAAATCAATAAAAATATATTTTTTAAAAAGACCTAGCAAGAAGTGGGGTCTGCCCGCCACCCTCCTGGTTCCAGCGGACCCGAGGGAAGCCCCCACCCCCGCGGCGCCGGAGCGAGACTGAGCGCGTGCCGCTCTCACTCTCCCTGGGTTTCCCCTCCTCGGGCAGCCCTGCCCGGCAGGATATTCCTTTCCGGGAAGGCTGGGCTTGGGGGATCTGGGCCCTGGGTTGGGAGAGCTTCTCCTTCTCCATCAAACCCTTCTCTCCCCGTAGCTGCTCTAGTCATTCATTGCTATGGAAATACCAGCCCCCCGCCCCCCCACCACCACCAGCCCGACTTAGCATCTGTGATGGACAGCTCACCTGTGGGCCCTGAGGACAGATTGCCTTGGCTGCCGCACCAGGACCAGCGCACCAATCCAACCCCCTTTAATGCTCTGCTGTCACGATCTTGAGAGAATTGATACTTTTTGAACAAAAGGCAGGCGCTTTCGTCCTGCCCGGGTCCCACAGATTATGGGGCGGGTCTTGATCGCCTCTCAGGCGTGAGGCAACGGGCCTCCTGTCGGGGCGAACCTGTGTCCTGGCAGACCAGCTGTATGACCCTGGCCCTCTTCAGCTTCTAGTTTTAACTAAACTGGTCTGGGCATGAGGAGACAGGGAGACGCGTTTGCAGCCCTGGCCAGTTCCACCGCCCGGACTCGGCCATCACTGCCCGTCTTCTTAAAGCTCCGGTTCGGTTTGGTCGGTTTATCAGAGGTCATCAGCAAACAACTTAAATCTTCTAGACCTCGCCGCCTCCCCCTCTTCCCAGGCTAGAGATGGGTCTCCCCCTAGTGTCTGGTAGGGGAATTTTCACTCTTGCTTTTCGTTTCCCCTTGCAGGAATTCTTAGGTAATTCCTAACATTTCTTGGAGTCCAGTGGCTGGGGAATTCCCAGCCTGCTTTGGTCCCTGGCTTCTCCCTCATGGCCGGGATGATCACATTTGTAGCGGAGGACATGTCGCAGGGTCCTCGGGTCTCACCAGAGACTGGAGCTGAAGGTGGTATCTGGGCAAGCGAGAAAGGCCCACAGCAGCCACGGCCACAGCGCTGCAAAGAGAAGGTGCTGAGATTCAGGAGTGTGGGCCTCCAGCCACCCGCTGCTCCCCTCCGCCACCTCTCCTCTCCCCTGGCTGAAGCTGGCTTTCTCTACATCAGTGGTTTTCAAACTTTGGCACGGGTGGCGATCACCTGGAGGGCTCGTTAACTCACAGATTACTCCCCCGCACACAGAGTTTCTGAGTCAGTGTGTCTGGGACAGGGGGTTGAGATTTTGCATTTTTAATGAGTTCCCAGGAGGTGCGGATGCTCTGGTCCAAGGCCCCCCTGCTTCAGATTGAAGGAAGTGATAAGATGGGCTCCTCCGTTCTCTCCCCCACAGGACAGGTGATGTTCCCTGGGACAGACGTTCCCTGGGACAGACAGAGAGAAACCCAGTGGGAGGACTGTTCCGGGATGTGCTCTGCTGAATGTCCGAAAAGGAAAGTGCAATTTGCCTTTGTGCCGTCTGATTCCCATCTCTCCCACTTGTTCTGCACGCAGGCTCTTGGCTTGTGCAGAAACCTGTATTGCATGTCCACATCTGCTTCACCCACCCTCTGTCCTCCGTCATCTCCTCAGGCTGGAGCTCCCTCCCTCCCAGGAGGGCAGCGGGCTGGGTGAGGTTCAGGGTGCAGACCCACTGTGAGCTCGAGGTGCCAGCTCGGTGTGGCAAGAAGAGGAGACCTAGCAAAGAGTTCATCACTGGGAGGCCAGTTTGGAAATGTCATTTGTGAAATAATCGCTGACAATCACATCTCTGCCCTCGACCTCCCGCCCCCACCCCTGGCAGCCCAGGCCAGAGAGGTTCCTGGGATGACTGTCTCCTCCGGCCCTGGAGACTGGGGGCCGTCCGGAATGACCAGGTGTAAACCCTTCCAGGTCGCCTGGGCTGCACAGAAAAATGCTGACTTCTGTGTTCCTGCTGCAGGCAGCTGGGCAGCAGGCGGCGTGGCTGCTGCTCTCAGCACTGAGCGGGCGGAGACCAGGCCAGGCCAGCGCCAGACATTGGCTTCTGGGATGGGAAAGAGATGAAAATGGAGGTGATATGACTTCATGTAACCAACCCCAAGGTTATCAGGTTTATCTGAGCTTCCTCTCCCTGAGCCAAGAAATCGAGGTCTGGAGAGGTAGTTGCCTCCCCCGAACTCAACAGGAGGCTCCCTGCCTGGGTCTTGCTCCTCTGATGCCATCTTTACAGCCCAGTCTCTTCTTCCTTGAGGAGCAGCCCCTCCCTCCCACAACACACACCACACATACACACACACACACACACACACCACACAACACACACACACAACACACACCACACATACACACACACACACCACACAACACACACATACAACACACACCACACACACACACACACATATACCCCCACACACATACACACCCCACACACATACCACACACACACACACCACACACACACACATATACCCCCCACATACCACACACACATACCACACACACCCCCACACACACCACATACACACACATACACACACACCACCACCACCCCACACATATACCCCCCACACATACACACCCCACACACACATACCACACACACACCCCCCACACACCACACACACACCACACACACACCACATACACACACACATCACACACACACACACACACACACACACACACACACACACACACCACACACTCTCTCCTCCCCCCCC
>NW_005371683.1:853371-874341 GCF_000412655.1 Myotis brandtii
ACACACACCACACACACACACCACACATACACCACACACACACACGTCACACACACACCATACACACACCACACACATACCACACACACGCACACCACACACACACATACCACACACACACACACCACACACACACACATACCACACACACACACATATACCACATACACCACACACACACACATACCACCACCCACACACACATACACACCACACACACACACACACACCCCACACTCATTCCTCCCTCCCCAGGGAAGATAAACTCTTCTGCTGGCGGGTCAGGGTGAGGCGGATGCTGGCCCCCGAGCATGGTTTGCACCCCTCCCTCTGTCACGCAGGCTGCACGGGTGAGGCCACAGCCTTGCAAAGACACCTCCGCTGGAGTTTCCCCCACGTGAGCGGCTCCTCTGGGCCTGGAGCCGTGGACTTCCCTCGGTCTGTGACTCACTCCCAGAAGAGGGGGCCGCTTCATGTTTTCACTTTTGACCAAGGGGAAGGATTATGAGAGTCTGAGTGTGTGGTCAGTGTGTGAGGTCACTCCCGAGGTAGGTGGTCCCAGAGCCTGTCAGCTCCCCCAGGGGGACAGTGTTTCAAGGCTTTCCCACCCCCTCCTGAGCGTCTTAGTAGGACGGGGGAGCAAGGACAGAGGTGGCTGCCTTTCTGCAGGGGAAGTGTGGGGCTCTGCTTGGCTTTGAGGCTTTGAAATTCCCAAAGCACCTGAAATTCCCAAAGCACCCCGGGCCTCCCCGTGATTCCGACAGCTCTGGGCTCTGCAGGGGATCACCAGGCCTGTCCTGCAGGTCAGGTTCCGCTGCAGTAATGAACCACCTCACCTCCCTGCCTGTGGACGAGACTTCTTCCTCACTCACTCCACTGCCCTCCGCCGTGTGCCAGGGAGACTGTTCATCAGAGCCACTGAGGGACCCAGGCCGACGGAGCCGCCACCACAGCTAACGTTGCCAGTCACTGTGCAGAGGGAGGCCGAGAGGGTCTGCAGGCTCCTACACCCACCTTTAAAGGCTCCACTCGCTTCCGCACAACTCGTTCACCGGCCAGACCTTGGTATAGATAGCCATACCACCTGTACCAGGGGGGGCGAGAAGCGCAACCCTACCCTGTGCTCAGAATGGGAAAAGGGCTGGAATATGTGGCCGGCAGCACCGATGTTTACTGCAACCTTCAAGGGCACAGAGCGGCGATTCATTGAACAAGTATTTAATACCCACCATATGTCAGGCGCTGTTCTAGGCACTAAAGGTACAATAGTGAATCAACATGGACATGTTATCAGGTTATGTACTATGATGAACATGATGTGCGTTAAAGGACTAGAGAGTTTCAGGGACTAAGACTAGATTGGGTGGCCTCTGAGGAGCAGACATTTAAACAGAAACCTGAATGGAGTAGGCCCTTGGCTCTCCAAGCAAGGGTGGCCCAGGCGGAGGGAGCAGGAGGCACAACAGTCCCTACACTTTCCCAAACCTTATGCACGCGTGTGTTCCAGACTGTTCCCAGACCCCATCTCCAGAGACTGGTTTGGCAAGTCTGGATATTGGTCCATATTTTATAAGAGAGTTTGATCAGAGTGACTCACGGGACCACACTTTGAAAATGGGACCAAGGCCATGTGTTTGTGTGATTGTGGGATTGTGGAAACCCTCCCTATACATTTGAGGGCAAATGCTCTGACCCTTGTTAACCACAGTTCCAGCTCTCCACGCTACTTCCTTCCCTGCTCGGGCCGCTTGTCACACACTGAGCTCAGCCTCCCAAGGAAGTAGGTGTGGCCTGCAATGTGTAATGAGGGTCAGTAATACCTTCCATTGCTACCCTGTGAGCCGGGACCGTGACAGAATGTCATCAGGGAATTAAAATGTTTGTGAAGCCCGGCCAGCATGGCTCAGTGGTTGACCGTCGAGCTATGAACCAGGAGATCACAGTTCGGTTCCCCATCAGGGCACATGCCTGGGTTGTAGGCTCAATCCCTAGTGTGGGGTGTGCAGGGGACAGTCAATCAATGATTCTCTCTCATCATTGATGTTTTGGGCATGCAGGAGGTAGTCAATCAATGATTCTCCCTCATCATTGATGTTTCTACCTCTCTTGTCTCCCTTCTCTGAAATCAATTAAAAATAATAATAAAATGTTTGTGAAAGTCCCTTGTAAAATGCTACATGTTACATGTACTTAAGAAATATGCATTCAATTCCTACTATCTGGCGGCAGCGCTTGGCTGGAATGACTTCATCTCCATGGCCACTCTGTGAAATGGCCGGCATTCCTATCTCCCAGGTGACACAACTGAGGCTCAAAGAAGTCATGTGACTGGCCCACAAAGGTGGCCCAGTCTGGACTCAAATCCACGCTTTTGCCTTTGCACTGCCCAGCCCGTGTGGTAACAGCAGCAATGCTTCAAAATCTCTCATCTTACTTTGTAGGTGCAGCTTAAAGACCAGCAAAACCTTTCTCCATTTTTCTCTCCCTATCACAATCCTGTTCACCTTCCCAGGTCCAGTCCAAATGCCAGGTCCCCAGACCAGAGAGCCTTCCCAGAGTCATCCAGCCCTGACTGGTCACTTTCTTCTGGGCTCCCGTCGCCTCGCGTGTCTCTAACATACTTGTCATCACAACATGAATCACAGTTCCAATTTGACATTTTTGCCTTCCTCACATGGGCCTTTTTTTTCTGATGTTCAAATTTTTTTTTTTTCAGAGATCAAGGGAGAGGGAGAGAAACATCAACGATGAGAATCATTGAGGGGCTGCCTCCTGCACGCCCCCTACTGGGGATCGAGCCTGCAACCCAGGTGTGTGCCCTGACCAGAATCAAACCGTGACCTCCTGGTTCATAGATTGACACTCAGCCACTGAGCCACACCAGCCGGGCCTCATGTGGGTCTTGTTGCTCTTTCTGATCACACCATGTGGGGCAAATAGGAGGTGCGCATTAAATGTCTATGAAATGAACTCAGCTGTCCGCTCCCCACCTGTACCTACTCCAGGACTTCTCTCTTAACATCCCTTCCAGCCAGGGCCCCTGCACCCAGGGAGGGGAGACGAGGGAATTGCCTGGTCCAGGGAAAACAGAGGTGCCAGCGACCTGCCGGGCCTGCGTGGAAGTGGGGGTGGTGCTGGGAACTCCGGTGAAGACTCACGTGCAAGGGAGCTGGTCCCACTGGGGTGGACTTCCTGCTCCAGGCGCTAGTGACTGTCCAGGGCTGAGGGCTGGCAGGTGACCATCCCCACTGCAGGGGGTGGGCCTTCTTTGTGTCACCAAACTGGAGTGGTCCCACGGGGATCATCTAGGTCCTTGGGGACAAGAAGGGCAAACCAGGGTGGGAAGGTGAGCAGGGATTTGAGGCTCCTGGAAAGGCCTGGAAGGGTGTCACCATGTGGGGTGGGGTGGGTGGGGCTTGTTTTCAAGCAGTTTAGCGGCGCCTCCTCTGCCCGTGTCCCAGTTAATGGAATTTTCCCATCCCAGGCCCCTCTGCCAGGCTGACGATAAGGCTGGCTGGGGTGTGTGTTGGAAAAATGCAGCGATTCCAGGCAGATGTCAGCAGCCTTTGCTCCCCAGCCAGAGGGTAGCCTCCAAGCCACAGCCACTTGCATTCCAGCACTGCGCCAGTGGGGGCCAGCGCTGTGGGGCTGCCACAGACCAGCATGAGCAGAGTGGCCCAGATCACCTAAGCCTATCCCTGCTCCCACCCCGGCCCACCACACCTCCCCACCACATCTCCCCCTGTCTCTCTCTGGGTCTCTGCCTTGTTCCTCTCATTCCTGCTTCTTCCCCTCCCTCCTCCTTTCTTTCTTGTCTACTCCATCTATCTTTCCCTTCCTCTCCATCCTTCCCTCCTCCCTACCGCCCTCTCTCCTTTCCTCACTCCCATCTCACCCCCGACTCCTCCCCCGCCTCTGGCAGAGGGTGCAGGGAGAGGACCCAGCTGCTTCAAGTGGCTGCTGCAACTCTGAGCTTCCAAGGAAAATAAAATCCAAGTTACTTCAGGCCACCCTGGCCCGTTCCTTTCCACCTCCCAGTGGGGTTGCCTGATTCAGGATCTTTTCTGCGATGGAGGGAAAGGAAGCCAGGAATTACACTGTTTACAAGTTCATGGAAGCAGTTTGGAAAAGAACCCCAGATGACCAGCGGCAGCAATTCTTTGAGCGTCCCCTCCTCCCCCCCGCACCTTCCCCAACCCTGCTGAACTGAGGCAGCCCCGTGAGAGCAAACAGTGAGTCCACTTGGAGAGTGGCCAGGCCTTTGTGGAGGCCTAGCCTGTCCCTGAGACTGGCTTCCCTGCCTGGCTGTCAGGTGGGGGTGCTGCTAGCCCAGTGTACCGCCCACTGCCAATGGCCTGAGCTGGCTCATTCTCATGTCTTCTGGGGGACACCTCAGGCTCTCAGACCTGAGCTGTGGAAGCATCACAGCAGGAGGAGGGAAGCCCAGCAGTGCAGGCTCACCCTCACCGATGGGAATCAGGAGGGGGATGGGGTCCCAGAATCTGTTTTGAGTCACCAGCCCATAAGGAGGAAACGGTCCCTTCCGAGGGAGAAGCAGAGACCACAGCCCTGCAGCACCAGGCCCTCCAGACCGTGTGGGCAGGCCCCCTCTTTAACCGGAGCCGGACTGTTTCCAGAATCTGCTGGTCGTGGATCTGAATGCCACGTGGACTCCTCCCAGAAGAGGGTGGCTGGCCGAGCCCCTGGCCCAGCTCTCTGAGACCAGCTTCTGCTTCCCCTCCGGGCCTGCAGGGACCTCCGGGCCAGGGGAGGTGGGCCGGGAAGGGTGTGCCCAGACCCACAGTGTGTTTCAGGCGCTTTGTGGGAATACCTAGTTCATCTCTACCCATAACTGTGAGTGATATCATCTCCGTTTTACACATGAGGAGACTGAGGCACGGTGTTTCGATCCACCCCCACAGAGGCACCACACAGGCCCCAGAGTCATACCTTTAAAATGCCAGTGGGACTTGCCCTAAAACCTGTGTCCACGGAGCCCTGAGGGAAAGCCGAGTTCCTTAGCGTGGCCATGAGGACCTGTGGGGCTGGCTCCTCCCCTTCCTCTCGCCGCCTTCCAGTCCCACAAACACTGCGTTCCTTCCACGCGGAGGCCGGTGCTGTTCAAGTGGGCGGGATGCTGCCCAGGCCTCCATTGCTGGGCACCTCCCCTCCCCTCCCTGCCAGACCCCAGCCTGGAGTCACTGCTCCAGGTCCTCTCCCGACCCCCTGTCCTGGCTGAACTGAGCACCCGCCCTGCCAGGAGGGAGACCGTGCGTGATACTGCCCGTGAGCTGTGCCCTGCTGTGCTCGCAGCTCTGCCTTCTGTGGAGGTGAGCTCCTGGGCAGGCACGGCCCCGTCACCTGGCAGCTGCGGGCACCCATTTGCATCTGAGGAACTGGGTGGTTCTGCATCTTCAGTGTTACCTTAGGCCTTAGAGAGGGGTGTTTAAGAGGCCTTCAGGTCCCTGGGGGTCTTACAGGGTCCCTCTGGTCACGGGCCTGGGTGCAGTCCCCCCTCCCCCACCCCCCACCCCATGGAGGTGGAATCGGCAGCTCCGAGAAGTTGAGAGGGTGGAGGCCCGTGTCCTGCGCTGCCCCGCACAGGATGAGCTGAAGCCTCGGAGTGAGTCCCCTGCTGGGCCCTGCTCATGAGCTCATGGAGCCTGGACCATGCATGTCATCCTCCAACAATCTGCGCTTGGCTTTCAGGGATCCCCTGGCGCTCGTGCTGAGCCCCACCAAGCATGTGGGGTCCAGAAGCAGCGGCCGGGAAACCCACGGCGGGACTTCCCTGCAGGGGGTGACGATCTGGGAGAGCTGGCTGGAGCTCCTGCGGGCAGAGCTGACCAGTGGCGGCCCAGGGCCCAGGGCCACTGAGGGAGCAGCTGGGTCCTGGAGCCTCAGAACCTGAGCCCACTGGGCTTAAGACCCATGGCAGGAGGCCCAAATGGCACACACGAAGCCACTTAGCCTGATGCGAGCAAAGCCCAGCAAGCCCTCCTCCCCCGGGTCTGTAGAGGTGCCGGTCCCTCCATAGAGAAGCAGCATGGAGATGGCAGATGTGGGGCCCCAGCCTCCCCCACTTCTGCCCGCGGTCAGGCAGGCTGCCCTCCAGATGCGGGGCTCCAGGAAGCTGGGCAGGAAGGACCTTCTGGGGTTATCTGGGGTCGAGCATAATGTCATCTTGATGCTTCGAAGCACACAGTGGGGCTTCTCAATTGTTTCCCTCCCCTATTGGGGCTACTTTCCTGTGTACACCCTCCCCCCAACCCCCCTAAGCCAGGGGGGAGTCCAGCTCTGGTTAAGGGACCCTGGAGGTTCTCAGGGGAAAGACTGAATGTGCACAAGCCTGAAGGCCTCGCCCAGGCACCATGCTAGCTTCTGGACAAAACGAGAAAGGCCCCATTCGACCCACAGCAATGTTCCAACTCAGTATCTCGGGCACAGCCTGGGTTTTGAACAGGGCGGGTGGGGGGTGGGGAGGATGGAGAGATGGTAGATTTGAGGTTTAAAGAAGGCCTTTTTTCCTCCCCAAGTTCCAGGCCCCTTATACAGCTTCCCAGCGGACAGGGGGAGGGAGAAGAGAGGAATGGGAGGCCACCTTCCTTGGGCTTTTCCCTGAAATTAGGGCCCGTTTAGGGGAAAGGCAGGAATCGGGAAGTGACCAGGCCTGCCTCCATTTCCCAGTCCTTCTCCTCACGGATCCCCACGTGCCTGCTGGGATGCCAGGCGCACCTGCGGCCTCCCCCTGCCTCACCCACCGCCAGGGAGAGACACCCAGAAACAGAAAGGAAGGCGCGTTTATTGCACTTCTTAAAGGCACAGGCCTGTCTCCCCTCGGGCTGTGGGCTTACAGGCCTGTGCTATTTGCATGGCTATTCCTGACCAGCTAGCTGACATCCCAGAACTGGTGGTGCTTCCGAGGGAGAGAGAAGGGGAAGGTCCCTGGACATGGTGCCCCCACCACCCACTCTCTCACCCTAAGGCTCAGCCAGACCCAGAGCAGAAGGCAAATCAGACTCTGCGATGCCTGCGGCCGAGTGTGTGACCCTCAGGAATCAGAGGAGAGGGGAGAGGGCTACATGTTCAACAAGAAACAAGAAACACCACAAGAGGAAGGAAGACTGAGATTAGGCCGTGTGGCCCAGCACCCTGGGGAACCCCTGTGGGGCCTCCTCTTCTGTTCCCTGAGGAGCGGCGCCCTGTAAACCGGGGAGAGGGGCTGTCAGGGCCTCTCTCCCGGGGGCCCCGCAATGTTCAGCCGTGGGTGCCAGGGAACCGCGCGCCTGGCCACGGAGGAGCTGTGCCTGAGCCCGCGTAGGATGTCAGGTGGGTCCTGACAGCTGTGTGGTGCCCGGGGCCTGCGTGCTGCCCGCAGACAGGCAGTGAAGGTAATGCTGTGGCATCTCCCAGCGGTCGGCCAGGAGGGAGGTAGGCTGGTGATGGGACAGGGACAGTCCTGCGTTGGGTCCCATGATTCTAATGCTTCAGGCTGCCCTGTGCACCCACGGAGCTCAGACATCAGGGGCCGATTGGACCCGACTTAACCTGCAACAAAAGGCGCAGGTTAGCTTCTCCCACCAAGTGCAGGAGCCTGGGAACCCCTCCCCAGGCCAAACAGCGTTCAGCAGCTCCAAGCGTTCCGGGCTCAGCTCTCCTGTCCCCCGAGAACTCTGAGGTTCTCAGCCCTGACTACACGAGAGTCCGTGGGAAGCTTATAAAATCCCCACCCTGGGCCACGCCCAGAGCTTCTGGGGCAAGACCCAGGCCTCTGGATTGTTCGAAGCTCTCCTGGTAAACCCAGTGCAGCCGGGGTTAGGAGGGAGAGGAACTCAAAGGACTTCTTTAGGCTTCCTGGCTACAGCTCTGAATAAGGAAGTGAAAGTTCACGAAGATAAAGTATTTTATCTGTAAATAGACTGCATATCACAGCAAGAATAATTTATGTCGGCCCTAAAATTAGAACTTCCTGCCCATTGGGCTGCGTTGGAAAGGCTTTCCAAGGAGCCATCAGCTCTCCCCTTGGAGGGCATTTAAGAGGATGGATCCTCCCCTTGCTGGAACGGGACATGGGAGACGCCTCCTCAACCCAAGGGGCCTCAGAGACTCTGGAGACGACCACCAGCTCCTCTGGGCCTCCCTGCCTCCTGGCTTCCCTGCCTCCCAGCCTCCTGGCCTCCCTGCCTCCTGGTCTCCCTGACTCCCTGCCTCCCTGCCTCCTAGTCTCCCTGCCTCCCTGCCTCCTGGCCTCCCTGCCTCCCTGCCTCCTGGCTTTCCTGCCTCCCTGCCTCCCTGCCTCCTGGCTTCCTTGCCTCCCTGCCTCCCAGCCTCCTGGCTTCCCTGCCTCCCTGCCTCCCTGCCTCCTGGCTTCCCTGCCTTCCTGCCTCCCTGCCTCCTGGCCTCCCTGCCTCCTGGCTTTCCTGCCTCCTGGCCTCCCTGCCTCCCAGCCTCCTGGTCTCCTGGTCTCCCTGACTCCTGGCCCAACTCTAGCGTCCCACACTGGCATGGTCTGGAGGGAACACCTACCATTTAGTGAGGCCTTCCCTCTGCACGCCCTGTCCCCCCTCCTCAGCATATTTCAGATCACACCTATTTAATCCCCACGGCCACACCACGAGGTGGGCCTCATTATTCTTATGTTACAGAGGCAGGAACTGAAGCTCAGAGCTGAGCGGACCTCCCAGGGTCACATCCACGCAGTTGGGAAGGAGCAGAGTCAGGAGTCAAATGCTGTTGGAATCTCTGCGGAGTCTTCCCACCAGGCCACCGGCTCCCAGATGGGGGATGGGGGGTGGTGACAGGCATACGCAGGCAGCCTCCTGGCCTCCCAGCCTCCCGGCCTCCTGGCCTCCCTGACTCCTGGCCCAACTCTAGCGTCCCAGACTGGTGTGGCCTGGGGGGAACACCTACCATTTAGTGAGGCCTTCCCTCTGCACACCCTGTCCCCCCTCCTCAGCACATTTCAGATCACACCTATTTAATCCCCACAGCCACACCATGAAGTGGGCCTCATTATTCCTATGTTACAGAGGCAGGAACTGAAGCTCAGAGCTGAGCGGACCTCCCAGGGTCACATCCACGCAGTTGGGAAGGAGCAGAGTCAGGAGTCAAATGCTGTTGGAATCTCTGCGGAGTCTTCCCACCAGGCCACCGGCTCCCAGATGGGGGATGGGGGGTGGTGACAGGCATACGCAGGACGGACGGGGTCCTCGCCTTCCCTGCATGTGTGTATGTGTATGTCAGCCCCCTGACCTCCAGGGCAAGGCCATCCTCGTTTCTGAGGCGATGTCCTGCCTCCCCTCTGGTGCTAAAATGTGCTTTACGGAGCAGGGCTGCTCGATGGCGAGGTGTTTTCTCTTCAAATGTGTTGATTTCATTGTATGAGAGTTGGTCCCTCCAAGTTTCTTTTGTGGGTTTTACTGGTGCACAGAATCCAAACATCTGAGCCTGCTGCACCCCCAGCACCCTCTGCAGCACCCCTCTCCCCAAAGAGGGGGGTCTGCTCAGGGGACGAAGCAGAGTGCCTAGCACTGGGCCTGCAGCCTGGGTGGCCTGTGAGCACCTGCCCCCAGGGCCATGACCCCAGGCTCCGTGCCTCAGTTTCCTGGTGCATGACACGGAGATGAGGCTGCGCCACTCCGAGGCTGGGGGAAGTACAGGCACAGCCCACGTTCACAGCCACAGATCCGCATGCCCCAGGCCCATCTCTGACTGCACCGAGAATGGTCTTAGCCTCCAGGTCAAATGCCTTCCCTTGCATATCCCGCAATTGCTTAAAATTAGATGAAATGTTTCTCTCTGATGGGCTGTATTCTCAAGGCTCTCGTGGAGCCTGGAAGCCTCCACCTGGTGAGGATGGTGACTCACCTGTGGACAGGCCGGAGCTCCGGCCACCTGCCACCAAACCTGCCTGGGCAGGTGCAGGCGCTGGAGGACCCAGCCCTCCCCGCGCACAGCGGGACTCCTTACCTTTCGATGATGCAGTTGTTGTCCTGGAGGTCGGAGGCCAACAGCTTCATCTCCTTACAGAGATCCTCCATGCTGTCCAGGGCAGAGGCAAGAGCGGCCGCTGTGCCTGAGGCCGAAGTTGCCCTGACCGACCCCTTCCCTGGGAGGCCGGCCACCAAGGCTCTTTACAAAGCCTGCCTTCCAGGCCTGGTGTGCGGCACACCCCTCGGGCCCTAACTTTCATCCCCCCTTTCACACACACACACACACACACACACACACGGACATCCCTCGGTACTCACTGGAGACCCAGGTCCTTTAGCTGGAGACCCAGGTCCTTGGGTGCAGGACTGGAATAAGGAGCCGTGGGGGTTGGGGGGACCTGGGCCCCCTTTGCTCTGTCCTGCAGGAGCTGGAGAGACAGCCAGTCGAGGATCTGAGGGGAACCACACTCTAGTCAGAAGGGAAGAGCCAGCTCACCTGTGGGGAGGGCAGTGCTGGGGAAAGGCCGGAAAAGGGTAACAAAACGGCCCCAGCCCACATCCCCAGAGCAACCAAAAGCTGAGCCCTTCCGGCGAGCCCTCCTTCCCAACCTGTGAGTGCGGCCACCCTCACTGTCCGCGTGGATGTCATGATCCTGACTGTCAGGTTCGCCCGGTGTCTAACTACCCCCTAGGGCAGTGATGGCGAACCTTTTGAGCTCGGCGTGTCAGTATTTTGAAAAACCCTAACTTAACTCTGGTGCTGTGTCACATATAGAAATTTTTTGATATTTGCAACCATAGTAAAACAAAGACTTATATTTTTGATATTTATTTTATATATTTAAATGCCATTTAACAAAGAAAAATCAACCCAAAAAATGAGTTTGCGTGTCACCTCTGACATTCGTGTCATAGGTTCGCCACCACTGCCCTAGTGACACCTGCACCAGGAGCTGCAGAGAGGGGGAGGAAGCAGGGAGGGGCCACGCTGCCTTTCCTAGAAGCCGCCACCCTCTCTGTTCCTTTTGGCAAAGCAGGCGGCTTCTCCAGCTACCTGCACCAGGAGCTGCAGGGAGGGGGAGGAGGCAGCCCCTTGCAGGGAGGGGAGGGGCCACGCTGCCTTTCCCAGAAGAAGCCGCCCTCTCTGTTCCTTTTGGCAAAGCAGGCGGCTTCTCCAGCTGCCTGCACTGGGCTCTTCGCAGAGCACAGATCAGAAGGTCAAGGAGAGGTCACACGGCCCCTCTCAGGAGTGGCCCGCAGCCTCCCAGGCAGGAGGAGGGTGAGGAAGATGTCCCAGCGTTCTGGAGGCTCTGCCCTTGCCGTGACCTTCAGTCTGGATGTGACCTTCAGTCTGGATCCTAGGAAGTGCCTTCTGCTTTCTCCATCCCCACCTCAGGGCGCCTTTGGGGTCAGACCTCCCACCCATCCCAACGCGCTTGGGTTTGGTCCAGGGCAGCTCCGCCCAGAGGCAGGGGAATGGCCTGGATGCCCCCAGAGCACCAGGTTGGCTGGGCAGCCCCCCCACCCCACCCCGCCCTGAAGCTCCCGCACCTTGCTGAGGCCCTCCTGCACCTTCTGGGCTTCGGTGCTGTAGGCAGCCACGGAGCAGGCGACCAGGCGCAGGTGGTTCCTGGCCTCGTGCACCACCCTGGAGAGAGCAGATTGAAAATCAGAGCCAGGCTTGCCGGCTCTGACGGGCCACACCCAGCTGTTGTTTGTGCCACTGCACAGCCACGGAGGGTAGGCTTCCAGACAGCAGGCAGGAGTCCATGGGTCCAGGCAGTGCCTCCCCCACTGCCTCTGCCCGTCTGGGTGCACCCTCAACTGTTCCCTGTCCCCCTGTCCCCCTGTAAGTGCCGATGCTCTGACAGGCTGGTGAGGGTCCTGTTGCAACCAGCTGGGAGCTGCAAACACCGTGCGCTGGGCAGGGTCACCCAGGCCAGGCAGGAGGAGTGCCCGGCCAGAGTGGCTCGGGACAGCCCACGCTTCATATGGGAATTCCTGAGGCTCCCATTCCAGAGAAACTCAAGGTCAAGGCTCTTCTGTGGCTTCTCTAAGTGCAGGGAGTGAGCAAGGACATTTTGTCCGTTGCCCCAAAAGGAAATCACATGCAGAGGGGTTAAACCAGTGGTTGACTGACGCTCAGTCCTGGCTACACATGAGAATCGCCCGAGGAGCTTTTAAGCTGCCGCTATCCAAGCCAACTTCAGGCCAATGAAACCAGAGTCGGGGGCGGGGAGCTGGGCATTGGCATTCTAATGTGAGAGTGGGTGGGCGCCTGCGTTTCAGCCCACAGGTCCCGTGGATCCCAAACAGATGCACCTGGGAACCTGCCCTTCTCCGGAGGAGCCAGCGTTGGTGCAGGTGGGGGAGGAGGGAGGGGCTGTCTGAGAGGGAGCACCTGTGAGAGGGGTTCTATGTAATGGCCTCTGCCTGCCCCTGCTTCCCTGCCACTGGTCCCATCCCAGGGGACCTGTGCTCTCCCCAGAGAGGGAAGGCTTCCCACATGACCACCTGGGACCATGGGAAAAACCCAGGTTCCTGCCCCTGCTTCCCAGCCACTGGTCCCATCCCAGGGGACCTGTGCTCTCCCCAGAGAGGGAAGGCATCCCACATGACCACCTGGGACCATGGGAAGAACCCAGGTTTTAGGGGCAGTCACACCCCTATGCTATCCCGGGCCTGCTACCTGCTAGCTGTGTGGATTTGAGGAAGAGACTGTCCTCTGAGCCTGATAGTACTTACTGTAGAGCAGTGGTTCTCAACCTTGGCTGCACATTAGAATCACCTGGGAATCTTTTTAAAATCCAGGCCCAGAAATCGGGATTTTAAAAAGATTCCCAGGTGATTCTAATGTGCAGCCAAGGTTGAGAACCACTGCTGTATAGGGAAGATACTGTGGGGTTAAATAAGCTAATGTGTAGAAATCGCCCAGCGACTGCCTAGCCACCCAGGATCACAAAACTACCTATTTCTTTGCCTTTGTCCCTTTACTCCCACCCCCTTCTCAGCCAGGGTCGGCCGAGCCCAGGACTTCTGAGCCTGGAAGGGCCTGGGGTCCGTGTGCTCAGGAGGCCAGATGGTTACCTCATGCGCTCGCCGTGCGTGACCAGCGACGCCCGGTACTTCTGCACACACTCCTCCTGGAACACCTGCAGGAGCCTCTTGGCTAAATGGCTAAAATTCACCCTGGAAAGAATAGGGAAACTGAGGCACCGAGCTAAGCAGTCAGAGCCGCCTGAGCACAAGCCTAGCGTGCCTGGGTCTCCTAAGCGCCCAGCCCCCCGGCCACAGCAGGGCTGGCTCTCCAGGAAGGAGGAGATGATGCCCACATGGGGGGGTCATGGTGACCAGAGGGGCTGGCACCCAGCACAGGACAACAGAGGGACACAGACTCTCAGCTCGTCCCCAGAGGGAAGGCGAGATGACTGTGGAAAGTGTGTGTGCAGGTGTCGGGGGTCAGGGTGGGTATAGAACTGGGGGAGCGAGTCGCCAAATAAGCACTAAATCAGGGGGCCCCTGGGGCATGAGAGGGCCCAGGAAATGGAAGGGCAGAGGGACACCCAAAGGGAAGCTCAGGCAGAGGCCAGAGCGGCAGGGGGCAAACCAGCGAGGGGACAGGGAAAGAACCCCTAGGAGCCGAGCCGTCTTCAGAAGTAAGTCCAGCTTCCTGCGGCCGCCTCTGAGGAGCCTCCCTCCAGCTCAGCCACCATCCCCTGCCCTGGCTCCAGACAACCCGCCCCAGATACTGTCACACCGCCCCCCTCCTGCTAGGCCTCGGCCTGTGACCGGGCCCCTCACCACTTCTCGTCAGGCACAGAGACTCGCTCCGCCCGGGTGACACCCACCCTCCTGCGCCCCCTCCTGCCAAGGGACCGGCCACTCACTTGTCCAGCTTGTGGATCTGCTCCTCGTTGTAGCCAAGCCCTGGAGGAAACAGCAGAAATGATGCCACCTGTTACGTCAGCAACATGGAATGCCCCAGGGTTGGGGGGGGGCACCCACAAAGATGCAGTCAGCCTGGCTTGAACCCTGCTCCCTGGGGCTCCCAGCCCACTGAGCCAGGAAGGACAGGAGTGAACCGAGCACCCAGGACATTGCACCACGACAAGGAAGGAGCGTACTTGGGGCAGCCGAACACTTCAGCTGGGAAGTGGTGGTGGGGATAGGCCTTGTGGTCAGCCCCGGCCCCCCGGCCCCAACCCAGGATGACAGATGCCTACAGGCTGTTGGCCTCATCCCCGAATATTCAAGCTGCAGGAGAGCCAGCTGGGCTCTGCAGTGGAGCTGGATAAGCCAGCCCCGCCACCCACCACCCACCCTGTACCCTGCTTCCTTGCCCAGACACTTTGCCAGAAGGGCTGATGAAGTTTTCACTTCCTGGGCACCTCCTGATGCTCTCTCACTGGGGAGATGCTGCCCCCTCCTGGGCTTCGAGGGAATGGGCCTCGGGTCATTAGCGTCTTGGAGAGGAAACGAGGCAGAGGTTACCTTGCTGACCCCCCCTCCACACCCCTAGTAGAGAATCCCCTTCCTGGGCTCTTCATCCGGGCACTGCTCACAGCCAGCTGGGCCCCTGTGAAGTCCAAGCCACACGTCCCAGGCCTGCCGGCTATTGGCAGGGGGCTGTAAGCAAGTGATTGCACCTCACCCAGTCCGTTTCCGCGTCTGCCACACGGGACACCGGCATGGGTGTGAGGGCAGTGAGAGTGCCCTAGTGTTCACTCCTGAGCATTTGTCAGAATGGCCTCTTCCAACACCCCAAGAGGCATTTTTCCTGCTTCTTTTCCAATTTGAATAAAGGGCTCTTGAAGACCATAGAAATGAAACTCTTGTTGAGGCTGCAAAATAAGGTGATTAAAAGCAGCTGGACCTTGTGGTGCTGGCACAGGAACAGGGAGATGGATCGGTGGAACAGAGTAGAGAGCCCAGAAGGAAAACCAAGCCTATAGGGTCAATTAATATATGACAAAGGAGGCAGGAACAGACAATGGGGGTAAAAGATAGTCTATTTAAGAAATAGTGCTGGGAAAATTGGACAGAAACCTGCAAGAAAAATGCAACTAGAGCACCTTCTTACACCATATACAAGACTAAACTCAAAATGGACTAAAGATGTAGATGTAAGATGCAAAGTCGTAAAACTCCTAAAAGAAAACAGAACCTTTGACATTCTCTCTTAGCAATATTTTTTTTTCTGATCTATCTACTCAAGCAAGAAAAACAACAACAACAAAAAATTAACAAGTGGGACTACATCCAACTAAAAGGTTTTGCACAGCAAAGGAAACCATCAACAAAATGAAAAGACAGCCTAGTGAATGGGAGAACATATTCTCCAGTGATAAATCCAAGAAGGGGTTAAGGCCCAAAATTTAGGAAGAATTCATGCTACTCAATACGAAAAACACACACACACCAAACAATCCAATTAAAAAATGAGCAGAGCCTGAAGAGACGCTTCTCCAAATAGGACATGCAGATGACTATAGACATGTGGGAAATCTCACCGTCACTAATCATCAGAGAGATGCAAATCTATACTAATAAAAGCATAATATGCTAATTAGACTGGACGACCTTCTGGATGTCCTTCCGGACGAAGCCAGGCTGCAAGGGAAGCCCGGGTCCCAGGTGTCAGAGGGAAGCCAGTGCCGGCAGCTGGGGGAAGGAAGGCCTACTCTTGCCCAAATTTCGTGCATCGGGCCTCTAGTTAAAACACAATGAGATATCACCTCCTTCCTGTCAGAATGGCTAGCATCAATACATCAACAAACAAGTGCTGGTGAGGATGTGGAGAAAAGGGAACCCTCATGCACTGCTGGTGGGAATGCAGACTGGTACAGCCACTGTGGAAAACGGTATGGGGATTCCTCAAAAAATTAAATACGGAACTGCCATTTGACCCAGTGATCCCACTTCTGGGAATAGATAGAATTATGTTTATGTTGCTTGTTGGTTACTTGCTGAAGTGACAATTTGGATATATTGGGTTGGATAGGATATATTATTAAAATTAATCTCACCCTTTTACTTCTACTTTTCAATGTTGGATACTAGGGAACTCTAGGCTCCATACATGGCTGCAGGCCATGCCTGTGGGACCTGCTCTGAGATACTATCAGGAGGTCGAGGACTTGGCAGCGAAGCCCGAGACCTGCGAGACCTGCGAGCCGCCCTGTGGGAAAAGCCTGGCCGTGCGGGGGAGGAGTCAGGTCCTGGGGGTCAGCTCCTCAGCCTCGTGGCCTCCCCTGCTCCCTCCAGTCCCTGCCCCACTGTCCTGGGTTGGACCCTCCCCTGCCCCAAGATGGCGTCCCCTGGGGCAAACAGCCTGACCACTGAGCCTCAGTGAGCTACCCTGCCCGAGGGTCTTCGGGAGGCTTCTTAGAGATGCAGGCAGAGCGCCTGGCCCAGTGGCTCTGAGTGGCATTTCTCTGGGTCTGCCCGCTTCTGGAAAGCCTGACTATCTTAGTGAACCACAGACGCAGCAGATAGGGAAACACGCCTTGAACTCTAAGGTGCCCGGCAAAGGTGCGGGTTCTCTTTCAAGGGCCACCTCTTTCATGGCAGCCAGATGCCAGCCACTGTGAAGCCCTTACGTGTCACCCAAGCCTCCCACCCCACCTGGCAACAGGCTCAGGTGTAAAGGCTTCCTGCCTCTTGCTGGTCTGCAGGCAGCTGGTGGCCAGGGACCCAGGGGCCCAGCCTTGGACCGGCCGCACCCGGGCTCTGCATGGCCAGTGAGCCCCCAGCAGCAACCCCGGGAGGAATCAAACAAGGGCTGGGTACCTGGCGGGAAGGAGGGAGAGGGAGGGAGAGCATGAGTATGCGCAAGAGGAGTGCGTGGCTCTCCCCTCGGCTCACCTGGCCTCATCCTGGCCTTCCTGAACTGCTTGTAGATGAGGTACATCTTGTCCAGGCAACACTGAATCTGCTGGATGCTGTGGGCAGGAGAGAGGGACCAGGTGATGGAAGAATCAAACAGCACAGAGCACCGGGGAAGGGAGGGGCTGCGATGGTGGGGGGACGAGGCAGGAGCTGTCTGCCAGCAGAGGAGCCTTCATGTCACGGTTTTGGGGGGCGATCCGCGAGTGGGGGTGACTCTCTGGTCTCTAAGCTTTCTGAGGCACCTTGAGGCCAGCCAGCCATCTGTCATTCTCGTGTTTATTCTCTCTCTCCTTCTCTCTGTCCCTCTCTCTCTCTTACACACACACACACACACACACACACACACACACACACAGTGTTAAATAAGAAGAGAGCGAGAAACAGCCAAGCAGGACAGACGGGCGAGTGGCGTTGGCTACATGGGAAGGTTTGAGAGGAGACTGGAAAGGGTCCTGGACCCTGAAGCGGAGAGTCCGGCAGTGGCAGCAGTGGGAGCGGAGCAGACACCTCTGGTGGCCTGGGAAGGGCAGAGGGGGTGCCTCCTGGCACACGGAGGGAACTAGTACCACAGCCAACAACCCTCCTTTCACGCAGTCATGACCCCATGTTCTCGGTCCTGCCTGGAGGCCAGGGAACGAGGGAGGTGACTTCCTGGGCCTGCAGTTCAAGGTCATTATGAGCTCCCCCTGCCCCTTTCCGGGCTGGACAAACACTCTGTTTGAGATGTTGGGGGTGTGTGTTGGGGGGCGGTCTTCCTCACCCTCAGGCCTGTGTAGCCCCACTTCCTCCCCGCAGCTCCTCTCCTGACCCCGGCCCAGCTATTTCTGGAGCTGGATCCGGGCGGCACCAAGCTTGTCCCCAGGGCTTTCCGGGTCCCCGGCGCCTGCCCTCCCAAGGACAGGGGGTGGACAAGACCTCAGCTCGGTCTTCCTCCGAAAGGCTGGGCCGGATGTGCCCTCTGATCTTACAAAGGCGACCCCCACGCACACACTGCACGGGGGACGCTCCCTCGTGGAACACAGTCCCCTCCAGAGGACCCGGGACCGTCCGCTCCGCGTGGGACAAACGAGCAGAGAGAGCCTCGTGTCGGTTTCGGTCAGTCCCGCAGCCCAGACACCTAACAACGGGCCCTGCGGGTCCCAGCGCGTTTTACATCCAGAATTAAGGACGTGGGGCTAAGGTCCGGGCAGGGGCCGGAGGACGCCCTGGTCAGGGCGGGACACTGCCAGGCCACAGTGAGTGGGCACCTTGCGTCTGTTACAAGGGGGGCTGAGGCTGTAAAAGCTGTAACTCCCCGGTGAACCCCAGGAACTAGGCCTTGGAGGTGGGTGACCGCGGCCCGATGCTCTACGTGGTCACGTGTCACTTACTGGCCGGGACTCAGGGCACAGTAGCCTCCCTGAGGGTATAATGGCAGTGCCGCTGCCTTGAGGGTGAAACGAGATGAGTAGGAGGGCCTGTCCAGGGGGCTGATGCAAAGCAAGGGCTCAGAATGGGGAGGGGACCAAATTCGTCTCTTACTTAGAACTGTTGCCCCTGCTACGATTTTGAATTCTCTCTCTAAACCCCCAGATCCTTTTCTCCCTCCGGCTAGTCCTAGGGCAGGGTCTTGCTTATCCCCAGATCCCCACCATGATCCCATGCCGGGCCTCATTGCCAAGGCGAGCTGCGTGCCCCGCCCCCGCCCCCGCCCCACCAAGAAGGGAAATCCCACAGACCTTCTGTCCTCATGTACCTGATCCCGGCTCTTCGCCAGCTCCGAGCTCAGGCTGCTCAGGCTCGTCTGCTTCTCCGTGACGTTGTGGGAGAATAAGGAGAGGACCTCGGCCAACTGAAGGCAAAGAGGCCTCAGCTCAGGGCTCCGCGGGGAGCCTGGCCAGACCTCTGCCCCCTGCTCTGCTCCTGACGCGCCCGGCCCCGCCTCACTCACAGTCCGCAGCTGAGACCTCAGCTCCGCGGCCCTCTTCAGCTCCTGGACCTCGGGCATCCCGGCCATGTTGCTGAACCTCGAGGGAAGGACAGAGAAGGACGCATTTGGGGTATGGCACCTCGGGGACAGCACACTGGCTTGTGGGGTATCGGGGGAGTCTTGTGGTTGGGGCAGAGGAACCAGCTTGAAGAGGCTCCTGAGCACTGCAATGAATAAAGATTGAGGCAGATCGGAATAAGCTGAATCTATGAATATTCACAAGTCCACATGCAAGGCAACTGTTCAAGACCTTACTTGGAAAATTTGTAACTAAAGGAAAAGAGTCAAGTTTTTGTCCAGTAGACCAAGCATGTCAAACACAAAGGCTAACACGGGCCAAATAAACGAGGCATGCGGCCCGAGAGTTTGACATGCTCGCAGTAGATACTGTATTTCCTGACAACCAATAGTTTATTGACAAGGGGAAAAGCTGTATTTTATAGAATACCAGCCAGTCATGTGCCAGGACTTGGAATCCTAGCGTCGTGCTGCCCCGGTGAAAGTATCACTTTTAAAGTGACCGATGAACCATTCAGGCATGGCTATCTGTGTGGCGCCAAAGTAACATCACACAGATTCTTTCACAGGAAAGAAACCAGGCTGTCCCCACCCTGTTGCGCAGCCCGCTCCCACCCCCAGGGTCCAGAGCAAGTGGGCAGGCAAATACGTCAAAAGCTTCCTCTACACATTTCTTTCCATTCAAGAACCCACAATAGACCCATAGGTCATTTTATTGGGGTCTAACCTGCCAACTGGACCCTCCGGGACCTCCATGTGTTCTCTCCTCCCTTCCCCGACCCTTCTCCCTACTCCAACTTCACTCTGGGGTATTTTCATCATAACAGTGGGAACCTTACCAGCACCCCCCTCACCCCCGCAAATCCCCCAAACCCCCAAACATCCCCCTTCTCTGTCTCGGTACAGGACCTTCCAAACGGAGGTATTCGCTCTCATTATGGCCTGAAAAGCCTCACCTCTTCCAGGAAGACCTCTGCGGTTGCCTGTGCCCATCTCCAGTCTCCCTTTACCCAACCATCCTGCCCTCCTCCCGGGCCCTCTGCGTGCATGGCACCACAGCTGTCCCGGGACCCCTTGCTGTGCCCTGGCCAGAGCGCTGCCCTCTTCCCTGTCGCTGTTCGAGGGGGCTCAGCCATGCCAGGGACTCCAACCCTGTCCTCCCACACTGCCACCGCCCGTCTGCTCCATCATCAGTGCTGCCGCTGCCAAGGCCGGGAGGCAGGCCAGGCTGCAGTGAGTCAGCCGCTGCTGGGAAACTCCCGGGCCTTCCTGCGGACGTGGGCCCGGGCATGGGGGGCGGGGCACCGGGCATGCTTGGCACTGCCTCTGCTCCTCTGTCCCCACGTCTCCTCCCCGTGGGCAAGGCTCAGGCCACCGGCAGCTCCCTGGGCTGCGGAGCCCCATCCCCACCTGCCCCATGGCCCATGCCTTCCAGGATCTGAGGGCTGTGCCCACTTTCCAGGAATGCCCTCGGGTCTTCCTGCTTCTCTCCACAGCCTGCGTTTGTTTCCTCCTCCCCCGTCTCTCCCTTGCTCCACCTGTCACCTCTGAACAGCCCAGTCAGAGGGGTAGAGGGCATGGCGTTCCGAGGGCTGGGCAGGGCCTCCTCAGGAGGCAAGGCGGTTTGAGACAGGAGGCGGGAGAGGAGCATGGAGGTGAGACCACTGGGTCCCCATCGTGCCAGGTCCGGCGGACCACAGGTGGCCGTGTCTCCCAGAGTCCTGCTCGGGGCCTGGTGCGGGTGAGAGATGGGGGTCTGGAGGACAGAGGCCTCTTCCTGGGGCGGGGGGGCTGCCTTGGGACCTGGAGAGGCAGTGTCCCCCTGGGCCCGTTCCCCCTGAGGTGAGGCGTGAGGTGGGGGTGATACGAGCCATCATCCGGGGGTGGGCTGTGGGGCTGAGGGGCAGGATGGCAGTGCCCTCAGTATTCCAGCCAGGCAGGGGAGGGGGGGCTCGGTGAGGGGAGAGGAAGGACATTGTGGGAAATATTGGGGTGAGAAACAGACAGAGAGAAGGGCCGAGGGGTCTCAGCTGGCCTCGGGCCTGCTGCGGCCACCGCCCTGGGCAGGACACCCACCTCTCGGTGCCCAGGCTGCTGCTGAGGAAGAGGAGGGCCATCCGCAGGACCTCCAGTGTCCGCCGGCAGGTCGCCTGGAGCGTCTCC
>NW_005371683.1:874476-883908 GCF_000412655.1 Myotis brandtii
CTGCGCCAGCCCCGGGTACTCACACGAACCAGTGCAGTCCCCGCAGCATCAGCTCCTGCCCGGCCCACAGGGCCCGTGCCAGCCGCAGGGCCTGGTAGCCGGCACCCAACACACCCTGAGAACACAGGTGGGCAGAGTCAGACTCCGCACCCCCTACCTCTGTGTGAACCCCACCCCCTGCCCCCTGGGGCCACCCCTAACCTTGGCCGTGTTGTAATCTGCCTGCAGGTCCACTTTGGGCACAAACTTGGTGATGTCCAGAGCAGCTGCAAGCAAAGACCCCACCTGAGGGCGCCTCTGTGGCTCACACTCACCCCTCACCACCAAGCTTTCCAACCCCCAGAGCCCCACCTCTCCAGCCATAGAGGCCCTTTAATGTGCGTCTTTACGATTGCAGTCCCTCACTGCCCCCTTGTGTTCACTTTGGTGAACTGCAGCCTCGTGCCCAAGGCCCTCATCTGAGCCAGAAAATGGGCCCAAACCACCCTTGTTCCCCGGGAGTTTCAAGGTTAATTCCCCTTCCCGGCCTCGGCCTCGGAGACCCGAGTAGGAGGACGACATTGAACTTGTTCAAAGAGGAAGAAGTGATATTTCTGCTAGGACTTGGAGGACGAAGCTCTGGGCCTCTGACCAGGTTCCCTCCTCTCCGGCACCTGGGGCTCCAGCTTCCTCCAATCCAGACCTTCTGAAGCTTCCCCACCAGTGGCGGAGACTCAGGGGAGCACATGGAAGCCAGGTCTCCCTGTTTCCACGGGAGCCTCACAGCTCTGTGGGCACTGGAGCCCAGGAACGTCGGGCCACCAGCCTGAGGGACATGGCATGTCAAGGACGTATGAAAAATTAGAACCCAGAATGGGGGGCGCCCGGTGGGCCCCCAAGGAAACGGATCCACATCCTGCCTCTTGGAGGAGAATGGGGGGAGGAGACAAGGTCCAGCCGGTGTGGCTCTACTCACGGTCCTTAAAGGCCAGGCCCTTGGGGGTCTCAGTGGCCACGCTACACAGCGTCAGGGGGCTCCTTGCGGTCGTGTGGGCGATGTGCTGTGCTGAGAGGCTGGGCTCGAGCACACAGAGGTGACCCTCAAATAGGTACTCCTGGTTCTGGGGGGCCACGCTGGTCTGCTCGTACACGGCCTCCAGGAAGATGGCTATCCTGGGCACGCCAGGGGGAGGGGGGACAGTAAGGAGAGGAAGTGTCAGCAGGGGGACCCACACCCCAGCTAAGACTGCATCCATGCGAAGGGCGCAGCTTCTCAGAGGAAGGGACCGGGTGACTTTTCTTTCTTATCAATGGTGGCGAGACCAAGGGGAGAGCTCGTGTGTTTCAGTGGATGGAGGGAGTGGAAGCAGAACTCAGGAGCCCCATAGCCGGCCTCTGCCTTGGCACCTCTTCCCACTGAAATGCACCCAGTTCCACAAAACTCTCCAGCCACCCATCTGGGAACCATACGGCAGGCACCCCACCCAGGGATCATAACGCGCACCAACCCGCGTGGGTGTGCGCTGAGTCGGGAGCAGCTGCGAGGCGGCCTGGTTCACGTTAACTTGGTGGAACTAGGACCTTCCCAAAGGAAGTCCCCCAGCTACGCCAAGGCAGCCTGACAGTGGGGTTCGAGATGGGACCCAGGAGCACCCACATCGAAACACTCCCCAGGACGCCGCCTCGCCTGGGCAGAGAAGGTCCTGGGCCTCCCTCCGGCATGGCGCCCACTCACGTGTTGTGGGCGTGGATGTAGACGTGGTGCAGGACGGCCTGGGACAGCGAGAACACGTGGACGACGACTCGCTGCAGGATGTCACTGGTCTCCGCGAAGAACTGGTCGAAGCCCCAGCACTTGGCCGGCTCCACCTCCAGGATGTTGGCCAGGACGGGCACCAGCTGGCTCTGCAGGCCCCTGCCCCCGGGACATGGGCTGTCAGGGCCGGGAGCCCAGCCTTGTCCTCATTGAGTAGGTGACAGGGGCATCCCAGGAGGACGTCCTGAGCGCCAGGACCCAGGTGGTGACAGAGGGTGGGATGGGGAGGAAGGGCTGGGAGGGAGGACTGTCCAGCTTCCGGATGGAAAAACTGAGGTCAGAAAGGGAAGGTGGTGGGCAGATGCCAGGGGCCCTGCCGGGACCGGCCTCAGCCGAGAGGACGCCCCACCCAGACGCGTCTGTGTCTGACCCTCACATGGACAGCTGGCAGGTGATGGGGAGGGCGTAGCTCCACTCCAGGGGCCCGTTCTCCTGCCTCTGGGTGCCTGCAATGGCCCCGGACGGCTTCTCCG
This sequence comes from Myotis brandtii, assembly GCF_000412655.1. Taxonomy (NCBI): domain Eukaryota; kingdom Metazoa; phylum Chordata; class Mammalia; order Chiroptera; family Vespertilionidae; genus Myotis; species Myotis brandtii. The sequence goes on from NW_005371683.1 coordinate 876,745, forward strand.
TGGTGATCCGGTACCTGGGTAAGTGAGGTAGGACCAGTTCAGCGGGACCTCCAGACCATCACACTTCAGAGGATGACAGACTCAGCATGGAGGGCTCAGAGCCCTGGTTCAAGTCCCCCAGCTACTCCACGGCAGCCTGACAATGGCATTTGAGAGTCCTGGCTCTCAGCCAACCAGAGCACCTGGCCTCAGTGCTCCCCAGTCCAACCCTGCTGCCCCCACTGTCCAGCCCCTCTGTCCCCTGACGCGCATCTACAGTGGGCCGCCTCCACACCTCCGCCTGAGCTGTGCTTGGCCCGATGTCCTCCTCCTCCACGTCACTGTTCTCTCTTTCCTTCAATGTCCAACCCGCCCGACAGCACCATCCGTGCCCTTTCCCTAACCTCAGCAGCTCCCGCACGGCTGACCCGAGCGGAGGGCGGGTGCATGGACCTGCCCGTGCGTCAGCCTTAAATCTCTGCTCTGGGCCATGCACGCAGTGGGAGCAGCACTGTCTCCAGCTACTTCTGTATCAGACAGCTGGGCCTGGGAGGACCTGGGACCTGGATGCTGGTCTTGCCCTCCTCTGCCCTGACAGTGTCCCTGGAGCCCCCGGTTGAGGTGAGGTGAGCAGCCAGTGGGGGGCTAAAGGGAGGCATGGAGCTCAGATAAGGGGTCTGGCCGGTCCCCGTCAGCCAGGTGTTGATAGGCAAGGATGTAAGAGGAGCCGGGTCGGGTGGCCAGAGGAGAACCACAGAGTTAGAGGCAGAAGCGGGGACATGGCAGGGCCAGGGAGGGAGGCCAGGCCCCAGACCCTGCCCGCGGCCCACCGTACATGATCTCCTTGTTGCGCCGTGGCCCCCCAAAGGGGATGAAGGGCAGGCTGCCAGTGGCGGCATGGTACAGGGTCACCCCGATGCTCCAGAGATCCACGGTCACCCCAAACGACTTCTGCTGGGGCTTGCGAAGCACGGCCCGCTCGTACATGTCAGGGTGCTGCCAGAGAACCAGAGGGTGGCCGTGGAGGGAGAGGGCGCACGGGGGCTGTGCCCACCCAGCAGACCCCCTTCCACTGCCTTCTGGTGGCAACAGACCATCAGAATCCACCCCTTTGTCATCTCAGACATTGGCATGGAGCTGGCCTATCCAGAGCATGTTTATTTGCCCTCCCTGTGCCCCGGGAGAGGTGGTGACCATGGTGTCCCTTCCTCCATGAGGGTCAGATCAAGCAGCTCACTGCACAAGGGAGGCCAGGGGAGGGAGGCTGGGGGAGGGAGGCTGGACAGGGAGGCTGGGTAGGGAGGCTGGACAGGGAGGCCGGACAGGGAGGCTGGGGAGGGAGGCCGGGGGAGGGAGGCTGGACAGGGAGGCCGGACAGGGAGGCCGGACAGGGAGGCCGGACAGGGAGGCCGGACAGGGAGGCCGGACAGGGAGGCCGGACAGGGAGGCCGGACAGGGAGGCCGGACAGGGAGGCCGGACAGGGAGGCCGGACAGGGAGGCCGGACAGGGAGGCCGGACAGGGAGGCCGGACAGGGAGGCCGGACAGGGAGGCCGGACAGGGAGGCCGGACAGGGAGGCCGGACAGGGAGGCCGGACAGGGAGGCCGGACAGGGAGGCCGGACAGGGAGGCCGGACAGGGAGGCCGGACAGGGAGGCCGGACAGGGAGGCCGGACAGGGAGGCCGGACAGGGAGGCCGGACAGGGAGGCCGGACAGGGAGGCCGGACAGGGAGGCCGGACAGGGAGGCCGGACAGGGAGGCCGGACAGGGAGGCCGGACAGGGAGGCCGGACAGGGAGGCCGGACAGGGAGGCCGGACAGGGAGGCCGGACAGGGAGGCCGGACAGGGAGGCCGGACAGGGAGGCCGGACAGGGAGGCCGGACAGGGAGGCCGGACAGGGAGGCCGGACAGGGAGGCCGGACAGGGAGGCCGGACAGGGAGGCCGGACAGGGAGGCCGGACAGGGAGGCCGGACAGGGAGGCCGGACAGGGAGGCCGGACAGGGAGGCCGGACAGGGAGGCCGGACAGGGAGGCCGGACAGGGAGGCCGGACAGGGAGGCCGGACAGGGAGGCCGGACAGGGAGGCCGGACAGGGAGGCCGGACAGGGAGGCCGGACAGGGAGGCCGGACAGGGAGGCCGGACAGGGAGGCCGGACAGGGAGGCCGGACAGGGAGGCCGGACAGGGAGGCCGGACAGGGAGGCCGGACAGGGAGGCCGGACAGGGAGGCCGGACAGGGAGGCCGGACAGGGAGGCCGGACAGGGAGGCCGGACAGGGAGGCCGGACAGGGAGGCCGGACAGGGAGGCCGGACAGGGAGGCCGGACAGGGAGGCCGGACAGGGAGGCCGGACAGGGAGGCCGGACAGGGAGGCCGGACAGGGAGGCCGGACAGGGAGGCCGGACAGGGAGGCCGGACAGGGAGGCCGGACAGGGAGGCCGGACAGGGAGGCCGGACAGGGAGGCCGGACAGGGAGGCCGGACAGGGAGGCCGGACAGGGAGGCCGGACAGGGAGGCCGGACAGGGAGGCCGGACAGGGAGGCCGGACAGGGAGGCCGGACAGGGAGGCCGGACAGGGAGGCCGGACAGGGAGGCCGGACAGGGAGGCCGGACAGGGAGGCCGGACAGGGAGGCCGGACAGGGAGGCCGGACAGGGAGGCCGGACAGGGAGGCCGGACAGGGAGGCCGGACAGGGAGGCCGGACAGGGAGGCCGGACAGGGAGGCCGGACAGGGAGGCCGGACAGGGAGGCCGGACAGGGAGGCCGGACAGGGAGGCCGGACAGGGAGGCCGGACAGGGAGGCCGGACAGGGAGGCCGGACAGGGAGGCCGGACAGGGAGGCCGGACAGGGAGGCCGGACAGGGAGGCCGGACAGGGAGGCCGGACAGGGAGGCCGGACAGGGAGGCCGGACAGGGAGGCCGGACAGGGAGGCCGGACAGGGAGGCCGGACAGGGAGGCCGGACAGGGAGGCCGGACAGGGAGGCCGGACAGGGAGGCCGGACAGGGAGGCCGGACAGGGAGGCCGGACAGGGAGGCCGGACAGGGAGGCCGGACAGGGAGGCCGGACAGGGAGGCCGGACAGGGAGGCCGGACAGGGAGGCCGGACAGGGAGGCCGGGGGAGGGAGGCCGGGGAGGCTGCCGCAGCGCCTTTTCCTTAGAGAACAGAGTGCGTTCCTCCGGTTGGGGTGCAGAGGGTGAGACCTGTCCCCGCTGGATGCAGGGGAGAGGACAGAGGCCCTCAGAAGGTGAGGAGCTGCCAGCAGCAGGGCTGGCCCTCTGCGGGGCGGCGGGTCCCAGCTCCCACTCACCAGGTACTCCTCCGTCCCGTAGACCGAGACAAACTGCTCGTCGTCGTCCAGCTCGCGGGCGGCCCCGAAGTCCGTCAGCTTGTAGATGCTCTGCCCCTCCTCCCCGAGGAGGCGCATGATGTTGCCCGGCTTGATGTCGCGGTGGACGATGCCGTGCTCCCGCAGGTGGTTCATGCCGGCCACTGTGGACAGAGGGGCCGCGGTGGCTCTGGCTGGGCCAGGCCAGCGTCTGGGGCTAGTCTTGGAGGGGAGGCTGTCCTGGGGTCCAGATAGCTCCCACGGCTGACAGGCCACCGGCCAAGCAGCAGAACAGAGATGGGCACAGGGCACAGGAGGGGGGTCCCAAGGACCTGGCTGTGGAGGGTCCGTGAGGAGTTACTAAGCAACCATCAGAGATGGAGGCGCTGGCCTCCTGAAAATGGCAGGCCGCCTGCTCTATTTGATTATTTTTAAAATTTTTATTTAAAACATGTTACGTACGCCTAACAAAATGCACAGTTTTACCTATTTTAAGTATACAGCTCAGTGGCATTAAGTCCATTCACCTTGTTGTGTAACCATCACCACCATCCGTCTCCAGAACTTTGTCAACCTCCCAAACAGAAACTCTACCGATTAAGTAATCGCTCTCCACCCTCCTCCCCGGCCCCCTGGTCCACTGTCCGTCTCTGAGGATTTGCTTACTCTCAGTCCCTCACGTAAGTATTTGTGTGTCGGGTTTATTTTACTTGGCGTAACGTCCTCCAGGCCCATCCACACTGGGTCAGAATTTTATTCCTTTTTAAGGCGGTGTAGCATTCCATTGCATGTGTAGGCCATGCATCTACTTGTGATATTGGCATTGCTCTCCCCTGGTGGCTAGTGTGAATAATGCTGTTATGAATACTGGTGGGCAACCTGCTTTCCATTCAATATTTCAGCTGGAGTTTTAAACTGCTGATCAGCAGGAGTCAGACCCTGGGTCCTGCCCACTTATCATGGCCTGTCCCAGGTCTGAATGGAAGGCCTCTTGGGTTCTGTGTTTGGATTCTTGTTCCAGAAGCGCGGCACCCCGCTGGGCCTTTGCCTTCACTGTGGGCCAGCCCTGTGGCTGGTCAGAGGTGGGCGGGGGCCCCGGTGGGGTCAGGGAGGGGCTCACCCACACAGCGCAGCACCACCAGGAACTCATCCTCGGACAGCCCGAAGGCATTCTCAGGGCTCTCGAGCACGGTCAGCAGGCTCCCGCTGGAGCAGTACTCCATCACCAGAACCTTCTGCCGGCTGGCTCCCTGCAGATGGGACAGCGGAGGCCTGGTGAGGAGGGCACAACGCGCCCCCTTCCTCAAGAGGAGGTGACTCAGCCTGCAGCCAAAAGCCCTTCTCCAGGCCCCAGCTTCGGGCCTGGCTGTCCCTCCTCAGCCTCACGCTGATCTCACACAGGCTGAGTCCCAGGCCGCCTTTTCCAGGAAGCCCTCTTTGATTACGTCCTACTTCCTGTCCTTACTTTCCCCTGTGCCACCCCCACATTATTTACTTGATTCTACACGTTGCTGCTCTGGCTGCCCTGCTGGTGAGCACATGACCAAGCCTCTATTAGAGTGTGACCCGACTCTTCCCAGCCTTCGGGTCAAAGACAAGACCGTCCTCTGCCCGGGCACTGCACCCACCGTCTCCTCCACCGCGAAGAGCTTGACGATGTTCTGGTGATTCAGCTTCCGCAGGACCTCGAACTCCCTCACCTGCACCTCGCGGGGCCGCAGGTAGCTGGCGGCGTTGAAGACCTTCACAGCAACCAGCTCCCCGGATTTCTGCCATCGGGACAGAGGGGGCTGCTAGGGGCTCTGGCTGGGGACAGTCCATTGTCTGGGGGGCACCCTCACCCCAAGCCTCCTCCTTCAGCCTCGTCTGCCAGCCTAACACCAGACATGAGCCAAGACAGCCCGGATGGGGATGGGCTCCCCCCAGCTCCTTCCCCCGCTCAGAGGGTACCCAGCCATCCAGTACTGAGAGGTGACAGGGGCTCAGCACACCGGACACCCTGCTGTTCCTACATTTGCTGTCATCTCCCCGGTGTCAGCTTTGTGTTCCCATCACTCGCCCCAGTTCCAAACCGCCTAACGGAGGGACCAGGCCGAGGAGCCCTCCGCAGCTCCCACATTTCTGCTCAAACCCCCAGTGTCCCTGACCCCAGAGTGTGCAAGGCCAAGTCCAGAGGCCTCTGCCCAGCCACACACCGGCTGGCTGCCCACGGGGGCTGGCTGGGCCAGAGGGGGCCTCGGGGGCCAGGGCTGGGCCCTACCTTGTTCCGAGCCTTGTACACACTGGCAGTGGCCCCCTGGCCCAGCAGGTCGTCCGTGTGCCACAGGTAATTGGCTGTGCTCTGCATCTCCTGCCCTCGGCTGCCGGCCACCTTCTGCCTAGAAGAACATTCGAGAGTCCGGGATTCCATCACTGACCTGGGATGGATATGGGGCCTGGCGGTAGCTGAGCCCGAGATCATCCCATGAAGGGCTCCGTTCCCAGAGGCGAGGGGGCAGGGGAGGAATGCAGCACAGAGAGGTGAAGTCACTTCTCCAAAAGCAAGCACAGCCACCAGGCCCTCACCCACAGCCCAAGCCCGTCCCACCCCAGGCCATCCCACCTGTCCCCTGTCCCCACACCCCCTTCCCAAACCGCCATTCTGCAGAGACAAACCCTTTTCTCTGTCACCTCTCCCAGGGACTGAGAATTCTGGGCTTTGGCATCCAGGCCTGGGACTGTCCCAGGAAGCAGAAATGTGCTAGAAGGAAGGGCCCCAGGCCAGGCAGTGGCAACCACACCACCAGAAATCTCCAGGATTGCAACACGAGCCCGGAGCCCCTCCCCGCCCACTCGCCTGAGTCCACTTCCTGCGGCTGTGAGCTAACGGCTGGCGGCTCCAGGCGGCCAGCAGGGCCGGGTCAAGAGGACCAGCTGCAGAGTGGGTGTGCGCGTGAGAGGGCGTGCATGTGTGTAGGCCTGCGTGTGTGCAGGCGTGCGTGTGTGCGTATGCATGTGTGTGGGGGGGGGGGGGGGGGGGGTGGAGGAGGCAGGAGATCATCAGGAGCCCTGGGGAGGATCTGAAACCCTCTCTAACTTTGTTCCCCATCTTTGCTTCCATCCTCTTCTCTCCAAAAGCCAGTTCCTCTAAAGCATCGGTTCTCAACCTGTGGGTCCTGACCCCTTTGGCGGTCGAACGACCCTTTCACAGGGGTCGCCTAAGACCATCCTGCATATCAGATATTTACATTACGATTCATAACAGTAGCAACATTGCAGTGATGAAGTAGCAACAAAAATAATTTTATGGTTGGGTCACAACATGAGGAACTGTATTTAAAGGGCCAGAAGGTTGAGAACCACTGCTCTAAAGCAATGGGCTTGCGTGCAGCCTCAGGAGCTCAACTCCGGCCTCTGAGGAGCAGTGCGGGCAGGTCGCTGCGGCACGACTGGGAGAAGGGCCTCAGATGAAGCCGGACTAGACAGGCTTCTTCTTCTGACTCACAAGTTTCTCAACCCACTGTCACCCTCTGGGACCTGGGCTTTGAGCTGTCTCTCTGCCATTTTTTTTATGGCAAAATTTGAAAATGTCAATTTCTTGAGCCAGAGGCCACTTCATGAGCTCAGTGGTCAATTTCTGGCTCAACAAATGCATTCGTGTTTGCATTTTGCAGAAGTAACTGAGGTACGAAGGGCTCCCTGAAGACATTAATAGCTCAGGGGAAAGAGCTGGTCAGGTGTCTCCCCCCCAGCCCCACCCCCCCAGCCCTGCACGAGGATTCAGCTGGGGGCCTGGGGGTGTGCAATCCTGGCACAGCCCCTGGTGCCAGGAAGGGCCCCTCCTTCTGTGGTGGTTGGATACAGGAGGGCGAGTGGTGGA
>NW_005371683.1:883923-894018 GCF_000412655.1 Myotis brandtii
CCCAGTGCATCCCCCCTGTGGCCTGGGCACCTACCTGTGCTCGGAGCCCAGCTGCCAGGATCAGGCAGAGACGCTCCCTGGCAAGTGTGTGTTATGCTCTCTGTCTGCAGCGCGTCCAGGAGCAGAGCTGCACCGGAAAGAGTGGGGGGCGGATGAGAGGCACCCCTCAGTGCTGCTGCCTCAGCCTCCATCAAAGGCACCGGCCCAGCCCTTTAACCCTTTCCTGTTTGTCACCTCCCATGAGCTGGGGCTTTCCAGCCCATGGCCCCGCTGCTGCTCTCCTTCCACTCCCTGGCCCTGGGCAGGGAGAAGGGCCCCGGAGAGGGAGGGCAGGCGGGCGGGCAGGCAGGCGCCAGGAGCCAGGCAGGGCAAAGGTGGAGACAGCTGAACCCGGCTTTGGGGTGCTGGGAAGCGGGGCAGGGATGGCAGCCCTGTGTGCCACTGTCCTCCCTGCCGCTCACCGGCTTCCAAGCGTCCTTTGCCAGGGTGGCCCCTGGAGATGGAGCACAGGGCACTGCCGGGCCCCCAGCAAAGGCAGAGGCACAGAGAGGGGTCAGGGGTCAGCACCGGACACACGACACTGGCCGCGTGCCCCCCTGCAGCTGCCCATCCCCCCAGGGCTCCCCCTCCCCCCTCCCGGGAACGCTGCACACTCACCACATCTCAGCTGCGGGTGCAGGCTGGTGGGACTGGGTGGTACCCCTGGGCTTTCAGGGCTTGCTGTCATCCATGGGCAGTGCCCATAGCATCCTGGTGCTCACGGGACGAGGGACTCAAAGCCTGGGCCAGTGGACGGTCTGTGTGCCTCCGGGGAGCTGGGAGCCGAGAGCTGCCTCCCCGCCTCCATGCGTGCACACCGGCTCCCTCCAGCCTCCGGCAGCTCTCACACTTCCTGATTTCCTTCTTTCTCTCTCTTAAAGAGACAGGCAGCTGGGCCTCTGCAGCCGCCCTAGCGGGCGGGCGGAGAAAGATGCTCTAAGTTCCCAAGTGGAGGCGACAGGACAAAGGAGCCTGAGCCACAAAGAGGCTGGGAACTAAGGCTGGGCAGCGGTGGCGGGCGGCAGGCCGCGGGGTGCTGCTTGGCATCTCCCACAGTTCACTAGAGCAGGGGAGTTCAGGGCTGGGCCCAGAGTCACCGGAGCAGGTTGGGCTAGTTATCCAAGTGGAAGGACCAAGTTCCCACACCCAGGAGCCCCAGGGAGGGTCCGACTCACCTTCCCAGGAAGCCTGCAGAGGCCGCCAGCAAGCACAGGGCCAGGTTATGCCCTTCAGCATGACCTTGAGCACAGCACGCAACCCCTCCCAGACAGTTTTGTCACCCAAGGCAAGCGGATCGTAACATCTACTCCGCCGGTTGTGTGGATGACATGGAACGATATATCTGGAAATGCTTGGTGTTAGGTCTGATCAGATAATTGAACCCATATCCCCTCCCCTGGGAACTGACCTTGAGACCACTTCACAGTGGACGACCTGCCCAGAGAATGCTCTGCCCAGAAAAGGCCAACCTAGAGAGTCCTTTAAAATCTCTGACTCCCCGGTCCCTGGGTGCTGGTGCCATTTTGGGGCTCAGCCCATCTGGTTGTCCAGATGACCTAATAAATTCATCATCCTTTACTCCTTTCGGCCTCGTGCGTTCCTCTTTCGGGGACCCTAACGCTTGGGAGACAGGAAAGCCCTTGCAGATCGCACTGAGGGCAGCGAGGCCCACACCTGCAGGACTTGGCCCATGACCTTCAGAGAATGCAGGGCTGGGCCAGGGGTGCCCCAAGGACATCTCCTAGGAGGCTGCAGAGGTCTGCCCTGCCCTCCTCGGCTCCGACGTGGCAGTTGGATAAGAAATGGTTAAAACCAGGAAAGTCCATGTTTCTAGAGAATGTCGGAGGGACTTTCCCAGGGCCACACCTGGTGGTTTCCTCCGGCGGCCCCACCCCCAGCACAGTGACTCCAGAGCTGAAAAGTGCCTCCCGCTCACATAGGCACACCTGTTGTGACCGGCAGCCAGAGGCCCTGCCGCTGGGCCCTGCCCAGAGGTGCTACCCCTGGTCGTCACAGCAGCACCAAGAGAAACCCCTGAGATCCTCCGCCTCTCCCCTCAGGGTTCCCAGGCTTCCGCCTACCGGCCCGGCCCACATAGAACTGCACCTCCTGGGCACTGTGATTGGGTGGGGCCCTGTGATTCCCCAACCAAAGCATCCAATTGCTGATGCGAGAGCCCCCTGCCCTCTGACAGTAACTGTTAGACAAGGTCACTGCTCTCTCAGGATCCCTGAGTGACTGTCCCGAGCTGAGCCCCCTGCTGGCCCACCGGGGACTTGCAGCTTTGGTAGTTAATAACTTTTGTTGTTTAATAAGCCATTGAGGTTTGCAACATACTCTCTTCTAGTTTATCCCTAGGAGTCTACCTAGTTTTCCCTGGGGAACCTGCTCAGCTCTCAGCACCCCTGCTCTCCTCTCTCCAGCAAGCCCGTCTCTCCTCCCAGTGTCTTACGTATCCTCAGAGCAATACATGTGCGTGTCTAGCACCTACCAGGAAGCAGGCACCGTGTGCTGGGGACACAGCGGGGAGACCTAGGTGTCCCCCAGGACAGCATGGTGAGCTCTGGGACACACGCTGCAGCAGGTGGTGATTTTGTGAACCTGGCACGGGGGCGGGGGCAGCAGAGAGGAGGCGGGCTTGCCGGAAGAAAGGATGCCCAGCCGACTTTGGAGAAAGGAGAGACAGGCAGGGAATTTGGGGTCAAAGGTGAGGTATTGCAGGCAGTGGGAGCACGCGTGGAGGCACAGAAGTAGGAGAAGAGGGGGACTTGTTCAGGGCATGGTGGTGGCTGGGGAGGGCGGGGGTGGTGGTGTATGTGGGAGAGGTGGGAGCTGGGCGGGAGCCCTGTGCAGGGACAGTTCCACTGGGCATCTCTGAGGTTACATCCTCTGTGTGGATAAGTGAATGAGTGTCTTGATGTTGTTTTGAGCTGCTGGCCCCAGCTGGGCAGCATGGCCACCGTTTCATCTGGGTGGCACAGGAGCCTGGCGGGTCCTGAAGGGAGGAGGGTCTGTGGGAGGCGTCACCACATGTTCCCAATGGCTCTGAGGAGTCGTAGAAATCGAAGTGGCAATTCAGAGGCAGGATAAGGACCAGAGGTGGGAAGAGGGATATATATATATATTGATTTCAGAGAGGGAGAGAGAGATAGAAACATCAATGATGAGAGAGAATCATTGATTGGCTGCCTCCTGTATACCCCCTACTGGGGATCGAGCCTGCAACCTGGGCATGTGCCCTTGGCTGGAGTTGAACCTGAGACCCTTCAGTCCGCAGGCCGACGCTCTATCCACTGAGCCAAACCGACTAGGGCAGAGGGGATCTTTCTGGCAGCTCTCGAGGGACAAGCTCACGTCTGCCTTCTACGAAGGGAGGCCGAGTGTATCCTGGGAAGAACAGGAACTCTGCCATGGTAGAGGTTTGAGTTCTGACTCGACCACTTGCTCTGCATGACCTTGAGCAAGTCATGACCTTTCTCATACGGTTGGTGTGAAACAAAAGGAGATGAAGCGCCTGCTGCCTGGTGGGCCCTGACTCAGCCCTGGCTGCCTCCTCTGTCCCTACACGGCTGGGGCCTGTCCGTCACAGCGGCCTCGCCAGTCCAGCGCCTACAGAGGGGAAAGGACCAGGGCGGGAGGGATGAGGAAGACCTGGGCAGTGCGACTCATGCTCAGTCATTGATGCCAGGCAGAGGGACAGGGTTCAGAGCCCTGCTCCTTGCCACGTACACCAGGCGCTTGGGTGGAGGAGGGACAAAGCCTGCGGCCAGCCTGGCACCCCCAAGCAGTGGGAAAGGGGCTGTGGGAGCAGCACCCCTGAAGGAAACTGGCCCTGAAGCACCATGGGCGGTGTTGGCATGGAAAGTGAGCATTCCATTCTCTTAATTCTTCAAACCTCCTACTCACCATTCTCTCCCACTCTCTCAGCGAAGGCCTTTGCCTTCACAGGCATGAAGTGAAAGAAGCAATCAAAAGGGAACTCCCTTTCCTTCTCACCCCCACAACCACTGCCTGCCTTGCACCGCACCTGCCTCCCCTCCCAGTAGACGGAAGTGCCTCTCCTCGGGCCCTGGCCAACCCCTCCACCTGTGCTCTGCCCTCGCCCTTGCCCTGGCCCTCTCCTGCATATCCACTCTTTCCGTTCAGTGGGGCCCTGCCCTGGAGCAAACATGCACCTACTCTGTCCATTTCAAAAACAAAAATCCGGCCCGTGACCCCTTCTGATGCTCCATCAAAACACCTCTGAATGAGCTGCCATGAGTCCGGGCTACCTCTTCCCTTCCCATGTGCTGCCAGTCCCACTCATTCACCCCCATGTCCAGGGCACTTTCTTTGCTGCCTCCTCTCACCCACCAGCATTTGCCGCTGACCCCTCCTTACCTGTTCAAAAGTTCCTTCTCTGGACTTGGGTGACACTGTGCGCCCCCGGCCACCTACTTCTGTCACTCACTCGCTCCGTCTTCTTTGCTGGCTTCTTCTCTGAAGGATTTCTAATTATTGATACCTTCTCTTTCTCCCATTTTTACATTCTCTCTGGGAATCTCAGTCCGAGTGCATCTATAATGTAGTAGTTACTAAATTTGTTTTCAGGTATGACCTGTCCCCCAAACTCCACGTATCCAAGAGTCTAGTTGATATTTCCACGTGGATGTCTAGTAGTCATTGCAACGTTACCAGGCCGAACAGAATTCTGGATTAACTCTACCCAGGCACTACCTTCCTACATGGTTTCATTTCCACGGTAACATTTATTTTGCTTATTTACCTCTTCGCCCCGAAACTAGAAAGAAAACCCCATTACCCACTTCTCCTGCTCAATATTGTATGACACTACTTGGCACACAGTGGAATTTAAAGTTTGGTGATTGACTAATGAACGAGCCTTTGGCATATGTAAGACGCCAGGGTTGCTAACTCCCGAGGAAAAGGAAGCTCCATAGACCTACCCATGGGCATGAACATTTAGATGAGATAATCCTAGAGGCTGTTTCCCAAGTCACGCCCTCCTGGTCTTTTCTGGTCTCTATCTGGATGGAATGGCCTGTGTTTCCATTGTGTTATTGTCACTGGTTTCCATCAAGCACCCGTCAGAATATGGGGAATTACTTAAAAGAATCAAAGAATAGCCCACCTCTGCCTTCGGGCTCTCTGAGAAGATTCTTTGGTCCTTTGCTCACAGCTTAGGAATTTGTTCCACCTCATAGCTCGTCACCCACACCCAGGAGAGGGAACTCACCCATCGAGTGGGGTGGCAGGGGAGTCAAGAACAAGTGGCCAGCAAGAGAAGCCCCCGCTGCAGCTCTGCCATGAACGCCAGGGCGGGAAGAGGACAGACTGCACGGGCAGGAGTAAAAGACCTACAGTAACAGGTGGAGGCGACGCCCCGGTGGGGAGGGCCGTGTCTGGCCCGGGGCCTGGAGTAGGAGTCCTTGTGTTCTATTGAACACAGCGCACTCACTCCCTTGGATACGAGGCTTCGCCCATCCCCAGGGCTTCTGCTGTTAGAATACAACCCCTGGGGCTCGAGGATGCATTTAAGTGGTTCTACCTGAATAACATCAACCTTGACCGTATGACTTGCTAGAATCAAAACCGAAAGGAGAAAGTATTTCTGTACGCCTCCTGCCGCCCGGCACTCAAGGCCCACAGCACAAGCATATGGGTCAGCTCTCCTCGAGGCAGGGGACCCCCAAGGGCAGTGACGTAGCGCTTTGCTAGCAGAACTGAAACCTTCCGTCGCCCTTGGTTTTGGCTGGCAAAGCCTCCAAGCAACTTCACGGGCTCCATCCCCGAGTGGGAAATCTGACTGGAGACAGAAGTGAGAACAGTCCTCACTGAACACCAGGGAGGTGGGTTCTGTGGAGGAGATGGTTCTCATGGCAACAGACCGCCCAATGGGGAGCGGGAAGACTTTCCACACCACCTCTTAGGTGTCACACATGGACACGCAAGGGGGAAGACCCACATTCTAAGTGCACCCGTGCTAGCCTGCCTGGGGGCGGGCGAAGGTGGTTGGCTCCCAATGCCACCTCATTTCTCCCTGTTGCCAGGCAGTGCTCTGTTACCACGGACACGTCAGAATCCCTCCTGGGCAGCTGGGCTCGTGGATGGGAGATTTCAGGGAGAAGGGATGTGAACCGCAGCATTGAAACCTAAAAACGTATTTTATTTCGAAGTTGTGCTTTGGATTTTCCCCAATCCAACATCTGTTGAGTGACAGTCTTAGGTTCCCACAAAGCATCTCCAAGCATACATACAGTATTCCAGTTATCAACACTATTTAAAGAATATACCATTGTACACGAACGTGACATACACGTCAGACGCCACAACATTGCAACTCCCTGGAAGATCGAGCTTCTCTTCCGCACGTGAGGTCCGTCCACACCAGCCCTTCCAGCGGTCCGTTCGTCCTGCTGCTGGCGGCTCTCCTCGCCTCCTTGGGGAGAAACCAGGGTGCCCTGAGGAGGTTGGCTGAGACCAGTGTTTCCGGTTTACAGGCCGTGGGCTGCTGGTACCCCACCCACCTCTGTTCCCCAAAGACCGACCCATCAGAATCCACACCAGGAAGAGGATCCGTGCCTCGAGGGCCCGAGCGGGGCTGTTGGAAACACTATGCTGGTTTAGGCAAGCCTGTCCGAGGAAGGCCGGTCTCCCCGGCCCCGGGGTGGCCAGCTCCTCTTGGCTTTTCGGTGTGAAAATCACAGTGTGCAACCTCAATTCCAGTTGACTGCAGTGAGCTGTGCCGAGAAGGACTCTCCTGCTCTGGGTTCCTAGTCCTCTTGACAGGACCATCTCACAGGTGTCAGGAGCACCAAAGGGGAAGACATCCGCTCCCAGAGCGGGGGGAGAGGTGACCATTCACACACTGTCCAATTCATGATGCAAATCAGCAGACGGACACTGACCCAGGGGACGGCGAACAGGTCATGTACAGGGCGGAGAGAAATGAGGCAGGGACAACAGAAGAGGCCCGAAGCATTGTCATTAAGAAAGCTTTGCTTTCACTTTCCTAGAGAGGATGCGCCGGAGGGAGGAGGAAGGGCAGGTATGGGTACCAATTTGGATCAGTTGGATTAGAAGGAATGTACAGTGAAGGGCGGGGATCCATTTTCAGCAGGGAAGTAGATCCTCGGGTACGAGAGACCCTGTTGGCTCACGACCTGTGTAAGTCCAGGTGACAGACAAGGACAGGCCACCAATCGGGCAACAAGAGCCAGGGCTCCAGGGGACTGTGGGTTGCTTCTCAGAGGCTGACTCACTTCCCTGAAGCTCTTGATGTCTCCCTTTCATCTCTTGGGATGGTTTTCCTGGTGCTGCAGGTTCTCCTTCTATTTAGTGATTTTCCCACAAAGCTCCCCTTTTCCTTCAGGCAGAATGAGGAAAATCCTACCATTTCCACAGAGCCAGCCACCAACTGCAAAATGCTGGCCCAAAAGGGAGCTCCTAGGTTAAAGATAAGAAAACTCTGAGTTTTCCTATCTGAATGACAGCCCACCATCTATCTCTCCTGAACCACAGGAAATAATAAGGCTAAAAGCTGCAGCTTTAAAACCAGAAAACAGACAAGAGGAATGAGTTTCGGCTTTAACTCGAGCAGGTATCTGAGACGCATGAGCCTGGAGTGTGACTGTCTGTCCCCAGCTCTGGTCCTGGGACAGCAGGATGCCAGGGGTGCTGGGACCACAGGCACCAGGTTTGGAGACTGGCTTAAAGCAGACAAGGGCATCATTTTTGCTTTTTGGAGGAGAACCAGAAAAAAGTCCAAAGAAAGGCCAAAATATTCAGCATCCAATTTTTAATTTTCTTAGATTTGGGCCTTTGGGAAGATGTTAATGCCCCCCCCATGCCCCCCGGCGGGGGGAGAGAAGGGGGCACAGTTCTCTTGGTTGTCTTGTTTGGGTAAAATAAAACATTTTTTAAGGAGAAATGTCTCCCTTTAATGTACCTGGGGCTCTCCCAAGCCCACTGGCCCCTGAAGAGACCTTATAGAATAAGCAAACTAGGGGCTGAACTTCGAAGACGTTTTCATTTGGGAACAATTTTGGGGCTAGCACAGCTGAATTTTATTTTTTAATAGAGGAATGAATTCTATGTCTTAAGTGCCCAAATGAGTGGGAGGAAAAAGGACCCATTTCTTACCTTTTCCAAACCTGCCATAAATGCAATAAGACTCTCTTATAGGGCTCTTTACCCTAAAAGGAACCAGCTATAAAAATTTTTTATATAGGAAAATGTCTTAACTGGAAAATGGTCCATCAGAGACAAAGACAGGAAAGCAAGAAATGTCTATACATTCAGAAAAACTTGAGAAGTTCCATAGTAAGACTGAGTTGTAGTTCTAGACGGAGGGGGAGCAAAAGCAAATACCAAGGACCAGTTCACACCAGTAGAAAGAAGACAGAGAGAGTCTCCAATCCCTAAACAGATTACAGGATCGAGTCCCATCCTGCTACATTTCATATGATGGAGATATCAAAGTCTAGGTTCTCTGGCCCCAGACAGATTTGTAACGGAAACAGAGACCCCTGGTGGCTCCTGTGTGAACTGCCACAATAACTTACTAGTACAAAGAGACTGGTCTAGGACCAGAAGCTACACATGCCAGAGACTAGAAAAGCGTGTGTGTGTGTGTGTGTGTGTGTGTGTGTGTGTGTGTAAAACGAAGAATGGACTACATGGACTATATGATTCTCTATAACCAGTACCCAAAACAAGATGTCACTGAGAGCGGGATGTCCGCAGCTGACCATCTGGTTAGGCATCCCCGTGTGAGGGGACTGAGACCGGAGCCCATGTCCTCATGACTTGCCTGGCCAGATTTCACAGTGACCTGATAATGGAAAAATCTACCGCTGGCTAACCTAAGGACAGCATGTACTGCAGCTGGCTGACTTACGACGACTGGGGGAGGAAGCAGAGGGCAGTCGGAAGGGCCGGGTAGGGTGATAATGAGGGCTTCATTCTCAAGATTTTGGGTGATGGGAAGGCTAATTCCTGTAAGAACAACTGAAATCTAATTTTCAACTGAAGTCCCCAAGCTAGTTAAATAGGAAGAGTTTAATAACAGTCAGTCCCTGCAGTCCCCTTGTCTAGAACAATTAAATTATATCCTTCAGACAGTACAAGACTTGTCAGTGGACTGTGGGGAAGCTGAGGAGTTGACACCAGGGCTAGTGGCATTTGTTTTGGGGAAGACAGTGGGCTTGGGCCGTGTGGCAGGAGGCTTGACCGGGGCAGCCATCTTGACGGACTTGACAGGCCGGAAGGCGCAGGCGATGTCCCCAGCGGTGCTGGCACTGCGCTGGAAGGCGGGCTCGGGGTCCTTGAGGAGCTGGGTGTGCAGGGGGCTGGAGGGCTCGGACGTGGGGGCCACCACCGGGGAGGTTTTGAGGGGCTCCAAGGTGTCCAGAACCACGTCAGGGGTGTGCTTGACGCTGCTCTGCCGCTCCAGCTCCCGCAGCTCGTTGAGGGCAGAGTTCATAGTTGCCTCAATATCCTGCAAAACAGGAAAAAGGAGGTGAGGCAAATGGAGGGAGAAGTCCCCGAGGATCCTATTTCAACACCACAGGCCGAATCGTGGAGAAACCAACTACAATGAGATGTCCAGATTATTTTACTTGGCCCAAACCCTTGAACATATGAATGTTCAGAATGTGAGGGGAGGAGGCAAAAGGATTTGCATTATCAGGAGGTTCTTTTTCCTTTGGAAAGAGTGGCTGAGATGTTTTTAGAATAGAGTCCTTGGATTTTAGAGATGTGCATTGAAATATTTATGGATGAGGATTTATAGAATCCAGTGGGGAGAGAAAAGGTGGATGAACTAAGAGAGTGGCCAGGAGTTTGGTTATGAGTACATGGGATTCATTATGCAATTCTCTCTACATTTGTATATGCTTGAAATTGTACATAGTACACATTTTTTTTTAAAGTGGTAGAGACGAAGTATGATCTTTGTTCTCTTGGACTCCAAGGCCGAAGGTTGAGAAGGTTAATTCTTCCTCCTCAAGGGCTGAGGAAAGGGCCAAGAACCTTGGCCCTGAAGATTCATCAGAA
>NW_005371683.1:894057-992648 GCF_000412655.1 Myotis brandtii
AAGCCATTTCCTCCTACCCATCACCAGGAGAGGCACCAGAGTTACCAGGCGGGGAGCCAGAGCCCACAGGCGAATCACCTTCAGCAGGTCACAGTGGAGCACTCAGCTCAGGGGCTCAAGGCAGAGCCAAAGATCCTTTGTATGCAGCCAGCTGCCTCCCAGCTCCCAGCTCCCTCCCTCCTCCCCACACTCGTGTGTCTGGCACCCCCAAACCACCATAGGGCTCTTCTCTTGGAATTAGGCTCATATTGAAAGACTGTATGTGCCAAACAAAGGCCCCTGGTTAAGGTGTCTGTTCCACGGGATGACCTGTGTGTTCTGTTGACAGAGACTCAATTTCATGCTGCGCTATGATGTTCCCAGACCTTAGAAATGCTCAGGAAGAACTCCATTGCTCTCCACGGCCCCACTCTGCAGCTAGAGCCTGTCCCCGCCATTATTCTGGCTTCCTCTTGACCTGGCCAAAGAGGGAGCTGGGAGGGTTCCCATGGTGCAAGGCAGACTGCAGCCAAGAGCTGAAGTAGAGGCGCAGAAATAGAAGGCCAGCAAAGCAAGACATCTCGGCCCGGAGCTTAATACCGAGCTTACCAGGTACACCTTCCCTGAGCAGAGATCCACAATTAAGCCAAGAGAGACCACGCCCAGCTGCTCCTGCCCCCTGAAAGAGGGGGTGAGGAGAATCTCAACTCGGTTGAGACAGGAGAGGGCAACCATGAGCCCTCAGTTCCTACCTGGTCTAATGAAAATTATAGAGTTGGGAGAGACGTCTGAGTGAGCTGCTTGGAGTGGGCCTGGTGGTCGGATTTTTAGAGGTGGGGATGGATCTCTAATAGTTCATGGAAAACAAAGGCTTGTCAGTGTAGTGTAAACAAGGAGAGAAGACCCCAGTCACCACGGAGCTCATCTCCACTGCACCTGGAGATTTGGGCTGGAAACCCTTCTGGCTGAGCCCTCCGTGGCGGAGTATTTTGGGGCCTTCAAGACCAGGAGCAGATTGTTGACTGACCATCTGTCTACCGCTAGGGACCAGATACTAGCCTTAGGAGACGGAATGATAGGCAGAGTGATATAAAAATAAACTGACGATCAAAATACATCCAGAGACATGGATACATGGAACAGACTGACAGTTCTCAGGGGGGAGGGGAGTGCTGGGGAAGGGAAGAGATTAACCAAAGAACATATATGCATATATGCATAGCCCGTGGACAGACAATAGTGTGGGGAAGGCCTGGGGTGGGGCTGCAGTTGGATGGAGGGCCAAGGAGAAGGGAAATGGGGGAACATCTGTAATAGTGTCAACAATAATATAGCGAGGCCAGAACTACATCTGAGCCTCAACACTTGGGCTGAATGGACTCTATCAAAATACTCCATCTGTAACTACCGGCTTTAAAGTGACAACAGCCTTGTAGATGGCCCATGCATGACCAAGAAGCCTGCATTCTTTCATTCCGTCTTCAAGTTCTTGGGGGGAGAGGGACCCAAAGTTCTTGGAAAGCTGTCTTATCAGGCCCAGATGTCCGCTAGTCCCTGAACTCGGGATATAATGTACAAAGCACTGTCGTTTCCAGTCCTGTCATAATGAACATGGGCGCACTAGCAGCAGGAACAAGTGTAGACTCGTGTCAGCTGCTTGTCCAGGAGCCCCCGTTACCTGTGCAATGACCTCAGGATCCATAGGCCGATGGTTATTGAAGCTTTTTGACCTCCCGGCTGTCACTGTCTTCCGGATCTGCGGACTGTCCAGCCGATTCTTCAGGGATGAGTGGCGGCTGATGGAGTTGAGGCTGCCGTGCCCACTGATGGAACACTTATCTGGCCCTTCCTTGGGGAGGCTCTGGCTCATGATGGGCTGGGAAGATGGGCGGCAGCCAGCCCCCACCCCCGGGGAGGCAGAGTCAGTCAGAGAACCACTCAGCCCGTGGCTGTCACTCCGAAATGTTTTCCGGATGCTCCCCGATTCTGGCCGCTTCCTTTGCCTTCAATCACAAAGAGAGAGGGCAGTGTGACTAGGGAGCCCTGGCTCCAAGGAAGTGAAGACAGGTGAGAGGGACAGATGCCGGCACCCAGGGACGTCCGGAAGGAGAGGGACACAGAGAGGCTTTCTCCGTGCTTTCTCCACGTCTCGGTCCCCCTGCCACCCCAACTGGACAGAGAAGTGGGTACTTACTTGGCAGCCGTGGGCTTTGAGTTCTCAAGGTGGAAGGTACTGCTGTCAGGAAAAATGTCTGATTAAGTGCAAGTTTCTAATGGGAGAGAGATGCTTGGAAAGGCCCCTCTATTACCTGCTTTGAACAGAAACCAGGCCCCAGGGAGCGAACAAGTTTCACCGTCACCAAGGAGGTGGGGGATTGCTGGTAAGAGGAGACTTGACTTTTCCAATTTTAGCCTCTTTCTTCCTCCAACTACAAGGCTGCAATCATTTTGGGCTTTGGCAAGAGGCTGTTGCTACTCATTTTGCAGACATGGAACAGAGTATTTTTCAAAAGGCTGCGATGTTGCAGAGTTGGGGCCAAGCTTGTGCATGTTCTTAGGGTGGAAATACATCGACGTGACCCTAAGTCACCCAGCACTGGGCTGAACCTGGCTCTGTGTCCACTGGTTTCAGACCACTGAGGCTCTCCTACGAAATGGTTTGGCACAGTCCTACTTACATGGGTGTGGCCTACTGCTGAACAATTCCATTTTCTTTTGGAATTAGATTCGAAAGGGCCTAATCTAAGAAGCAGTAGGACTTCTGGTTTGGGATGGCAGCTGAGGACGGAAGAAGGTAGGGGTAGGCCTAGTCTACAAGGCAGGGCCGGCATCCTAAGTCAGTCCTGGTTCTCTTAACCGGTTAGGTCTTCCTCATTGTATATCCACAGGGCCTGGTCCAGGACCTGGCACAAAGCAGCTATTCCATGAAGCTGCCTGCTCAGTAGTTCAGCGGTGAGAGCCAGCCATTCTCGAGTGGAAAAAGGATGTTCTCGGTGTCTCATGGAGCCCAGCTGAAATGACGGTCTCCGCCAAGTCTTCCCTGGCACCCCAACTCCAGCGGAAGGCAGAACCGACCATGCCCCCCTCTGCTCCTTCAGAGCATCTGCAGCACGGCTTTAGTTGCCTGTCTGTATGGTGATGGCTCGGCAGACTGAGTTCTGAGGCTGGGACTACCTTACTGCTTTGACTAAGCAGTATCGGCACTTGGCACAACAGTCGGTGCTCAATCAATGTGTGCCATTAAATTGAAATGCCACACCCCAGTAACTGCTGACTTCCTTTTCCACTCGGGTGGCTGACTCACGAGGCGAAAGCTGCTGAGAAGATGTGTGGAGAGGCTGGCGTGTGCCAGGTCCTGGCCAGGCCCCAGGGATGTAGAGGGGAAGACAGTTCCTGGCTGCAAAGAGCTCAGTCCGATGGGGGATGTGAGTGCACATCGAGTCCCAAAAGACACTCAAACTGCTTTAGGAACAGAGAATAAGGGCACCTAGCTCAGCCCTGAGGAACTAGGGGTGTCAGAAAGGCTCCCCCAAAGAGGCAAATCTTCGAACTGTCTTGAAGGGACAGGAGGAGGTGACCAGGCATGCCTGGGTGAGAGAGAATCAGGGGCATTCAGGATAGTGAGGGGCCTGAGGAGAGATGTGTGGAGTAGGAGCTGGGGCAGGAGTTGAAGGCAGAGTCACTCCTAAGGGCATGACATGCGTGGGGGCCGGTGCCCAGGCAGACTATGTCCTCCAAACACCCCATCCTGACGCCACCAAGCAAGGAGCTCAAGAAAACGCCTTCTACCAGATGTCCATCCCTTGCCTATTTCAGCTATGACTCCATACAATTCCTTTGTGCAAATGGTGTCAAATATATATAACAGTTTAAAAATATGTACCTAACTAATTATTTAACTTTCCCTCTACCAACCCTGCCTTGGTTTCTGGGCTAATAACAGGCTTATGATCTTATGATTATAGATTTATAATTAACGTAGACTTGTAAATAAGGAAAAAAAATGTGATTAGCCCACAATTACTTTTTACTAGCTCTCCCTCCCAGCAGGGCACTACGCTGGAGGGAAAGAAATAAAATCCTCAATCATTTTTACTGGTCTGACTTCGGTTATAACTGCACTAAGTGAGCTGAATAAGCTACTTACTAACTTGAGGGCCAAAGAGACGGAGAAGAGCCACGTGTCCCAACCACGCCCCCTGCTACCATCTGGTTGGAAAAAAGCCAAGAGATCTGGGCGACCTGGTGCAGTTTAAAAACAACAAGCATCTTTTATTCTCCTTCCAGTTTCAGTGTCCAGAGGCTATGGTTAACAGGTTTTCAGTGTGCAAATCATTTCATTCCTCCAAAGCCAGGGGAATAAAAACTGCGCATCATCTCCAATCCATATTCATCGGGAGCGCCCTGGGGCTTGTCATCCTGCTGGCATGGGGCCAAGTTTCAGGGTCTGGCGGAAAGAGGTCTGTAGGCTTTGGGACTTGGTGTCTGGCCCCTTGAGATGAGATTAGTTCTCCAATAACCTGAATGTCTCGAGGGGAGGCAGCAGCACGCAGGCGTGGGATCCCTCTAGGCAGCCAGATCAGGTGTGGGTGGAGTTAAACCCCCAGGATGTTGCTAACAGCCACAGTGAAAGCTGGGGCAGAGGTAAGAGCCTGCTGGGCAGGAGTGGGAATCTGCAAAGGGACTGAGAGAGGATAACACACAGGGCGAAAGCAGTAGGGGAAACGGACAGGTCTCTCCGCTGGTATGAAAGGGCAGAAAGAAGGAGGTAGGAGTTAGATGAGGAATGGGGAGCTCAGACAAAGCTCTCCTGGGGGCACAGTGGTCTCCTTTCCTTCGCAGGGGCGCGTGCAGGACGGGGTGTATGTGTGTGGGGGACAGACACGGGCCATCTGACTAAGCCTCTGGGCTAACGTGAGCCTAGAAGACACACAGACTTCAGATCTGTGCACAGACAAGGCCAAGAAAGACATCACAGACTATTGTTTGAGGAAGAATTGGAAAAGAGAAGGCACCTCTGAGAAGAGTGTAAAACCAAGCTGCTTAAAGGAACCAAAGCTTTGGCCAGCGCTGAGCAGTCAGACGACCAGGAAGGTCTGGGCTGAAGCGGGACAGAGGGAGCACCTTCCCAGGCAGGACAGCAGCCAGCGGAGGCCCGGCCCTGTGCCGAGGCTGGGGAGGCTCTCCGCCCGGTCTGCCCTGCAGCAGCAGGAGCGCATGCAAACTGCTGGGCCCGGGAGCTGGAGCCCCGTGCAGCGCGGGTGGAGGCTCAGGCCAGAGGGTGAGGCTGGGTGTGGCAGAGTCAGTCAGAGGAGCAGAAAATGAAAAGCAGCGCTTACTTGTTGATGTTTGCAAGATAAATATCGGCTACATGACCCCCACTGGGACAGCTGGCCCCCGCTCTGGCTGTCACCTTTTCTTCAGGTGGCTCAGAAATGACCTCAATCTCAGACTTGGGGCTGGACCTCTCCACGACACCGTCCTCGCTGGGGGAGAAGGGGCAGGCAGGCAGGGAAAACAACACAGAAAACAGTGTTAAATCGGCAAGATGGCCCCCCAACACACGCGACCCCGCGGCGGCTCTGAGGCAGCAGCGACGCCTGGCTGGGCCAGGTCTGCGAGCAGAGGCCAGGACACCTGAGGGCCTTGGGAGGGTCGTTTAAATAAAAATAAATAAACCCGCTGAGCTCTGCAGGATCCTGAGCTCCTCTGGAAAGCTGGGCTAGGGGACACCTGGATTCCAGGCATTGCCTTCTACCCCACGCTGCTGTCCTGGGGCAGCTGGGCCGGGGCCCCTCCCGGAGGAGGAGGAGGCCAGTCCCGGTTGCGATTTATCTGCCGAGGTCCCGAGCACTGCCGGGTAAGGACAGTCCGCTCTGCGTGGCTCTGGAGCTGCTGGCGTTGAGGCAGGACCCCGCCACTCTGTCGTAGCACATCCAGCCCCGCTTAGAGCGTCCCAGCTGGTCCCGGGTCTCTCCACTGCTCTCTGGCCCCTCTGGCTACTGATGACAAGGAAAGCCCCTTCTCCCCCACAATTCGTCTTCTCTCAGTCCCGCAGTGAAGCCATAACGCTAAATTTGGGAGGGTCCTGTCCACGCACAGATGGCCACCAGGTTTGCGATGTTATCAACAGAGGGAGGCTTTCCCCGCAGAACGAGTTGGGGAGAGGCTGGGAGGGTGCAGACTCGTTCAGGATATCAACCTTTAAAAAATAATATCAAGGGAAGGACTAAACACACTGACAGCATCATATCCGAGGGGAGGAAGCAGGGCAGAGGCGGGGCAGAGGAGCAGGGCGGCTGGCTGGGGGCACAGTAAAACCCTTCCTGCCAGGAGACATCGCTTCAAAGAGCGGGAACCAACCAGCAGCCCCTCTAGGAAGCCGTCCCCTTTGCTCCCTGACATCTTCTCCCCTCCTTTCCCCAGCTTTCTCCATGTCTACCTCATCTGGGCTAAATGGACTGGGTCATTTCCACAAGGCTGCGTAAGCTGGCTTTCTCCTAGAAAAGGAACTCAGCATTTTCATTTCAGTGGAAAAACGCCAGCAGGGGCCCAACAGGTTGGGGTGGGCATAGTTGTTTTTAAAAAAGAGAGAGAAAAAGAGAAATAAAGATATTTCCCCAACCTGATCTTTCCAGAAAGGAAAGTGGTCAAATAATAACCCCTCATTATCACTCATCAGGTGTAAGTGGGAGTGAGCGCTGACTGGCGGTGGAGGAGTGGTTTCCAGGGGGAAAGAGTGTGGCGAGAACCAAAAACAGTTCTCCACTGAGTCTGGGGTTGGTCTCCCTCATCCCCCGATGGCTCCAGAAATGGTTTCCCTCCCACAGTGCAGCCAGGGAGCCCTAAAGATGCAGGGGCCCAACGTACGTGTCTTGAACCACGATGTACTGATGGGGGATGAGTCCGTCGATGCCATTGTGCCGGCCTTCCCACCAGTCGTCAGAAGCCCGCTGGTAAAGCAGCAGGGATGCCCCCTTCTTGAAGGACAGCTCTCGGGCTGTCCGGCCCACGTAGTCAAACTTGGCAATGGCCTCAATGGGCTCACACTCTGAGAGGAGTGGAGAGGAAGGAAACACATGTTGTTGGGACTCACAGACTCAGGAAACTGAGCGGAAAAGCCCAATGAGCTGAACTTACAGTGGTGGGAAGATAACCTTATGTGAAAAATAAGCCATGGATAATGCTTAAAGCAGGTAATTCCTGTGTAGACTGTGCCGCCATCCTGAAAGCACCTGTATACCCTTCCTTGCCTTTGTTCATGCTGTTCCCTCCACCAGGAATCCTTGTCTCTCTCATCTGACTGATGAAAAACATGAAGTCACAGTTTGAATGTCACCTGCTTCCTATAGTAACTTCTCTGGCCAACCCCTAACACTGAACCTGCCATACTGTATTTGGAAGCATCATTTCTTTTCTGATTATAAAATAACTAGAGACCCTCGGGGGATGTCAGAGGCCCCGGTGCACGGATTCGGCCCGATCCCCGCAGGCCAGGGCGAGGGACCCCACCAGGTCTCTAGTATGCATATAAGATCTTTGGTTAATCTCTTCCCCCCTCTGAGGTTTATCAGTCTGCTCCATGTTTCCAGGCCTGTGCATTGAGTGTCTGCCCCCTGGTGGTCAGTGCGCATCATAGCTACCAGTCGAACGGTGGACCAGTCACTTTTATATATCTAGATTCCATGAATCACAAAACATTTATCATATTGTATTTTAAATAATTTTTTTATGCTATCCATTCTCCCTAGTACAGCGGTTCTCAACCTGTGGGTCGCGACCCCTTTGGGGGTCGAACGACCCTTTCACAGGGGTGCCTAACACCATTGGAAAACACATATATAATTACATATTGTTTTGTGATTAATCACTATGCTTTAATTATGTTCAATTTGTAACAATGAAAATACATCCTGCATATCAGATATTTACATTACGATTCATAACAGTAGCAAAATTACAGTTATGAAGTAGCAACGAAAATAATTTTATGATTGGGGGTCACCACAACATGAGGAACTGTATTAAAGGGTCGAGGCATTAGGAAGGTTGAGAACCACTGCCCTAGTACAACATGAGTTTTTAGTTTCTATAAAGAGAAAATAACTTGTCCAATCTACTTTCTAAGGAACAAAATATGGAAATACATTTTGTGGACAATATATGAAAAAATGTGCATAAATGTGATCGGAAAAAATAAAAGGGGTTTACAAATGCAATACAGTTTTACTTTTGTGTGAGCCTCCATCTTGTCTATTAAATGGGGATAATAATAGTGGTTTTTTTTTTCATAAAATTGTCCTGAGGAGTTAATAATTTTTAAAAAATGAATTTATTGCCCTAGCTGGTTTGGCTCAGTGCATAGAGCATTGGACGGCAGACTGGAAGGTTCAATTCTGGTCAAGGGCACATGCTTGGGTTGCGGGCTTGATGCCCAGTAGGGGGCTTGCAGGAGGCAGCCAATCAATGATACTCTCTCATCATTGATGTTTCTATCTCTCTCTCCCTCTCCCTTCCTCTCTAAAATCAATAAAAATATACTAAAAGACAAACAAACAAAAATGAATTTATTGGGGTACATCTGTATACTCTATTTTGTGCTTACAGCCGGAAGTCTAGTCTCCTTTTGTCACCATATATTTGACCACTGTTACCCTCTTCATCCTTCCCTGACCCCTTACCCCTCTGGGAACCACCATTCTGTCATCGGTATCTATGAGTTTGTTTTTTTGTTTGTTTGGTTTGTTTAACAATTCGTAAAAGTGCTTGGCCCATAGTAAGTGCTACGCATGTGTTAGCCATTATTCTACACATTATACTACACATTTATTTATATGTCTACTTTCAAAGAAAGGATTTGAAGTGTGTTATTCTGAGTAAATGAAAGAGATCCAATCAGCCATGTCTGGGAATTTGAGAATCTAAGTGAACCTAAAGGCCAAAGGGCCGAGACTTACGACAGGAGGCAGACCAGAGGAGGTCTGCCACATACCCCACTCTCAGTTCTGCATGGCCTTGGGCATGGCACTTAACCTCTTAACTCAGTTTTCTCAAAAAATAGCAGCGCTATCTATTTCACCAGAGATTAGGTCATAAGACATATAAAGCCTCTAGCATTGGTGGGCCCACGGCAGGCTCCAACCAAATACATATTTCCCTAGTTCACCCACTTTCCTCCCATGTGGCAAATCATCATACCAATCCATCTGACATCAGGGCCTGCATAACAGCCCTAATGTTTTCTCCTTTCAAAGCTGGCTGAGGATTGCAGAATTCACGGCAAGGCGGGAACAGGGAAAGCCCCACAGACTGTGCCATTTTGTTCTTATGCCCAGAAAATTCTAAGGCCCCTTGTCAGCTGCTGAGCCTTCCAGAGCCCCAGAGATCCAGAAATGGGGCACGAAACTGCCGGAAGGAGGGGGAAGGTGCTGGCTGGACAGTCCCTGGTAATCATGGGCACTGCCGAGGGGCCCGCGGATGGCAGCTGTGTCCACATCCCGACGCACACCCCCAGGCCGCAGCGCCCGCAGGTCTGCACTCTCTCTGGAAGGGTCAGTCTTTCCAGCGAGCAGACGTGAGCGCGTGTGGTTTCTGAGTCCTCACTCCCACTCCCCTCTGGCTTCTGCTGGTCTTGGCACCCAGCTTCTGTATTCCCCTGGCTGACTGCTTTTCAAGTGAGCTCTTCACTTTGGTCTCTAGCTCCCTGGCAGCAGTCTGGGCTGGGACAGGAACTGACATGCTGGCGAGACAAGGAGCTGTGAGGTGGGCGAGGGCAGGGTGTTGGGGCAAGAGGTCGAGGGGCGATGAAATGTCTAGTCTTCACCTCTGGTCTGATACAGAGACCTCTCTGTCTGAGAAGGTGGGCTGCCTCTTTAAGACCGGGAAGGGGGGCAAGGGCTCGCTGCCTGTGTGCAGGGGACTGCTGGGCGGAAGGCTCTTTGGGAGCACAGGATGGCCTCACCCGGGGAGCCCCGCAGACCCCAAGCAGGACCTCGTACCGTCATCGCTCGTGTGGTGCTCCGTGCTCACATCCTGGGTGGAGTCTTCAACCGAGGCTGTCTCTCCGTGAGGGCTGTCACTGCAACAGAAGCGAGAGGAACCCGGCTCAGCTGGCTCACAGAGTTCTTGTCTTCCTCTCACACAGCGTCCTCGGGGCTCAGGCATGGAGTCTACCTCATGCTCTCTCTATCCTGACTGCACACACCGACCGACGTCAAGAGTGACAGAGAAGACTCCTACTCCAGCCCCTGCTACAAAAACCACTGCAGTCTGCTTAGAGTATCTTGACACCAAGCGAACCCCTTTTCAATTATAAATTTTTTCAAAACTACAAAACAACCCAACTCCTCAAGGGTTGTTTCTCTAGGCTAATTAGTTCCTGGAGGGAGGACGGTGGAAGAAAAACACTAGGCTTTAGTATCAGATACAACTGGATCCAAAAACCCACCCTGACACTTGGAAGCTGTGTGGCCCTGGGCAAGTTACTGGTCTCTTCCAGCTTCAGTGACCTAATCTATAAATGGTCAGTATAGCTCACAGAGTCACATGAGGATTCAGTGAAATAAGAGGGGGTGATTGATAAGCGGGACTTCCTTCCTTTCTTTCTCAATCTGCTTGATGTCTCTAGGACGCCTTGCAGTTTAGCTCCAGGTACTGGAAACAAAGTGGGAGGGGAGTCACAGAAATGGATGGGAAGAGGAGTCTGCTGCGGGCTGAACTCTGCAAGAGCGCAAGAGACAGTCAGGTCAAGTTCCTGAAGAAATTCATCCCGTCTAGAATCATCCGGGGTTGAGGATCGAGAATGGCCAGGGAAGTTACTAGCAATGTCGTTCTGCCGCCTGATCTCCTGGCTCATGGACTTCAGAGTGCTTAGTAAGGTAGGAAACCCCCTGTTCATGTCCAAAGGTTCTTTCTCTGGCATGTGGTAGTAATGAGTGAGCCTTTCCAGGTAGTTCTATGAAAGAACCACCCCCCCCCCCAAACCCCACCACCTGGCCTCAGGGTCTACCTTTGAGCCCATACCTCTCCCTTCTCATGGAATGGGTCCTTCACTCCTAGGAAGGTCCTCAAAGACCAGGAGGCCAGTTCAGAACGAACCTCATTAGGAGCAGTCAGTTCCAAGGAGTCCTCCCGGCTCCAGAGAACATCTGGGGCGCATGAACGGGGATTCCGCTTTGTCAAAAAATCTGGGCACAATTTCTCACTGTTTTCTGGGCCTAAAAACCCTCTGATGAGTTTGGTGACATTCTGAAACCCTTGGGATGCACAGGACCCATGCTCACTTTTCTGCAGGGTTCCAAGGCCATCTATGTGGCCATCCACTATGGGGCGGTTCGCAAACTTCAGAGAGTGTGGGCTGGCTTGTTAAAAACAGATTGCTTCGGCCCCAGAGTTCCGATTCACTAGGTCAGTGGTTGGCAAACTGGCCCCTTGAGTGTGGAAGAGCCAAAATACCATGTGCGGGCGCGCACATACAGTGCGATTAAAACTTCGTGGCCCATGCCACAGGGCCAAAGAGCCGCATGTGGCTCGAGAGCCGCAGTTTGCTGACCACTGCACTAGGTCATTTGCGTTTATAACCAGCCCCAGGTGCTGTTGGTCCGGGACCCCACTTTGAAATGCACTGCTCTAAGGTAAAGGCAAGATGATGTTTCCTAAGGTTCCTTCTTGCCCTAAAATCCCGTTTTTCTCACTGTACGCCCACACCCCAGCAACACCCCAGGCCCAACCCTGTGGTCTCAGAAGCTGGCATGCCACCCAGCAATAGTCCCGGGAAAACCGGTTCCAGTCTCAGGTGGTAAATGTGGTGAATGGTCTCTCCTCTCCACGGTCATGGGGAGGCCAAGTGGCCTGTGCTTCCTCTTCCTGGCTGTCTGGTCTCCTGGCCACTTTCCAGAATCCTTGGACCCTAGCACGCCTACTGCCACCCCTCCCCCATCTCCTTCATGGCCTTAGCTCATGGCATCGGCACCTCTCTCTCCCCCAAGGAAAGGGAAGGTTGTGAGCCTTCTGAGTGGGTGTGAATCCAGGGCTGAGATGGTCCCTTTAACCCCAAGGTCATTTACTCTTGATCCTCTGGTGCCTCTGGCCCGAGGCCTGGTCCCTCCCACCCAGTCTATGGTATAACATTCCCAGTGCCCTCCTGTCTGTGCCCCTGGGGCCCCCACTCCCACCCCCTGTCGGAGTTCCGTCTGTTCCACTGGGCTGGGACCACCCGGGAGGAGACTGAGGGACCATGTCCTGGGATAAGCCCAGCCTGCAGCGATTTCATATTTGAGAATTGAGGGCAGACTTTAGAAGGAAGGTAAAGCAGGAATTGGGAACATTGTTCCACAGCTTCCCAACACTCGTGCAAGGGGGAAACACCCTCCCAGTCACATATACAAGGACAGCTCCTGGGAGCTCCTCGGCCAGCAGGCTGAGACCTGAACAACCTCCCCGTCCCACCAACCACCTGTCAGTGACACAAAGCTTTCTCTCTGAGCTGGCAAGCCGAGGTTTCTCCAGCCCGGACCCAGGTACTGGGGTCTGCAGGACAGTGGAGAAGACGGAGCCCGGATGTCAGTGATATTTTCATGTTCATGACACATGGATGTCCCTTTCTTCACTCCCTGAGCAGGAGGCTCCTTCTGTGGAGATCAGGGACAAGCGTGGACCAATCGGCCTCTAAGTAAACACCCTCCCTTATTCTCCCTACCTCAGTCCATAGCAATGGGGCTGGCTGAATTGGTTCCAGATGCTGAATTCAGATGGAATCTGGTTTGGGCTGGCTTATGCTTTCAGCCCAGGCTGAAACATTTTTAGGGGAAGGAAGAAGGGGGAGGAGGAGAAGGTAAGGGATGCTAGGGAGTAAAAGAGAGAGGCAGTTGTCTGTGTTTAGTGGAAAACTGACACAGGAAGTGGTTTCCTGGGGGCAGTGGGCAGTGCCCTGCACTAAAGGACGAGAGATCAGGGTGCAATCCCCACCATGGGGTGGCCTGAAAGATCGTCACTGCCTCTCTGCATTGCAGTGACTTTATCTGTAAAACGGAAATAGTGACTCAGTGTTTGTCCAGCGGGAGGGTCTATGTGCCTTGGGATCCTGTCATATCTCTGCTCCCAGGCCAGGTCATGAAAAACCTCGCCCCACAGAATTTAATCCCACTTCAGGGTGAAACTGTGCCAACCTGCTGAAAATGGAGCTTACCCCTCTCTCCCTTCATGAATTTCTGAAATCACCTAAATGGTCGTCTTACAAACGCCCAGCCAGCAAATTATGCCCCATATCTAAGCCCTTCCCAATATGAAATTCCCCGGGAACTGGGACTGTTTTGGGCACCATGCACAGCAGAGCAGAAACCTGAGAGACACTGGGGACTGGTGAACAACTGCAGAAAATTCCCTTTCCTAGCGAGTATTAATATTACTATTATTGTTGTCATTATCTTTCAGAATATAATGAAAGATAATGACCACTCAGAACTCATAAGGAAGAAAGGTGGCGTGAAATGGCACTTCCTCCATAGGCCGGGTCAAGGTGGGGCACTGCCTACACCAACCCAAGACCCTGGCAGCCTGAAGAGCCTGGGAGTGGGAAGCTGGGGGGGGGGGGGGTCGGGGAATTTGCATTTGGGTCTTCTTCGACAAAACGCGCTGTGGTTTTCCTGAGTGGCTTGCCCTGGCCGGGGGGAAGGTGGGGGGGGGGGGGGTCTGGGTATTTCCCTTTGGTCTTGTTTGGCCATCTGGCCCCCAGGCCAGTGTGTGTGGGTGATGCCCTCCCCTCCTCCAGCCCTGGCCCCCTACCAGTAATCCTCCATGCTTCCTCCTCGGCTGTAGACAGGGCCCTCCAGCTCCCTGGGGTTTGGGAAGATGTTCTCATGCTGGATGATGATGGTTTTGATCAGCTCGTTCACGTGGGCTTGGCAGGACACCTGGTCGTGGCCCTCAGGCACTGACATCAGCGAGGGTCCGAAGCAGATGGCGAGGTTGTAGGGGTCCATCATGTTCTCCTCACTGAACTGTGACAAACTGGAGGAGAAGGGAAAGGGTGCAAGCTGGAAAGCATTCGCATGAATGCCCAGAAAACACAATCACAGGGGCACAGCCAGGAGCAAGAACAGAAGTTCTGCAAATTGCCACCTGCTTCCCTGGGCATCAGAACCCTTCTAAAATGTTGGCAGGAGGGTTGGGGAGGAGGGGTTGGGAATGATCACCACGATGGTCACTCAGGAGTCAAGGAAAGGCAAAGCAGAAGTACATCCTTGCAGGTGTCACCCCCTCTCTCTCCAGCTCCCCGATCAAATCCTACTTACCATCCCACCCCAGACCTTATCCACCAAGTCCACCCTGCATAGTTGGATACAGCTCCAATAGCCCCTCTAAGCTGACAGGGCAGACAAAGACCCTCAGGCTGCCCCGGTCATAACAGGGTTAGAGGACACAGGCATTGTGTACCTTCTTCAATACAAAAATAATCAAATTATTAGGGATATTCCATTCTAAGATCTAGGCTTATTTTGTTTAAAAGCCAACGGATTAGCTTTTATATTCCATCAAGCCAGTGGAGTTCTTTCTGGAACAGCTAATGCAATTGTTTTCATTTTCATAACATCCTCCTCTATTATTACATTCAGGATTTGTTCCGGAAAAGGTCAGCACGCTGTTCAGCTCCTGCTCAGGCTTCCTCTGGATGCCGTCTGACTTCATTATCGGATATTTATTTATTCTGGGAACTCCCTCTTTCCAGCCAGCAGCTGCTCCAGCCACACCTCCAACCTTGGCCAAGGACCCAAGCCCTTCAATGAGCCACCGCACCTGATTGGCTCCCATTGGCCTCTATTTGTCCAGGCACTGAAGGCTGGGCCAGCTCTGGATATACTCCCCACTCCTGCCCCCCCACTGCAAAACAGTGAGCTCTGCTAAGGAGCTCTGCCTCCTTTGGGGCATCAGCAGAAAGTCCCCAGCACCGGATTCTGCCAGAGCCTGAGAAGGCACCCAAACCCTCTGATGTTGAACCAAGGCCTGCGACTCAGCTGGCTTCATGTGAGTTGGGCAGTTTACTTCTAGGGTATCCCACATCCAGACTCAAATTACCTAGTTGGTCTCTCTCTAACTCAAGGGTTCCCTCCTCTGTTGAAGATTGCCCACCCCCCTTAGAGAATGCCGGCAGAACCTGTGAGATGGTCCAGCGAATGTGAGCAACTGTCATGACTCAGTGTCACTGTTTTCTAGGACCTTGTCAAACGCAGGGAGGCCGGCGATGCGAGGTGATAGAACTCAGGGGCTGGATCGCTTCACAGGAGGTCATAAAAAGTTAATTTTGCAATCCTTCTCTGGCTCCTGAGTGAAAAGAGCAGATCCAGAAAAGGCTGGGAGATGTTTCCAAGTCTACTTCTCAGTCAAATAAAAACTTGAGAGAGACTGGAAATGACTTTGGTAACCTCAGCAGGGACAACTGAGGATGAGGTACCACAAGTTGTAGCAAATCGCAGGCTGGCTGGTTCCTGGTGTCATGGAGGGCACAGGAGGAGGCAGGCCCTGTGTTTATAGTGTGATCTGACAATATTCTGGTAACAGGGAAGGAGACCAGAAGTTTCTGAGATGTCTTTTTAAAAAAAAAATTTTTTTTTATTGATTTCGGAGAGGAAAGGAGAGGGAGAGAAAGATAGAAACATCAGTGATGAGAGAGAATCACTGATCGGCTGCCTCCTGCATGCCCCCCACTGGGGATTGAGCCCGAAACCCAGGCATGTGCCCTTAACCAGAATTGAACCCGGGACCCTTCAGTCCGCAGGCCAACGCTCTATCCACTGAGCCAAACCAGCCAGGGCTGGGATGTCTTATCGTCAAAGGGAAACAAACTCTAGCCCCGAGAATCCAGGCCCAGCTCTGCGACATGAGAAACGAGGCCGAGCCTTCTAAGGCAAGGCCTGTGTAAGTCATAGGTGGCTGCAATGCAGGGGACACATCTTCATGGACTGTGGTCTCAGAGGTCCAGGTCCATTTCTTACTCCCATTAAAATATAGACCAAGATCCTTCACCTCCAATCTGCAACAGGAACACCTAGGTATAGGAGCTAAAGCCATGGTTCTTAATTTTGGGAGGACATAGGCTCCTTCAAGGATTTGACAAAAACTAGAAATTCTCTCCCCAGAAAATTCATATATGTGCACATACAAATACACACAATCTTGTACCTAATGGTGTTAATGGTCCTTGGAGACAGTGAAGCCTGTACCCAGTATAAGACCTCAAATACTGGGTTTTGATCTTTAAGGAAACACCTAAACTAAATAATACTGCTAACAGCTCCCTCTCTAAAAAAAACTTCTTTTTTGGCGTCAACTTATATATCTGCTGTCTCCTCTAAGAGTTGTGCTATATTCCTATAGTTTCGTCTATACCACCAGGGAATCCTCCTAATGGATTCCAACTCATTAGCTTATGTGCAACTTCAAAAAGTTCAACATTATGGCTGGGAACACAGGCTTTTTGGGGAGAATGAGAAAATCAGGATTAGTATTGGAAACTTGGACTTTTTACTTGTTAATGATGCACATTTTCTTCTTTGATTACATTTAAAAGAAAAAACCAAAATATCCCAAGAATTTCTGGGTCAAACAGACCTGGTTTTGAGTCCTAGCTCCCTTGCTTGCCGGTTCCATGACTTTGTCTAGTTCCCTAGTTTCTTCACTAGAAAATGGAGGCCATTCTATGCCTCCTTTATGGGGCTGTTGTGAAGGTTAAATGCCAAGTACTGAGCACTGTGGCTGGCACATCGGTGGGGTTCCATAGATATTTTCTGTAATTATAATATTCTGACTGCTTCTTGGTACCAGAACCTTGATTCTAGTCCAGGAATGGACAGCAGGGCTGTGGACATTCAGCAGTAGTTGATTCACAAGAGCCTACCCGCTTCTCCTGACAGGCATTAATTACCTAACTGGGCAGCATGTGACTGTGTGAGTCATGGGGGGGTTCTGAACTCAAAGGCAGCTGTGGTGCTGAGTCAGGGCTTGGCTGATGAGTGGAGCAGACACAGTCTTGTGGAGGAGGCAGGCTGCACAGCCAGCACCCTCTGTCACTCTTCAGGGCCAGCAACAGGGCTAAAGGGCAGGGTGGGTGACCCAGAAAGGTCTCAGGCTGGGGTGACTAACCCAGACACCTACAGAGCCAGGCCCACTTGTAAGTAAGCTGAGGCGCATGAACTGGTCTCTAAACTTACATCCCTTTGAAGTAGAGACCAATCAACTAGGAAGACTCTTCATTTTACAAAGAAATATGTGCTAAAAAACCCAAGCCCCTTGGTCTAATTTTTGTTTTCTCCTTTTAATAGATTCATGGATCTAGAAAAATCTTTCTCCACTATATAAAAGACCATAAAGCAAGAGTGACAATAAATAGCAACTGAATTCATCCTCGGTATTAGGAAGTGTTCTGGAGGGCTGGGGTCTGGTGAATGGGGCAGTGCCTGCCTCATTAGACAGCTGTCTTTACTCCACAGGGAGCTGCTGTCACGTGGGGAGGCAGATCCAGTACTGCCAGATCTAATCATGTTTCCAAGAGAAGCTAGCAATCTAGATGTTTTTTAAGGATACCCCTGGTATTTAAACGTTTCAATATTTTCAAGATACAGTGGACTGAAGGAAACACATCTATGGGCCTTATCTGGCCCTCAGGTTGCCCATTTATAACCTTTGGTCCAGGAGGTTGAAGGAGAAGCTGCAGTGAAAGCAATGTGAAAAGACAGGTGCCTACGAGAGGTTATCACATGTCCTCGCTGTGGACTCTGCTGCCACGTGGGGACTCCTACGCCCTGGGCAAGAACACACTGCTTGGATGAGATGCTCTGGCCAAGCCCAAGGTCCCCTCAGACCCCTCTTCCAGCTACACTGACCCCACGTTTCTCCCGAGTGTCAAATTCCCATGTTCAGCTGCCAACTTACAATCTCCCCTTGGAGGCCTAACGGGCCCTCAACTTAACATGCCTGCATTGGCACCTGGCTTTGATTCCTTCCTTCACACCTGGTCCTCCCTAACTCCACAAATGGCATCACTACTTCCCCGTTGCTCATGCTAAAAAGGTAGAATTCTTCTTGTTCCTCACACTCTACACCCTACCCACCAGGAAGTCCTGTTAATGCCATGTTCAAAATAGATCCGAAACCTGACCCTCCCCACCACCCTCCATCACCTCCCCAGTCTAAGCCACCCTCCCCGCACCCCAGCCGAGATGGTACAATAACCTATGAAGGGTCGACCTGCTTCTCTTCACAGCCTTCTCTCTTACAGTAACTTCTCCACGAAGCAGTTGGTGGGTTTTTAAAATACACATATATAGATCAGATCACATGATCAAAGACCACATGGCTTCTCAAATCCAAACCATTATAACCATGACTGTCAGGGCTTGAGAGCCTTGAACACCCCTGTGGCTCCTTCCTTTACTTCATTCAGGCTGCTGCTTGTGCCACCTCCTCAGGGAGGCCTTTGCTGACCGTCCCCCTATGGAGGCTCTCCCTTTCAGCCCCGCCCCATTCAGCCCTGCACTCTATCCCTTAACTAACACTTCTTTATTTTTCTCCTAAGCACTTACTAGTAACTGACGTTTCTGTCATTGTCTGTCTCCTCCCCTGGAATGTGAGCTAAATGATATCAGGGCTTCCGTCTCTTATTTTACAATGTATGCAGACAGCCTACATCTGTGCCCAGCACATAGTAAGTGCCCAGCAATTATTGGGCTGGAGGAACTGACATAGATCCGTATGTAAACTTCTAGCGGCCGAAGCCAAGGTCTGACCCAGCTGCTTACTGGGAAGTCTACTCACTGATTGAGGAAGGCAAAGAGGTATCTCATGATGATCAGAGTGGTTTTGGGCAGAACCAGGAGGACTTTCCGGATGTGCAGAGCTCTCTCCTGCAGGTTGTCCATTGCTGAAAGAAGAAAGCCATGTGTTACTTCCGCTGTGGCTGAGATCCCAGGGAGTCATGGTAAGAAGAGTCTACTACCGGCAGGTGAAACACAGAGAGTGGCCAGGTCAAGTCTATGCAACACTGGTGCACTGTTCAAGGCATTTCATCCCTGTGGCTTGTGGGGTGGGGGGATACATGCTGGGCTCCAAACACTTACAGTGCAGGACTTAAGGTATATGCTCCTTGGGCACAGAAGGGTCTGGAGATATTCCCTAAGCACCTACCCTCTTATTAAGACAACCACAGACAAGGAACTATCCATAAACCTGCTATGACTGCTCGACACCCAGCCTTGGAGGGCCTACGTGTGGGGAGGGAGGGAGCCTGGGCAAGTCCTGTCCTGCCTGCTCTACCTATGCATCGCCTCATCCTCTGCACAAGTCTGGCTTATCTTCCCCTCGCTATCTGCAGTGCAGACGAGAAAAATGTGTCCAGAGACAAGCAATGGCTGCCCCTGTTAACAGTGACATCTAGGAAGTTTCCTGACTCTCACCATGAACAGATTAATTACAGGTGTGGCCCCAGGCGAGTGGCCTCCATGATGGCCAGCTTCCCACTTCCTGTGTGTTGTGTGGATATAATGAGTATCTTTTTGTAAAAAACAAATGAGAAGCAGTGGATGAGGAGCATTCTCAAGGGGAGAGTTGGGCAGCCAAGGTATCTCGTACTGTCTTATTCGTCCTGGTCTACTTAAGATAGTTGACCTAGGCCCAGTCTTAGAAAAAGACATGAAAACAGGAGGGATGCGTGTATTTGCTCACCCACAGAATTCATTCCCACCAGACTCCCACAAATAGTGGGTCAACAAGTAAAATAAGAGGCTCCTGAATGCTCAGGCCCTTTCCTCTCAGAATAACAGAGGACAGTGCTCAGGGCATATACGAGTCAAACTGGAAACTCGGGGTGGGGGCTGGGGGAAGGAGATCTTGGGGAAAAGGCTGGTTTCTCCATTTCAAAGGCACTGCCTCCTCCAGCCTCTGGAGCCAATGGGATGTGAGTCCAGGGTGACCCAATATTAATCCAACTTCCCATGGATCACTTTAGAGCAAGAGGCAGAGAACCTTGCAGGGGGATAAAATAGACTATCTCTCTGTGAAAATATATTGCTGCTTTTATGCCCAGAGGGTTTTTATTCCTAGAAGAACATGTATTAAAATATCCAGCAGGTAAGCCATGCCATGTGCAGAACAACACACAGGAAACAGTTGCAACACCGATGCTTTCTCCCTGTGTATCATGAAAAGCATAAGCACAGACTATGTCTTATATATGAATATAAATGTATTTTACTGAAGACAAAGCCCAGAGAAGCAAAGGAATTTAAGGTGAATCAGGAAGACAAAAAATCCAGGCATGCTAACTGAAATGTCATTCTCCCCGCCACCTCCCCTCCACCAAGGGATAGAGGAGTGTTGATGAGGAGGAAAAACTTCACTGAAAAAAGAAAATATTACTGCAAAGCTTATGAGAAAAAAAGACCCTGTGGAAATTTCTTCTCTGTTGCTACAAGGTTCTCTGGCCCAGAGGCCAGTCTGAGGCCAGGACGGTACTTACTCACGCAGGCCATCAGGTCATGGAAGATGTCCTTGGGGAAGAGAGGGTGTTCCAGCCCCCGGAAGTAAAGCTTCAGGACGCCAGCTATGGAGTCCATGTCATGGTCATTCTGGTCCCCAGCCAGCGGGTCCTCTCCTGATAAGCAACCCCCCCAAAAATCAAAGAGGGTGAGAGAGGTAAAACGCGTAGGATGAAGCAGAGGTGGTGGGGGAGGGGTGATCTAGTCAAGTTCCTCATCCTAGTCCATCAGCTCTCTGTCCAGCATGGCGGCCATGACAAGGGTGACCCAGGAACTGGATAAAGCAAAGACTGCTTAGGCTCAGGGTCCCCGGGCCAGAGGAGGGGCACAGGAGTTCAATACGCTTGTGCCAGACTAGCTCAGGGACAGTCCCTATGGGCTGGGGATGGGGCACAGCAACTGGCTCTTGGAGAATCACGAAACCAGGCTGGGCCTGAGCTCCTGGGGGAGGAAAGCGAGGCCACGGAGGCCAGCCCCTCTGCGCTGCTCGCACTCCCGGCCTGCAACAGAGGACACCTACTTACGAGAGAACAATCATGCCAGAGCTCCCTATGGAAATTTCCTATCAGATGTGATTAGATTTAATGATTGGACCAACCTCAAATTGAAACTATATATATCCATTACAGTGACGGAAATTGCCAAAGCTTGCCCATTACCTTAATAGCCCACAGAATAATAGATGGGCTACGATGAACAGGCGCATTAGCCTTGATATTAACTACCACCAAGGGTTCCGGGTGAAGCCATAAACTGCCCAGACACCACAGTTAACTTCTTGGGTTTCAGCAGATCATCCCCAGGAAGCAGGATGAATGGGGCTGAGAAAGAGGCAGCTGAGATGGACGTTGCCATCTCTCTGCGTATCTAGGGAGAAATGTCTCTAACAGAGCAGGTGCCGGGCTGAAGAGGGAGGCGAGCTGGCTTTCCAACCTCTGGGTACCTCTCAGGGAGAAGGAGTGGAGCCAACAGTCCGGGGGGCTGGCAGACATTTGGTCTTATCTTCCAGGCTGTTTTCTCACCTCTCTCAAAGGCGTTTTTGATGTCATTCACTTCCACCTGGGATCCCGACACCCGGAAAATTCCTTCATGCTGCAGACCTGAAAAGTCAGGGAAAAGTGGTCCAGAACAAGCAAATTCACACAGCTCCAAGCTTAGCTGCATGTCCATCTCTGCCAGCCAATGCGTATTTAAGTACCCTTTCTCCCTTCTTCAGGCCAATGTAGAAAACATGTGCAAGGATGCTGAAAAAGTCACTGGAATGGATACAAGGCATTAACGGGGAAAAAGCACCGAGTCAGAGACTTAAGGGAAGAAATCTACACCTGGCTCCATAGGGAGATTATGAGATGGGTTCCTTCCTCAACCTTTGTCTCTGTTCCCATCTGCAAAGTGGAGAAGTGACCTTCTGGCATCTTCTCATCACCCAGGATCAGGAATAGGGACCTCGAGCATGGCAGACAAGCTTTCAGATACCATCAGAGGAGTGTCAGAAGGTCTGAGATGACAATTATGCTTTAGCTGTCCTAACACCGTTCGGCGGCTCTAGGGCACAATGCTTTGAATAGTTATGGGAAAGAGAGGACATGACAAGTGGTCAGTCAACAGACAAAATTGCCAGACACTGTGCTAGCCACTGGTCCTTGACTGCGGCTTCACGCAGGAATGTTACACTGTGATAATGTACGTGAGAACTTTGTCATCTTGGGTTAAAGTAGACATAATCATAGTAAAATAATGCATGCGTGGTGATTGCTAAGACATGCTTCATATAAATAAATCAACTGGTTCTCACAATAGCCATGTAAGTAAGGTAGGGGGGACCAGCAATCCCATTTTCTAGATGAGGGGACTGATAAGTTATAACCTGCCTCAGGTTGCCTAGGCAGTAAGAACCACCAGAGCCAGGACACAAACCCAGGCCTGCTGGCTACAAATGTGTACTCACTCCTGAAGGCCCAGCTTGTGGGGCCTACTAGAGTGAAGGTGTGGAGGACCAGAAGCCATCTGTTAGTCTGAACATGGATACACAGGCCACTGCAGACCTGGTAAGGGATCCAGGAAGCACGACATTAGAGCTGGGCCCAGGGTTGGACTGAACTAGCGGCACTCAGGCCTGCCCCACCTTTCTCGG
The DNA here is from genome assembly GCF_000412655.1 of Myotis brandtii. Classification (NCBI taxonomy): domain Eukaryota; kingdom Metazoa; phylum Chordata; class Mammalia; order Chiroptera; family Vespertilionidae; genus Myotis; species Myotis brandtii. Next base: position 916,696 of record NW_005371683.1, read on the forward strand.
GAGCCCTGTGTCTCAGTCTTTATTCTGCCAAAGTCTCTCTGTTATGGCATGATCCCTTGAAAATGTTGATGTCAGAGAAATCTCAAACAAATTTCTCTTTAGGAAAACAAAAGAGAATACTGCTACATTTTGCCCATTGTGTTAGGGATACCTGGTGAGGGGTGGCTGAATTCTATCAGCTAGACCAGCGGCCACCAACCGGTGGTCAGCGGACCACTGGTGGTCCGTGAGGTCTGAAAGGTTGGTGACCGCTGAGCTGGACCTTGGAAGGCAAACCATACAGGCCAGGACTGAACTCCTGAATCCAAGTAAAGCAATATTAAGAAGCAAGTACGGGAAATTCAATTACAGGGCTTGTAACAGGACTTGAGTTCTCTGTTCCTTTAACATGAAGCATGTTAAAAGCCCTTTAGTACCAATGTCCTATTACCATATTAGTTACCAATAGGGTGGAACAGCCACATGCTGTTTAATCAGAAACAGTCATAGACCCAGTGAGGTGTCAAAACCACAGCAGAATAGGGATGTCATCTCAGGGGCCAGGCTACACGGTGTGTTCTACTTGGTAAAGCCAACAACTTGCTTCATCATATCCATGATCTTTTTCATTTTTTCTTAGTATAAAACCAATCAGACTTGGGCAAGTTATTTGGAAATGGCACAAAACCTTCCATTTTGGATCCAGCTGTCACCAAGCATTGTCCTCCTAGAGAATTCTTGAAAGGATTGCTACAGCACCACCTCCTGCTCACCTACTTTATCCCTTCACCCTGAAAACGATGGAGTTCTCCCATCCTGACTCAGTCTTGGTTGTTCCTTACATCCCTTCTCCTTCACATCTTCCTGGATCACCCTTACCCACCATTTACAGATGAGCCTCAGATTTCTCATCTCTATAATGGGGACTAAATATCTGCCTCCCAGGGGACATGAAAATAGTATGAATGTGCAAACGGGTGGCCACAAACACTTCAGAACTGACACATGTTATGGACTCTATCCCCATTAAGTGCACATAAACAAAAAATGTAATCACAGTTTCTAGGGAGTTTAGGGATACCTTGAGTCCCCATTTGGGGGAAAAGTTCAATTTAACTGAACAAAAAAATTTTTTTTAAATAGCTACAATGTACTTTTCTTTCTTTCTTTAAATCAACAATATAGAAGACACATATATATTCTTACACCCTCTTCTTTCTCGCATGAAAGGTAACATGCTTTTTTACTTTTACTTTTTAACTTTCATTTTATTGGTTTGAGAATGAGAGAGAGAGAGAAAGAAAGAGAGAGATTGATTTATTGTTCCAGTTATTTATGCATTCATTGGTTGCTTCTTGTATGTGCCCTGATCAGGGATCAAAACCACAACCTTGGTGTATGGGGACAACTCTAACCAACTAAACACCACAACCAGGGCTAAAGGCAGCATGCTTTAGATCAGCGGTTCTCAACCTGTGGGTCGCTACCCCTTTGGCGGTCGAACAACCCTTTCACAGGGGTCGCCTAAGACCATCCTGCATATCAGATATTTACATTAAGATTCATAACAGTAGCAACATTACAGTTATGAAGTAGCAACGAAAATAATTTTATGGTTGGGGGTCACCACAACATGAGGAACTGTATTAAAGGGGGTCACAACATGAGGAACTGTATTTAAAGGGCCAGAAGGTTGAGAACCATTGCTTTAGACACTCTTTTGCACTTTTCTTTTTCATCATTTGACAAATCCCGGAAGTCTCTCCATGTCATTTCCTGGAGTTCCTCCTCATTCTTTTTTGGTAGCTGTACAGTATCCCACTGTATGGTGGAACCACAGTTTATTCAACCACTCTTCTATATAAAGGCATTTAGGTTGTTTCTAATATTTTGTAATTACAAATGATGCTGCAATAAATAAACTTGTGCATATGTAGTTTTATGCTGTTGTGTATCTTTAGGGTGAATCCTATAAGGATTGCTGATCAGAAGACAAGCGCATATGCAGTTTTGCCAAATTCCCCTCCAAAAGGGTTGTAGCGATTTGCATTGCCGTCAGCAATATGTAAGCACACCACAGAAACATGCTAAGACACAATATCCAAAACCCATCCATTTTCTCAGCTCTTCCACAGCTAACACCCTGGCCCAGGCCACTGTCCTGTCTACCCTGGGCTACTGCAGTAGCCTCCTATAAAAAACGACTCCCTGTTCAGAATTCTCCAATAGCTTCCCACTCACTCAGAACAAAACCCAAACACCCACCCTAGCCAACGAAGCCTGAAGTATGACCACTCTCCTCTCCACTCTCTCTGTTCCAGCCACACTGGCCTCCTGTGTGCTGGCCCTTGCGTATGCCAAGGATATCTGCATTTGATGTTCCTTCTCCCCCAAATACTCTTCCCCAGATACCCTCATGGCTCACTCCCTTACATCCTTCAGGACTCTGCTCAAATGTCACCTTAGGTGACCCTAGGCTTTTCCTGACCCTGCCTAGAACAGTGTCCCCTCTCCATTCTCCATCTCCTCACCTCGCTTTACTTTTCTTCATGACACTCACCAATCCCTGGCATATTATATATTAACTTATTTATGGACTATACAAGTGATCATTTATTTATTTGCCCTTTAGTAGAATATAGGGCTCATGAAGAAAGGAACTTTTTCTTGGCACACAATGAGCAACCAATGTATATGTCTGTTGAATGAATGAATGAATAGAATGCATGGATGAACAAATAGGAGTGCAGACGCTCTTCTTCTTCTTGTCCTTTAGGCACAAATAATTCTTCCTCCCATGAACTTAGTTTGGACTTATCTTTGCCAACTGCTTGACCATTAATCATTACTATCTTGTGAAATTTCTTATGCGGCCGCTCTGAATTACTAAAGCTTATCTCTTTTTAAGTTTTCACTTGCTCATTTATTTTCTCCCGACTGTATCATAAAACCAGGGAAAGACAGCAACAGCGTACTGTCCCTGTTTCTGTTTTCCTGTTTGGCAATGCACGGCGCCCAGCATGGATCAGGGGCTTGATAAATATTTGTTGACTGTTCAGGAATGATGTAAAATGCTGTTACTTCAAGTGAATAGAGATAAGATGAAAAATTGTAGCCGATTAGAATGGGGTTAAGTTGTAGGCATGCTAAAATAATTACTATTTCAAAAATGAACCCAAGCAATGTCTCAGTTTATCAGGAGAGAGGAAGGAGACCAGCAATTATCTACACATCTCCTTGGCTCCTCGAGGGTCATTCTGTCCTTTTCCCCTATAATTAGACAGGAAAGCACCTAAAAACAGTTTCTGATGCCTAGTTCCTAGAAATCTTCATGGCGCTAGCTCAGCTATCTGTGCTCTCTAAACACTCGTACACTTGGAAGGTCAATTCTCTGGCAGTTCACCTCTGACCCTAAATTCTGTCTAAGCAACCAAGGAGCTGGTGAAGAAGGAATGGAGTTTCTGAGACTGAGCTTTATCTAAGCCAGTGGTTCTCAACCTTCTGGCTCTTTAAATACAGTTCCTCATGTGGTGACCCAACCATAAAATTATTTTCGTTGCTACTTCATAACTGTAATGTTGCTACTGTTATGAATCATAATATAAATATCTGATATGCAGGATCTGGCCCTAAATTCTGCCCAAGCAACCAAGGAGCTGGTGAAGAAGGAATGGGGTTTCTGAGACTGAGCTTTATCTAAGCAGAAGAGAGCGTGATTTGACTCGGGGTGAGAAGGAGCCAGTCCCGACCGACTCTCAAATGTGGGCTACAACTTTAAGACCAGCTTCTAACTGCGCTCTTGACGATGCTGTATACAGTGAGACCAAACAGAACAAAACCTGAATGTTTTTAGGAATCAATGCAACATTACAAAAGGAGTTGTTTGCAAAGCAGTCTGACGCAAAATGCCAATGTGACATAACGGTGAAGGCTGTGCAGTGGGAGATACGTGCAAAGATGGTGAGTAATGGTGAAACTACCGGCACACATCATGCCAGCTGTACTAATTCACTTAACAGCTGTAATCTAAAACTCACTCTCAAGCTAGAAAAGGAAGTGTGGTAAAAGGCTGAAGCCTTCTGGGTCAAAACATGTGATGTCTTTCTTCAAGGTCTATGTGTGGCCATTCGGAAGTAGAAAATATTACATGAACAAATACCATTTTATTCCTTTTCTGAGAATGTCAGGATGGGAAGTCAGTCTCTACCGCTTGCTGCTGAAAGAATTCCTGGAAGTTCTTCCCGACTTTGCAAATATGAGCAAGGCTAGCACCCTGCTTACCGTGTCTGCTGATAAACCGGATACAGCTTTCCACCACCAGAGGAATTGCCTGGCTGGAATCCTGAAAAGCCAAAGAGAAACACGTTAGGATCTCTAAACAGGGATGGCCCAGGGTCAGAGAAAACGGGACGAAGTGTGAGGAACTTGTCTCAGCTGGTCAGTGGCTGGTCCACAGAAAAGTATCCAGCTTCTCTGCCCTGTAGGCTCCAGAGCTCATACACAACAATCTGCTTGGAATGCCACACAGATGCCTTAAGTCCAGCATGTCCTACATGAAACTGATCATCTTTTATCCCAAATCAGATCCTTACCCTCAGCCATCCAATCAATACATTTTTGTCAAGTATGCCTCCTAAATATCTCTCAAATCCATTCCCTTTCTCCCTCTCTACTGCCACCAACCCAATCCAATCCATCATTTTTCAATCCCCACCCTTGTTGTCCTCCAAACCAAGCTCTTCTTCCTTTATATAGTGGTTAGGTGACCTTTAAAAGTGTGCATCTGACTGTTTACTCTCTAGGCTAAACTCTTTAAGACTCCTCCTGCTTTATTTACAGCCTTGCATGGCCAGGGTCCTGCCTTGGCCTCCAGTTTCATCTCCTTCTGCTCTTCCCCAGTCTCTATTTCAGCCACACTGGCCTTCTTTCTGTTCCTCAGATAAGTCCTCCTTGTCAATGGCTTTGCATGAGCTGCTCTGCATCTGGAATGTTCTCCTCATACCAGGATCCTGCCCCATAGTCTCAATGTAAGAACCACACTTCCTCAAGGATGCTTTTCCAGACTCCCAGATGAGCTCAGGGCCCTGTCTACAAAGGAAAGGCTATGGAGAGAAATAAGAGGGCCAAGCCTCGGAAATGCCTGAATTTAGAGGACTGGAGAAAGAAGGGCCACCAAGGAAGATATGGAAGCCACAGGAAAGGAAATGCTGGGCTGAGGGGAGCAGGGAGAGTTTGGAAGCAGCAGTTGCGGTATCTCTTTATGAAGAAAAGTCTGAGCTGGTTTGAACCTAGGGTCAAAAATGACTGGAACCTATTAGGGTCTCTCTAAAACAAAAGCTACTAGATTCATCCTCTTGTTTGGCTGATTTGCAATAAGCAAATAATTATTTATTCCCTGGTTAGTTACTTTTACAAGAATGCTTATCATCCAAATTACTCACTATTTACCCTCATGACTGTCAGAAAAACGCTTTACTAATCCACCATTAGATTTGAGCTGTTGGACAAAAACTAGGGCAGCAGAATGAAAATAAGGTCTTTATTTGATTGGGGCTTTTGGTGTATCCTGGAACTTTTATGCAAATCTAGCAACAGGCAAATATGCTTAGGCGCAACAGAATGCAAGCCAGAGGGGTGCCATTCATCTCCACGGCATCCAACCAGGTGTGCAAACCACTGTGGTCTACAGCACTCCTGCAGCCAGAGTGGAGGTATGAAGCCCTTAGGCATACTCTCTATCCATGAGTAGGAGGCCCAGTTTTAGTCCAGGAACTGAAAGGAAGAAGCTTCGAGTCCAATCCTATTCTTAAGTGTTTAAAGGGAAAAAAGGGCTTGCTTTCTCTTTAAGAGATCCACCTATTAATTTTAAATGCATTAAGTTATCCCTGGGAGTCACTCCATTCTTCTCGTTTTAAATGAAATTACGGCAGAAAAAGGGAAGAAGAAAAAAATTAAAGGAACAAGAGGAAAGAGAATTGCAATGAACTTTCTATAATTTTAAAAATATGTAATTGTATCCAATGGTGGTCTCATTAAAATGAGATCCAAAGCAGAGAAGGCAAAACAAAACAAAACAAAACAAAACAGAAACCAACAGTGACAGCAGAGCTAAGACAAGTGAGGGCTATGTCATCCGGGTCCCCCAGCTGGACGGCCCAGCCAGCCAGAGCCGTCAGATCGGCTAAAGACCCTGCTGGGCTGCCGACACCACAGACACGAGGTGGCCTCTATATTCGATTATCTCCCCGTGGCAACAGTCACTGTGATTTACCTAAAATGACTTTTTAAAGCCTGGATCAGCTTTCCCCTGAGTAGACACAAAGACATTTCTGAGCTCTTCTCACCTCCTCCCTGCTAACTGCCTACTGCATAGCTGGTATGAGCTTAGGAGATACAAAATCATTTCAGTATTTGCCATGAAGAATAAATTAGGAAGTCAAATTTGCTATTGCAAAACACAATTCAATTAATTTTTTAAACAAGCCCAAATGCTGTTTAGATTATATCATCCCTTGATGTGGATTATCCACCCACTGCTTTCTAAGATATCCCTTAAATATGGGTAATGAGAGCTAGCTGCCCCGTGTCCGATTTTAATCCAACACTGAAGATTATGCACAAAATTGCCTGCCTATCAATCCTAGATCAGACTTATGTTTGCATTTTTAGGATGTCTTAGAAATACACCTAGGATGACCATACCACTAGAAACAAGTATCTGCAAACATAAAGCAAGAGTGCCTGGCGTGGATCATTGGCTGCTGGGAGCTTCTGCCCTATTGGTACAGATGTATGAAGTGTGAGGCCTTTCTCCTGGCCTTCTGAAGGACTGACGCCAAGGGCAGTTCTGGAAAAATCTGCTACAGTCAAGTCAAATGTCACTACGTAAGATGAACAAATCAGAAAGATCAGAAAGATCATGGTCACTCTAGCTAAACAAACTAAATCAATGAAGTTGCCAAAATATTAAACACTAGAGGCCCGGTGCATGAATTCATGCACGGGTGGGGTCCGGCCTGCCCGCCCTGATCAGGGCCATCGGGGTGGGGTCGGCTTGGAAAAGGGGCCATGGGAGGTTGTGGGGGGTGCAGACCGGGGCTCCCTGGTTGGCCGCCGCAGTGCGCGTCATAGCGACTGGTCATTCCGGTCGCTTGGCTTTTATATATATAGATGCTATGACTACATGGTACATTCCAAACACAGGCATGAAGTCAGATAAGTGTCTGTCTTGCCTACGGTGGAATTCCATAGATGTCAATGGGAGATTATCATTTTCACACCAGACCAGCCTGGCTTTTTCTGGGCTCTTACCTGCTTCCTCACGGTTGAGCTACGCCTGTGGTTGACCCCATAGGATCAGAGAGGACCAATCCAGCAAAAGGGAGGAAAAAGAAAATGGGGTTAAAAACAGTCTGTTCGGTGGTTAATGAAACAAGTCACATTATTCTGCTAAGACCCAGAAATGGCTAAGAGACTCGATAAATTACTTTCCAAATAAAACCCATTAAAGCTCTTTTCACAAATGTACAGAGTTTCTGCTTTTAATGTCTGTCACCATTCAAAATCAGAATAGAAGGGAATTGATTCAATTTGCAGTAAAAAAAAAAAAATATTTGGGCTGACAATAAGATCTCCCTGCAAGGAAACATTAGTAAATACCAAAGGAAGCTACAGATTTCTCTCTTGGAAATACTTCGGCAAAAGAGAGAGAGCAACTTTTCTTAAAAAATTTAGAGGGTAGAGTGTCCAGATTCAAAGGAACCTTGGGGATCCCCTCGCTGTGTTTAGCCTCAGAAGGCTTTCCCCAAAGGAATCTGACTCAGAGGCACAGTGCTCCAAGAAACAGGAGCAGCGTTGCCTTGTCTGACTGAAGGTAGGGGCCAGAGCCTGGCTCCTGGGCTCCCTCTGCCCCTTCCATCAGGCGGCCCCTAATGAACCTCTCTGGAACCCTAGAGCTCCTCAGGTCTACTGGAATGCTTTTTGTCTCATAGATGAGAAAACTGGAGTTCAGAGAAGCCAAAGAGCGGCCCAACGTCACACAGTGAAAGAACAGAGCATAAGGGAATTCAACTTATACTAAGACTGTATCACCATGAAGATACACTCCACAGAATTCTATTATCCTGGTTCCCTCCAGTCATCAAGATTAATGGAACCTTTATTGTAATCCACAATGACAAAACGATGAAAGCCAAATGAAGCTATTTCTAAATAACGAGCCTATGATTGTAAATGGCCTCATGATTATTGTGTGTGTTGGCAGATATAAGTGGTTGATATAATGGGCTAACCCAGGGTCTCCAAGGAGTCCGGCCATTAAAGCTCTTTCTCCAGTTAAATCAGCACATGTTTAGGCATCTGAGAACTGTTGGCTGAATGAATGCCTTGCTCTCTGCCAGCTCACGAGTTTTCTCATAGCAGCTCCGTCACTGGGAGGGAAAATATTTGGCTGGGGTGGGGAAGGAAGGGGAAGGTGGAGAAAGATTGGGCGGGTTGCATACTTGTACACCGGGCCAGGATTTCTACCAATGCTGTTTGGCAAGACAATGCAATGTAATATTTCAATATCCAACAACAGCCACTAATAGAGGCTGTCATCTTTTCTGTGCATCAAAAAAATTCTCAAATGCTATCTCCTGATCTTCCTTCTCAGGGTCAGAGACTTTCCAAAACCCACATGTTTAAGTCTGGCAGCGAAGGTTGGGTTACCAGGATCCTTCCTCCAGAGTTGAACATTTCTTTTCCTTGCAATGTAGTGGCTTCTGGGAGTTTCTGGGATTATTTCAGCAAATGATAACTCCCCTCCCTCAGTTCGGCTCAGGTCTTTTCCTAAGTCCCAGCAGACCCCACTTCCATTTGGGGCCAGGTGGTGTCAGCAAGGCAAAGGGAAAAAGCAACCTCTGCCCCAGGCCACTCCTTTGCAAAGCCATCTGATGCCTTTGCAAATCAACTCTTTGGCTCTTTATCAGGCTGGGATCTCTCTACCCCCACACCCGTTCCCAGGTCATCCCAAGTCACACCTACCTGGCCAGACTGCAGTCTGTCCTCTGACCTGTTGGAAAGACAAAAGCAAAAAGCACATGTTGAAGCAGAGGATGAAAGAGTGAGACTTGCTTCTGGGAATCAACATGTCTGCCTGGCTCCCCAGAGAACCTCCATTAGTATCAGAGCGTGACCAGCCTTCAATGCAAAAGAAAAGAGAAGCTTCCAGAGCCCCTTTCTGGGAAAGGGTTGTTTTTGATACTTGTTCCCACTCCAGGGCTGCAGGTGTCCCTAAATCTTAGGTTTGCCTACTCTGCTTCCCAATGAGGTGGATTTAGGGGAACAATAGCAAGGCAGACCACACGTTAGAGAACCTTTCTGTAGATGAAATTTAGCTTCTCTTCTGTGTACACTGTGTGTGTGTGTGTGTGTGTGTGTGTGTGGTGAGGAGTGAGGAGGAAGGGACAGCGAAGATATGAAAGTTCTAGTTTTAAATTCATACTAAATTCTCCTGTTCAGTTGGGCTGGGGTGGCAAGAGGAAAATGAGATTCAACACTGACATTGTTATAAAACTGTGGTTTCTCAATTCAGTAGTGGATCCTAATATTAAGTTTAATGGGTCACAGCCAGCTTTAAAGCATGAGATTGAAAATCTCAATGTTCATAAGAAGTATTTCTATGTTTTTTAAAAAATACAATGCATGTATGCATGGGCCATGTGTGCGTGGGTCCACTGTTAACCACGCTTGGTCTGTATTAGACCCATATTGGATAAACCAGGGAAAACCCAAGCAGGCCCAGAATGGAGAAGCTCCCACACTCCTCATCTGTGCTCCTGGAAAGGCAACTCCAAGGGCTGAGAGAGGGCAGGGCTTTTTCTTGCCTTTAAAGGCTGCTAATTGTTGATTACAGTTCAGCTCTTCTTGAGAAACACCCTCCCCCACCCCTAACAGCCTCTCATTACCAAAGGCTCAGCTTTCATCTGCAAAAATATTATTCTGAGCCATTATTTTCAACATCTGGCCCATTTCCACTCTGGAATATTCATACACATCAATTATCTCTCTGTGGCAGGAACAAGGGGCTCTTGTGTTATGGTGACAAATACATACAGAAGGCAGGGACATTGACGACGTGCACACAGGAAGATCTATAGCTATTTTTTTTCCCTTACTGCTAGAACCTGTCATATTCAGATGAAGGCAATTTGCAGCACTAATGAATGGTCACCAACCTTCGCCCCTCCATAGCAGCACATCTGGTGCATGCGCAAACCCATTCTCTCTCACACGCAGGCTCCCTCCAACCCCCACCAGGCCCTGTTCCCCATCTTACTTAAGGGCTATGCTTCAATTATCTTGGCAAAAAGAAATCATGGTTATAAACTTGCTCCAAATAGTTCTGGGCTTTCTTTCCTCTGATTCCCCACGGAACAATCTGATAACCCAAGAGTAAAGATTTTCTATCAGCAAAGCTTGGATCTCAAAGCCCAAATCTGTTCAGCATGAGTCTCTTGGGTGGTGGGGAGGAAGGAGAACAGAAGTTACCTAACAGGCTTTCTTCACATAAAAGAAAATGCCCCAAAAATCACAATGTCAAAGACATGAGAGAGAAAAGAATCATCTGGGGGAAGTGTCCAGGGCAGGAGAAGGACAGGGCGCGAAGGGTGGGTAGGAGGCTCTGGTAAGAAAAGCAGAGCTGTGATTCCTGGGGCCAATGAGCCAACGAATGCTGGGCACTTTCCTCTACTCTGCAGTGTCTGAGGAGCGCTCAGGTTTTACTTTACAAGGTTGGACTTTGTGTCAGTGCAGGTTTGCCTTCCCTGGTGTTACCACAAATGCCCCGTAGGCTGCCATTTCCCATCTTTAAGTGAGATTAGTGGGGCAGGAGGAGGGGCCCGCATTCAGAGGCATCCCCAACCTGGGAATCCCATTAATCATAGGATGCGGAGAGACCTGGGCAGGGTGCCAAGAACCCCAGGGAAGCTTCTCTTTCAACCTTCGCCTTCTGTTTGACAGCTGGGGGGAAAAAAGTCCAGAGTGCCAGTCCCGTTCTCTGCCTTGCTACTTCCCAGGGTCTGGTTAAAGTCATACTCTGAGACGAGACCGTCCCTTCAGCACCTTGGCCTCAGCAGGGCCCAGGCAGAGAGAGGGCTGCCATGTAGCATCAGGGCTGCTCAAAGCAGAAGGAAACCGCTGCTCTACTGTGATGCTACAGAAAGCAGCAGTCTGTCGGTCACTGTGCCTTTGAAACCCCTCTCCTCTCCTCGGAGCAGCTGGGCAGCTCATCTCCCTTCTTGCTCCAGCCTCAGTCCTGCCACAGAGGAGCTGAGAGTTTTCACAAAGTGTCTGGAGAGTAAGTAACGCCTCGGCCTTTTACCCAGGTCACGGCAGAGGAGGCGCAGGAAGGGGACCGGGTAGAGAGCAGGCACGCTCCATTTAAACAAATAGACGATGCACATTAGTGCTTCATTAAGCACCGGCCTGTTCCCATTACTCACGCAGCCATCTGGGGAGTGTGCTTCCACATCACAGGCTAGAAAAAGAAGTGCATTCACACGACCAGACCAGGGCTGGCTTAGGGTAGAGGCTCAGCATACAGTCCAGGGCTCGCCCTTCCCCTCAATGCAAACCTCCAGCAGCGCCCCCACACTCACTTTCTCCCAGGGTTTTCTGGAGAAGGTCGTGCTTGGCTTGCAGCTTGGTAATGAGGTTCCTGCCCTCCAGGTACTCCTTCATTTTCTGTAGGGGAGGAGGAGGAGAAAGAGCAATCAGACTCCTGAAGAAGAAAAAAATCACAGATGTACAGCTGTACAATCCCCTTCGCAGAGAGCACTTGGTTTCTGACCCACTTTCTACCAGGTCCATTGTTTATTTCTTTATGACCCCGAGCATCTGGACAGCTGCTGATTTTCATGGGAGTTCCGCATTGGCCAGTGTAAGAACTGTCTCCGACAGCCCCTCATTCATCTCTTTCAGTTCCACTGAAAAGGAGCAGGGGGTGTAGGGGCTGACTGAGCCTGGTCTTCTTGGTGTGAGGACACACATCTGCCACTGGTCACCTTCACTGACATCCAGCCCTGCCCCTCCCCGCAACAGGGTGCATTCCATCACACCAGGAGCAATGCCAATGGAAGACGCAGCCCCCACCCCAGCTGCAAGCCCAGCACGCACAGCATCTTTGTCTAAGCCTGTCTTAATCAGCTTCTTCCTCCATCTGCATGGAGTCTTTGTGGAAAGCCTGGGATTTCTGAGCTTTCAAGAGGGGCTGCCACTCCCCACTTGCACATACACATATCGGCAGCTCCAAACAGAAGACGAGGGTATGGGAATGCCATGCCATCTTCTCTCACAGTTAAAATACGATTGCTGTGCTGCATTTTCTGATGTGACCTCTCTCAACCCTTGAATGCCCAGCGAGAGACTAGGTTTCCCTGGACAATTCATCAAATCTTCAAAACAACCTTATGAGCTATTAATGTCACTATCCCCATTTTATGAATGAGGGCACTGAGATTTGGAGAGATTAAATAAATTGCTTAAGGTCAAACAGCGAGTGAGTGGTAAAGCCAGTATCCAAACATATGTAGTTTGACAATACAGTGTGTGCACTTAACCATTATGGTAACATGCTCCCATTATGTTGCCAAGCAGGAAAAGGAGAACACGGCACAGTATCAATTCTTTGTATACATGTGAATATATGCAGCAAATTAAGGGTGTTTAGAGCACTTTAGCACATATCTCTCATTCGACTATCACAATAACTCTGTACAGCATGGTAGGGAAGGCATCATTATTTTCTTATTACAGACTAGAGGCCCGGTGCACGATTTGGGCACCAGTGGGGTCCCTCGGCCTTGCCTGTGGGATCGGGCAGAAACCGGCTCTCCGACATCCCTCGAGGGGTCCTGGACTGCAAGAGAGGGTGCAGGCCAGGCCGAGGGACCCCCACCGGTGCACAATCAGGACTGAGGAGGGACAAGGGAGGTTGGCCAGCCAGGGAGGGGCCATGGGAGGGCTCCAGGGCATGTCCAGTTTGTCTTACTCAGTCCCAATTGGCCAGACCCCAGCAACAAACTAACCTACTGGTCAGAGTGTCTGCCCCCTGGTGGTCAGTGCATGTCATAGAGAGCGGGTGAGCGGCTTTAGGATACCATTAGCATATTACAGTTTGATTGGTTGAACGGCCAACCAGATGACCAAACACTTAGCACATTAGGCTTTTATTATATAGGATGAGAGGATGATCTTGGGTAAGAGTGTGTCAAATAAATTGCTGATCGCTGCAAGGCAGTCAGTGGAACTGTCAGGCCTGGATCATAGGCGTTTGGCCTCTTAACTCAGGGTCTTTCCCACTCCACCACACAGCCGCTCACAGGATCTTCTTTGCCTTGGTGTCTCCTGCTGCAACAGCTCACCTGCCAGACTGGGGCCATTTATTCATGTCTAAACTCAGAGGCAGCATGGCAGTGTTTCCCTGGTGCTATGTGAGATATCTAGGGGGCTAAGTGAATAAAACATGTTAAATTATAATAGTTCTGTCTTTCTTTTAATGTATTACGCAAAAAGTATAAATGCACATCAAGGCTTTGATTTTATGTCTATTACCACATAGGATGAAGGCAGAAAGAAAAGGTGAAAAAATGTGAGCTACTTTTATTCTGTATGTTTCTGTACAGTGGGAACTTTTAACCAAGAGGGTATTTCTTTTCTCTCTCCCTCTCTTTCTGTCATGCAAAAACAAAGAAAAAAAAGCCTGGGCTTGGCTTGGCTGGTATGGCTCAGTGGTTGAGCGTTGACCTATGAACCAGGAGATCACGGTTTGATTCCTGGTCAGGACACATGCCTGGGTTGTGGGCTCGATCCCCAGTAGAGGGCGTGCAGGAGGCAGCTGATCAATGATTCTCATCATTGATGTTTCTCTCTCTCTCCCCCTTTCCCTTCCTCACAGAAATCAATAAAAATATATATATTTTTAAATTTAAGAAAAAGAAAAAAGCCTGCTCTCTATGGTTGGCCCTCATTGGCCCTCCCATGCTCAGCTAGAGGCTCCTTTGCAAACCTCTGCAAACCTCTAAGCCTGCACTTTTCACACCGCCCTGTCCTGGAGGGTTTGATCCTCCTGTGTCTTTCTCTCTAGACTGCCTCCTCCCTATGGTCAGAGACCATGACATTCATTATTCTTGGCATCTCTGATATTTAGTACTGTGCCCAGGAGACTGACACTCAATAAATGCTTGAGGTGTGAGTAAGTAAATCAAGTCTCACTGTCCACTGGCTAGAACCTTCCACAGCAGTCATGAATGAAGCCTCCAAGTGTGCCCCTACTCTCTCTATTAAGTCTAAAAACAATCACAAAATAAACCCTATACCAAATCATTTCTGTTGTTTTACCGGGGACCTGCGCCCTCTGCTCCTTTGTGCTTTTGCATGAAGACATCTGCATGAAAACAGGCTTCCTTGTCACCTTCCCCTTTCCTTCTGCTCCAGCTGCCAGCTCACCTGCTGTCAGTCTTCTCCGGGTGATAGCTAACCCTCCACCAATGCCTAATTGTGAGGTTTGGAAGCTACTTCAGGGCCCAGGGGTGAAAAAGCTGCAGGGAAACACCCTCTGCTAACATCTGAATCCTCACATCCTCTTTGGAAGGTTATCCCAGGAGACTGCAAGGTTTCCTAATGAGGGAAAATTTACCAGGAAACTGTAACTCTTAAAAAAGACCAGACTGCTCAGCCACAATTCTGAAAAGCGATGGATGCAAATTCCTTCCTCTCCCTCAGGTTTTTACTTGTGATTCCGGAAATCTTTTTTTTTTTCCTTTTTCATTTATGTTCACAGTTCACTAGTTAACTCTGGCTGTCACTTGGTAAACCGTTACAATAAATAAAAATCTGGTAAGAGGTATGATGGATTCCTTTTTGGGGGAGGGGTTCCCATTAAATCCTGAAGGACTGAAACTGTGTCAAGGTGTGACCTGCATCCCTAAGACTGGGAACAACGGTTGAACGTTTTCCATTTCGGTAAGCCAGATAGGAAGATAAAAGCATCCTACAGTTCATAGGTATGTTATCTATCACTTCTCTGTCCTGCCCATAGCCAGCACTCCTCTGTATGAGAGAGAAGCTGGAGGAATAACCTGGCTTTTACTGGTAGAATTGAGTTAAAAGCTTCAGTCGCTGCTGATCAGACACACGTGAGAAAAGAGCTGAGACAGCTGAAGGCAAAGGAGGAATAGGTGGCTTTTCAATGCTTTCTGCAGACCAGGGCCAGGAAAATAACTATTTATGTGGAATCTCAAAATTCCTTCCTTGGACAATATGGTCACTTTCCTTATTTAAAGCATGTTCCAAATATTAGGTAATTAATTTTTTTTCATGCCACTCCCTATACCCTGCTCCCCTCAACAAACATCAACAATAAAGGGGTGATCTGGTGTTTTCCTCTGTATTTTTGAAGTGGTTGTTTGCGGCAGCAGTCTCCGGTGTTTACCTATGCCGCCATCTTGGTCTCTCTCCAATTAATTTTTTTTCATGCCACTCCCTATACCCTGCTCCCCTCAACAAACATCAACAATAAAGGGGTGATCTGGTGTTTTCCTCAATGGAGGAGAGACATGAGGGCAGTTTTCTATTCTAAGTCTCCAAAATCAAATCAAATTCCTGAACACAGTCTAACCAGTGCCAAACCGCCCCCCTAGGTTTACACTCAATGTGATCAAACTGAGAATTTATTCAAAAAGTAGGGAGGCAGTAAGTCTATTGGGTGGTTTTGGTTTGTGTGTTTCTTTTGCCACTGAGAACCTTCCATTTTGTTTTTATGATCTGAACTTATTTCTTAATAACTTCCTTTAAAAATATATTTGTATTGATTTCAGAAAGGAAGGGAAAGAGACAGAAACATCAATGATGAGAGAGAATCATTGATTGGCTGCCTCCTGCATGCCCCCTACTGGGGATGAAGCCAGAAACCCTGGCAGGTGTCCTGACCAGGAATTGATACAGGACTTCCTGGTTCATAGTTGGATGCTCAACCACCGAGCCACACTGACTAGGCTTAATACATTTCTAATTGGTTATCAACTGTCAGCAATGAGTTTTATTTATTGAAAAGTATTAGTATACTTTTTCTTTCTGAACCCTCCCTCTCTAACATTTTGGTTGCAGTAAAATGGAAAAGCCTGAGTTGGAATATTCTAGTCCAGTGATGGCGAACCTATGACACGCATGTCAGAGGTGACACGCGAACGCATTTTTTTGGTTGATTTTTCTTTGTTAAATGGCATTTAAATATATAAAATAAATATCAAAAATATACGTCTTTGTTTTACTATGGTTGCAAATATCAAAAAATTTCTATATGTGACGCAGCACCAGAGTTAAGTTAGGGTTTTTCAAAATGCTGACACGCCGAGCTCAAAAGGTTCACCATCACTGGTCTAGTCCTACCTTTTACTAAGCCTTCTAACCTTGAGCAAGTCACTTAATCCCCAGTCTTAGTTTCCCTATCTGAAAACTGGGGATAATAGTATCTTTTTCACAGGTTGTTGAAGATGAACCTGTGAAGATGTATGACTATGATTATTAGCACAGAGTCCTGCCATTAGCAGGTATGCAAAAGCGTTCCTTATACTTGAATCACCTGCTCATTAACCTAAAAGCCGACATGCTCTCCACTTTTTTGCCTTGTGCTAATACAGGGGTCCTCAAACTACGGCCCGCGGGCCACATGCGGCCCGCCGAAAACATTTATCCAGCCCGCCGGGTGTTTTTGCCGCCGCTGCCTGTCCTGCTTAGCAGCCGACTCGACCTGGGCCCGCAGTGCGCATGTGTGGAATATCTGAGGGACAGTGAACTGGCCCCCTGTTTAAAAAGTTTGAGGACCTCTGTGCTAATATATAAAAAAGATGAATCAAAGCAGGTTTCTAGTCTTAAAAAAAAAAGAGGCACAAGAATGCTTTGCAAATTTAATTTTAAGTACCTTTGCCCTTTAAGTATGCTTACCATGGAGGTATAAAACTCATGGGCCTTATGGCTTTCTGCCTTGGATTTCATCTATGTGGAGCCAGGGCCATAAGTACCCACTGCTACAAAGGGCGGGGTAGGTGGGAGGAGTGAGCCATGCCCACCAGCCCCATGTGCAGAGATACACAGATGTCACTCCAGTGGCTGCTTCCTCACCATCAGGCACACTCACATTTCCCCTCCTCCCTGTGAATTTTTAAAGCAGGAAACAGCTGTCAGGCTGTATAAATAATACAGCAAATCTTTAAATGGGAGCACATCTCCCACTTTAGTTGACAGGGCAGGGGCAGTCATTCATTTGTACCTGCTTAGCACAAATTACTGAATGCCTGCAGGAGAATCTATGATAATAAAAGTGTAATATGCTAATTAGACCAGAGGTCCTTCCGGACGACCTTCCGGATGAAGCTGGAGCTGTGAGGGAAGCCCGGGTCCCGGGTGCCAGGGATGGGGAGAGGGGGGAGAGCTAGTGCCGGTAGCCGGGGGAAGGAAGGCCTACTCTTGCATGAATTTCATGCATCTGGCCTCTAGTACAAGATAAAAAAAGATCTCGGACCACCAGGTTCAAGTCTAGACCTAGAGTGCTGCCATGGCCAAGGCACCAACTCCTCTCCTATTACCTTGCCCAAATCAGTCCCCAAGAATTCAGGCAGTCTAGTCTTGTTTATTTTATCAGCTGTAATCCTTAACCCCTTCCCACTGCCACCTCCATACAGGAAGTACTTAGAAGAAATGCCAGCCTTACAGGCTTTGATGGTCCTTGGCTAACTAGTGAGCATTACTGTCTCTGAGCAGGGAATTGGTTAAATATGTGATGGTACATCCACCCATACAATGGAATTCTGCACATCCATTAAAAAAGGAGGCAAGTCTGGGCCCTGGCTGGGTAACTCAGTTGGTTAGAGCATTGTCCCAATATGCCAAGGTTGTGGGCTCAATCCCTGGTTAGGGCACATACAAGAACCAACCAATGAATGAATGTATAAATAAGTGGAACAACAGGTCTCTCTCTCTCTCTCTCTCCCCTCTCACTTCAGCCCCCCTCTAAAATCAGTATAATTAATTAATTTAACCAAGCAATGAATGAATGTATAAATAAGTGGAACAACACGTCTCTCTCTCTCACCCCTCTCACTCCAGCCCCCCTCTAAAATCAGTATAATTAATTAATTTAAAAAGGAGGCAGGTCTTTTTGGACTAATCCTATATAATGAAGAGGTAATATGCAAATGGTCATTACGCCGTGACGTGTAACAACCGATCTGCAGGAGGGTGGGGCAGCGAGCTACGTGTGGTGGAGAGCTATGAGCAGCGGTGGGCCGGGGTGGCCAGCTGAGGCAAGAGGCAGAGAGCTACTCGCTCACGGATTCATATGCAGGGTCACTAGTATAAAAATAAAGCCGAAGTAAATTAAGTAAAAAAAAAAAAAAAAAAAAACGGGGTGGCCAGCTGAGGGAAGCGGCAGAGAGCTACTTGCTCACGGATTTGTGTGCAGGGCTACTGGTATAAAAATAAAACCGAAGTAAATTAAGTAAAAAAAAGAGTAAAGAACAGTATAAGCAGCATACTTCTTATATTTCTATTTATTCTATTTGATTACATTTCTAATGTAATTCTATTGTACTGAAGGGTATGTCAGTGGTAGTCTATGCACAGGGTCTCTCTGGAATGACTCAGAATAAACTGCTTTTAACCTCTTGGCAGAGGGGAAGGAATGGGGGGGATCAAGGGTGGGTAGAAGCTTGACTGTTTTCTGTATGCTATTTTGAAATCTTTAAAAAAATCTATTTTTTAACAATCACAGTGAAAAAAAGGCAATGGGGAAAAAAGTGGACATTGCTGGACTGTGTGTTATAGAGGACAAGTGACACAAAGCCAGAAAGAGCAGGACAGGTCTCCTCACTTAGGGAAAGAAGAGGAGGAAGCTGCTGAGCTGTCTCTAAGCCTCTCCTCCACGGCAGCTTCTTCAGCAGGTGGACAGAGAAGGCCTGGGCCCAAGACCAGGCAACAGGGACAGGAGTTCTCATTTAAGTTCCTGTTGAGGTTCCTTGGACAAGCTACCCATCCTCTCTGGGTTTATTTTTTAATTCTTTCAACGAGAAGGTTTGTTTAGATGATATTTAAAAATCACTTCAAGCTTTAAAATTCCATGATAATTTTTCTGGGACGCCAACAAATGCTTCAAATTTCCAACTGAAGTCATCTGAACAGATCCATCTGATGAAAGCTTTCCTAGCAGCTCTCTGGGTCCCTGGGCACACTACCGAGGGGGCCAAGCCACCACAAGGAACCTCTTCCCAACGTTCCAAAGGAAGAGGGCTTATAGGATGCGCTATTCTGCTGTTTGTGAAGGGCACGGGGAAAAACCTGGCGATGTTTGTGGAGGCAACAAACTAAAAAAAGCCCACGAGCAGTTGTGTAGGCTTTGACTGGTTTGGCAAGCACAGGCAGCCATCCTGTTTAACATGCATATCCCCTTTTCATGAATGTCCATTTCACCACTATCCAAAAACCCTTTTATCATGAAATGAATTAACTGACACATTCTAAGCACCAGTCACAAAAGTAATGAACTCTCTTGTAAATCTGTTATTAGACAAGTTCAGACAAAAAAAAAAACATGTTCCTGTTAGCCAAGGAAATTTGCACACAATTTTGATAAGTAGCGCTATGGCCACAAAAGACAGGAAATGGTTAGAGAACATCAGTGCAGACAGAGGTGAAAGAGCGGGCAGATTTGAGAGGTCACCAGTTTGAAGATGGTCATTCCTGCTCCTTCTGAAGGTCAACTTTGAATAAAAATGTTACAGATTCATTTAAAGCCAAAAAGGAAATCTGACAGTCTTAAATACAGATTTTTAAGTCTAAAATTTCTTATTTAATAAAAAAAAAAAGAGGAAATCTTCTTTAGTGTAATATGATTGGGTCATTTAAGTACTATTATATCTAAGCAGTCCAGACAGACCCACCAAACAATACTATTCTTAAAAGCTTTTAGAGTGTTCAATGACCTCCTGAGATAACGAAGCTTGGGGCAGCAACACAGCCCTCATCATAGTCAAGAAGTTCTCTTAATAGCTAACCCAGGTTTTTGCATGTGTTTATGCTTTTGCACATGCTGCTCTTTCCTCCTGATTCACCGCCTAGTTCACACATCCTTCAGGATCAAGCACAAAAATCGCTTTGTGTGTGATGTTTCCCCAACTCCATTCTTCCTGGTCACCACTCTTGCATGTGTGCAGTGTGCATGTGTGCATTTTTAAATTTATATATACTTATAAACTTCTTTAATTACAAAAATCAATCTGTCATACCTGTTTAGAAATATATAAGTAAAAATGAAAGCTAACCTTTCATATACCAATCCCATCATCCCCTTCTTCATGTATACCCTCAACATTCTCAATAAATGATCAATGAGCAATTTAACAATGATTGATAAATAAATAAGAATGATGGTGATAATAAATTTTCAGTGCTTACTGAGCACTAACTACAAACCAGGCAGTGTGCTAAATACTTTACAAAAATTAATCAATGAGCCAAAATGTCAACCCATTATTTCTATGTATAGATTTGAGTATTTCACTCTAAAGTGTTATAATTAAGTGACTTAGAAAAAATGTTAATAATTTGGTAAACAAAAGTAGATTACAAAACAATATGTACAGCACTATCCCATTTTTTGTAATAAAATTATAAATGCATGCTTAGATATGTGTATGCATATATCCTAACACTAGTATGTCTAGGTAGTGAGATTATGAATGATTTTTATTTTCTTCATTTTGCTTCTAAATTTTATATAAGCATCTGTTGCTTTGTATAACAAGAAAGAAGTTATTTTAAAGAATAATACTCCCTTAAATCACTTCTTTAGGACAAAACAAACAAACAAACAAAAACACCTAAGAATTCTGAGCTTGACTAAGTAAAAAAAACAAATTTCATTTTTAAAAAGATAGCAAATCACTAGTGTTCTTAATGACGAAAAAGCAGTGTTCAAGGAAGAATTAAAAAAATTGTTCTACTTGTAGGAAAAAGTCAATTTACTGCATATAGACTGTGTTTCTTGTCTGAAAAAAGTTGATTTCTCTCATTCAGAATCAGTATGCATATTTACTGGCTATATTTCATCTCACACCTGCAAGCTTAATTTCTCCTTTCTTGGTCATCAGAAGGTTAGGAAATAAATTTTAGTCCAGGCAATAAATCCTACTTGGCAAACTCAGAATAACTTAATTATTGAAAAGCAGCACCAAAGACCAGCCAGCAACTTTCCAAAGGGCTGTTAACACTACTAGCATTTTAAAAAGTTGGGTCCAGCCCTAACCGGTTTGGCTCAGTGGATGGAGCGTCGGCCTGTGGACTGAAGGGTCCCAGGTTCGATTCTGGTCAGGGGCATGTGCCTTGGTTGTGGGCGCGTCCCCAGTGGGGGGTGTGCAGGAGGCAGCTGATCGATGTTTCTCTCTGATCGATGTTTCTAACTCTCTATCTCTCTCCCTTCCTCTCTGTAAAAAAATCAATAAAATATATTTAAAAAAATAAAAAAATAAAAAAAAATAAATAAAAAGTTGGGTCCATCTGTTTAAAGAGATATTAGGAGATACATGAATAACAAAAAATACAATGTTTTAAAATTCTCTGCAAACCAATAATGCTACCTATCCCTCTGAATTTTAGCAATAATTGTGAAAAAAAATTCCCATCAACAAAAAATATAAAAGAAGGTCATCACACCACCTAGAAGAGGCTACAGACTTTAAAACCAAGATGTGTCAGCCAGAATATTTGAATGTAGTTCCCAAGACCCAAGAGATGTAGGCCCCCTTTCATGACCCCCTATGACTGAAAAAGAAACTTTCAAACAAAAGCCTAGTAAATGGTTAAAAAAAAAATCTTGGTAGAGTATCTGGGTGCATCCTTTCTCTTGAGGGTCCCTGTTAGACACATACAACAAGCGTAGGGATGGTCTCTGAATACGCCCAGATCTAAACCTAGGATATTCAAAGACTGCCCTTCAGACACGTGACAAAGAGTACAAGTCCCAGATCTCCTGTGTGTGCAGCGCCTACAGATGATCTTTAAAGGCCAGCACGCTCCCTCACCGTGAAGTAGAACTGCTCTGTCTCTTGCTGGTTGGCTCTCCTCTTGGCAATGCTGGGCTTGCTCATGAAGGTTTCTGAGACTGTGGACTTGACGGACTCCATAGAGTTGCTGTACTGGAAGCAGTCAGACACGTCAAAATCCTCGACGGTCACAATGTCCTGGATGGTCTGCAGAGTGGCCTCCATTGTCTTTTTGACCTGCCACAACAAGGGCCAACATAATGCGTGAAGGGAAGGTGATGGAAGCTTGGAGAAGGGAAAGAGGAGTGGGCTGAGGAAGGAGGGAGGATGCTGTCCAGAGGGTGCAACTCTGCCTCCTCCCATGGGACAGCGCTTAACACGTTAAGTGCCATGTCAATCACCGGTGACTGACACTATACTTTCCGTCCGGAAGACAAAACAGGCTGGGTGCTTAACATGTTAAGTGAGTGATAAACACTACACGGACCTGGTATCAAGTGCTACACTCTCCAGTGAGGACATAAACCATCCCCTCCCCGACACTTGCCTTCATGCTACATACTTGACCCAGCTCCCAGCTCTTTTATTTAATATTTACTTTTAAAATTTAATATTCGTTCTTGGCTATAATAGAAGTGCTAAGGGAGAGAGAGAATAAAATTTCAAACATACTCCATCATATAAAGAGCTACTTAAAATGTGTGATGGCCATGGTCCTGCAATGCCTCAGGTTCTATTTCATGACCTTCAACAAATGAACAAACTTGTTTCCCATTTACAAACTAAGCGACCCATGCCCAGTCCTTCCTAATCTTCCTGGGAAAAGCAAGACTTACTAAGATGCCAGGCAAGAAGCTATGTGAGCTCAAAAGAAAAGAAACCTGATAATCATTCATACTGCCCTTTTGAATTGGTTGTTGAAAGCAAACACAGTGGGCCCAGGAGAAAGTCACCCTTTTCTAAAAGGACAGAGATGTTTGAAGCATCCAAGTCAAAAAGCCTCTGTTTGTTTGCAAATGCTGGAAAAAGCCAGGCAGGAGGGGGTGGTTTCAGAGACACAATATTGTTCACTCAGCTGCCAAGTGCCATTTTGATTAAATGTGTAGAGGGGGAAAGAAAGCATTTTGCAAAAGCTCAAAATAGAGCGCAACCTTTGGCAATGCAAGAGCAACTTCCTGGAGTTCAAGGGCAGGATGTAGCAGAGGGGAAAATCCAAGCCTACATTTGGCGAGGAAATGTTTGCAGCAGCCCGGACATTCCCTGCGTGCTCCTTCCACTGCTCCCAGATAGGCGGCAACAAGTTCAACAGGGAACCTCAGAAGGTGGCTCTGGCCTCTTAAGCAGGAAACTTACCTCTTCATTCTCAATCTTCAGGGTGGATAAGCGAGACTGCAGTTGTTGGCATCTCTGTACCAGCTCACTCTGGACAGGCTGCTGGGCACAGAGCTGGGAAGCCTGCCAGAAGCAAGAGATACCAGGTCAGAAGGAGGACACTACTTTCGGCGGTTCTGGGGTCCCATTCCTGCTAATAAAACTACACATATTCAAGCTGTAAGGCTCACAGTTTCTATGTTAAACCAAAATCCAAAGCCAAAGCGTGTGGATCTCTTCCAGGACCAAATAGAACAAAAGAAGAATGAGGAGTGGGACCCATTTGGGAGGACCAGGCCTCTCTGTGAGCCCATCTTTAGATTGGTGCTTGGCAGAGGCCTATCTACGCAGGGTCTGTGGCTCCATGGAAGCCGAGTTAGGCCAGAGAAGACCGCCTTGGGCAGCCCCAGCTGCAGACACACAATGCTTTGGCACAGGGAGGATTTCCTGCTAGAGGTCCAAGTGGCCACCTCTCTGGCTCCCCCTTCACCCCCCTTTGTACACCAGAGTGAAAGCAGGAGAGAAGTGGGTCAGGAGGCTAACTTGCCGCTGTTGGCAGTCAGCATGTGTTTATAAATCTCTGCCAGGCATGAGAGCTCTGACTCAATTAGAGAAAGTGTAAAGCCAGGACCAAGTCCCCAGGCAATGGTAGAGGGCCCCAGAGGGCATGAAATCTGGTGGAAGCTGGCATTTTCAGAGACCTCAGGTCTTCACCAGAAGTGTGGGAGCGAAGTCCACCCTTCCCCCAAGGATCATCGCCAGCAAGCGATGTGTGAAGGAACGGTCAAGCCACTGTCTCCTGATGATGGCATGGCTATGGCATGAGCGTGAGGTCACCCCCCGTCCTCAGGATGACAGATTAGGAACAGGCTGGCAGATTGGGAGGAATGAGCCACGGGGAGGCAGCTCCTGTCACCTTGCCACCATGTGTCTCTTAGCCTCTCATCTAGAGAACGTCTGGAAAGAACTGCCCTTTCTTCCCCAGCCATGAGTGGGCATGTCCACATGCCCACAGACCATTCTCTTGCTTGAAAAGACAAAACCTCTCTTCAAATGAAGGGGACTGGGACTTGACCTTTTCCTTCATTGGCTTTTAAGCTCCCAACTAACTCGACCTCTTCCCCCAGCTGAGGGGCCAGCTGAGCCAGCTCTCAGATCTGAAGAGAGCTGACTTCACTCTGGCTCTCGTATAAGCAGACACAATGAAGAAAGCTTGGTGGCCAGCTTTCTGGCCAAGTTAGGGCCAAGAGTAAAACTCTCTGGCTGCCTGATGTCACCGGTCAGGCATCCAGAGCCCCACCAACCCCCGGGGGCACCAAAAGGAGAGCCAAGCACCTCCTCCTCATACATCTGAGAGTGCTTGGCATCAACTCATGAGCGGAGCGCCCCAGAATACCAGTCAATGTGGGGCCCCGGCCAATTTCAGAGCTTCCAGTCAAAATGCCACCCGAAATTTGGCCCTAGTTCAGAGACTTCCAGGCAGCTCCCTCTTGTTGCCTCTATAGTCTACAGACAACCCACACTGATGGGGATAGACTGGCTGTAGGGACCAAGAAAGATCTGCCCTCTCCTCTTTCTATTTTCCACTCATATAAAGGCTAGACTGGAATGCGGAACCTTTGCAAGATCTAGCACTCGCCCTGGCCCTGCCTGACTCAGCCACTGACCAGCTACATCACATAAAGGAAAGGCCTAGGCAGAAGACTAAATTTTTAAAGTAACCCAGACCTAGTAGGGAGGAGTCAAGGAGAGAAAACCACCTCCACGCCTGTTCCTTTAAGCAGCAGCAGGGCTGCTGAGGCATGCTTTGGCAGTGGTCCTCTACCGGGGTGCAAGGTAATGCATTCCAGCTGTGCTCCGGAGTATGGAAAGGAGGCTCTGACAGAGCTAGGAGGGGGCCCGAGCACCCAGCATTTGGATCCCCCCTTTATGGAGACAAGCTGTTTGGCTCAGAAGGACCAGTCAACACCCGAAAATGTATCGCACCACTCAGCTAGTCCCCAAGTTCCACTGATTCTTGGGAAGCAGTCTCAGTGGCAGCTGGAGAAGGGGCTTGGAAGGCAAGAAGCGAGGGCAGGTGAGGAATGGGGCTTCCTGGGGTTTGGTGACACTCCTTCCCCTGCTCTAATTGCACATGCTGCCATCTCACTTCCCCATCTGTTCAGACGCTGACATTTCTCAAGCCACAGCAATGGAAACAGACTGTAAATGGCTTGGTTTTCCAAAAAAGGAGAGAAAAGAAATCATCTCCACATTTTTGTCTTTAAGAATGAAATGTCCCACTCACTATAGTGGCCTATTGATGACAGCAGATCCTCCGGTTACACTGCAAAAGTTGTCATTCTGGAGCAGGGCTTACTACAGAGGTCTGGATGCTAATTCTAACGGGAGCGCCGGAAGCGCCAATCCCTTGCTAGGAGGACACTGTGGTTTCTTGGTCACCTAGCACCCACCTCTGTCTGGTAACTTTGGCCTCACTGCCCTCCAGGGAACCTCCCACTCCACAACTCACGCCATGTACTTTGGATGGGGGCTCTCCTCAATAAGGGGATGGTGCATGTGACCTGGGCAGAAGGCAAGCAGCTGACTGCAAATACCTAGTCACACCGAGTGACTCGGGATAGGCAAGTCACCCCATCAGAACCAAGAAGACACATGAGACTATGGGAGCTTCTAGGAGGTAAGCAGATACCCTCTCCACTGGATTTCCACCCAGAAAAAGATAAGGCGGGAGTAGTCATCTTTCCCCCACAAGATAAGAGCCTGAGAATAGGACCGACATAGGACATGGAGCACACAGAGAAAAGCCGGGTCCTCATAAAATTCCCACTCTTAAATCTAGCCATGCCTGCTGGTTCCACCCTGAGCCTTTATTATGTAAGCCTATACATCCTCCTTCTTATCTGAGCAGTAGATTAAATGGTGGCTCTTACTTACAGGGATAAGGTTTACTCATTTGTGTGCACAACCACCAGAAGCGGAACCGAAAGATTCGCAGTAATGGAAGCCAAGAAGCTTCTCTTCCCTCTCACTTTAGTTGATTTAAGCCCTTCTTGTTTCAGTCACTGAAGGTGAAAAGCCCAAAACAGGGCCCCCCGGTTCAGCCTCCCCTGCCTGGGCAACCAGCACGGGCCTTCTGGATGATATTGCAGCTCCTGTCCTCTCTGTAGGTACCTATGCTTTTTTGTTCAATACCCAAGCAAAACGACATCTTTTATTGCAATCTTCTAACCCTAGGAGAATAAGATCCTTCAGAACTCTGCCAAATGACAAAAGATCACATTATTCCTCTCAGCCTTCCCTCCCCACAAAGCCATTGGTATCTGGCCCATCTCAGCTCTCACTTCTTCCAACCTCACCACTTGGACTCCCCTCTCCCTCTTCCTTTCACCATTACCAAACTGTTAGCAGTTTTTAGAACACATCTGCTGCTTTTCACTCCTTTGATCCTTCTCATCCCTTTGGGTGCCCAATCCTATGCATATTTCTAATTCTCTCTCAACTCCCCAGACTGTAAGCTCCCGAGGGCTCTAATCCCCAACGTCTAGGGTCAAGTTTAGTGGACAGCAGGCACTCAGTAGCTGTTTGCTGAATGAGGGGAGCGCCTCACTCACCTGACGGGAAGGCCAGGCCTTACTCTCCCCAGAATAATGCGGCCTTAGTGTCGTGAATCTAGATACAAGTAAGTGAGGGGAGGAGAGCCTCACCATGTCCCCCATGTGGGGCTGGAACTCAAACTTCATAGGTGGGCAGAAGACATTGTTGTACATCTCCATGAGGCGCTGCTTGTCACTGGTGGCATCCAGGTTTTCTACGGCATTCTCGATGGCATCCAGACCCTCGTGCTTCGACTGCTCCAGGTTCAACTCAGCCGACAGGAAGGTGCGCAGCGCCCGGTTCAGGCTGGCGTGGTAGCCTAAGTCACAACACTGCTGTGGAGAGGAGAGCACATGAGCAAACCCTGGACAGCCCCAGGGCTTGGCAGAAAGTGAGGGTGGCCTCCAGAGCAGATGTGACCATGTCAATGAAATGACTGCAGTAGGAAGAAGGTTGACATTCTGACTTCCAAGACCTGGGTGAGATTTCTCAGTTCCTGACTTCCATTTCAATGGTAAAATATACCTTAGAGGACTGTGAGGTTCTCAGAAGAAAGAGGAGTCATTCGGATAAAATAAAATTATCTAATTATGCACTGTACAGTGCTATTCAGTAAACATGAGAAAGAGTTAAGAGTTAAAGGGAATCCTCTCCTATTTTCGGATTTCTCTGGGGACACCATTATAACAAAATTCAATAACAAAAATACAGCCTGCCAATCCCTGAGGGTTACTGTGGTTAAGTCAGTACATACCAACCAAGCCAGGCCATTTCCACACTCAGAGTCCAGAAGTTAGAAGTGTTGCAAGAACAGTTAATTCCACAAACTCAGAACTCGAGGTGGGAGAAGGACGGGGGGCCTGACTCTGTCAGTGATCACCCCCATCAACTCCCAAAATTCTAGAATAGGCCTTAAGCTGCACACTAAGATTTCAGCACTAATGCTCCTGCCCTATAGAAATAGCATTTACCAGGCCAAACGTTTCTAAATATAAGTCTTAGTGGGAAAATTCATGTTAAAATAATTGGATTTTCTAAAGCAAAATAAAAAAGGCATGACCGAGACAACAGTATTAAAGAAGTACTGGATAGTAAGCCAGCAACCTTGGAAAAGCCACTCCCATCCCCGAACCTGTTTCCTCAACTGTAAAATGAACCGTTTGCCAGGTCAGTGGTTTTCAAGCTGTAGACCAGAGCTCTATGGTTCCGTGCCAGAACCGTCTCAGGCTGCCCTTGAGAAGCAGTAAAAGGGCAGCCCAACTAGTAGGACTTGGAGCCTCCTATCCCTGTTTCAACCAAACCAACTCTGCTCTTTTTTCTACTTAATAAAGTGGCATTCTTTGTAAGGTCTGGTTTGAAGAAAGAACTCTTCTGCTAGAGAAAATGTCTGAAACTACTTGACAAAATACAATCCCTAAGGCCCTCTTCAGCAACGGCATTCTGTAACTCTATGACAATCTTCCCCATCCCTCCCAAGGGACCCAGAGATCCCAATAGCTCGGTCGTCCATTATCCCCTCTATTGCATAAGCAGCTTAGAGATCCCAAACCCAAGAAGACATGTCAGAGGAGAATCAGGAACAGAGTAAGACCATCTGCCTGACTGTCATTGCATTCCATAAGCAGGCATCAAATCAACTCATTCCCAGCCTTGCCCCTTCATCCCCTTCATCACGATCACACTGGGAGCAGCCACTACTGGGGAAGAAAAAGCCTGTGATCTGCCTCCTCCTCCCAGCATCTGACAAGAAGCTCAGCGACAGAGTGGCTGGGCTCTGGGTCCAGTGCCAACAGGCTCTGGCAGGTGCCTGGCTGCAGTGGAAGAACAGCAGTTACAGCTCAACTAGAGACGGAAAGACATTACATTCAGTTGAGAGGGAAGAACAAATGGAAGCTAGACAAAAGCGGCTGATTGGGAGGCTGCACGTGCAGGAGCCCTTCCTCCTCTGGGAGACCTGCTGCTCTAGCCGAGCTGCCCTTCAGCCTGCAAGCCCTCCTGAGGTCTGTAAGTCTGATGAACAGAAGTGACACTACCCACAGGGCTGAGCAAGGGTGTAGGCTGGGGGTGCGGGTGGGGGTGAAGGTTTTTAGTGCAGAAGAGAATGTAGGGGGAGGCAGGGTGCCCTTCATAAACGCTTACATGGTTTTACTAACCTCCTTTTCTCTCCATTCTCACTACCTCTATCCTAATTCACACCCTTATCATTTTACACCAGTGCTACCTGCTTCCCTCTCCTGCTGAAGAGCCTAGAATAGCTCTATTTCCCCGCCCCCCTAAATTAAAGACCACCTTCCTCAGTTGGAAATGTTTAAAATGCCTCTGTTTACTAAGTGAAGTTAAATAACTTGAGTAAGATCAATGGCCAAAACAAATTGTAATCTCTTTAGTCTGACCATCTAACAACATCCCTCTCTAGCTGTTTCTTCAAACCCCTCTGCTCTAATACAATGACACACTCTCTGTTTAGGGTAACATATTGGAAAACCATAGACCTCAAATCAGCTGTATGACTATGAGCAAGCTACTTAACCTCTCTAAACCTCAATCAGGGAAAATAGCAGTCTCATAGGTTGTTGTGAGGCCAATAACAGGATATATATATCACTATGCAGATACTTAAACACCAGTCATCAATATCCTCACATTCACCACATTTGCTCTTCAGCTCCTAGCATTTTCTCTTCTTGAAATGTTTCCCACTCCTCTCACTCATTGCAACTGGACCCAATTTTCGAGATCCAAATGAAATTCCCAGCCTCTGGGAAACCAGACAGCCCTGCAACCCTGGCATGCATTGACCTTGGCCTCCACTCAGAACCACATTCATCAGCAGCTCTCATGTGACACAGAATACACTTCCTCACTCTGTGACTTGCCATTTCATATCACCCCCACCAGAAGGCAAGCTTCAAAGAGGGCTTGGCCAGTGTCTTACTTCATTTTTTAAAAAAAATATATTTTATTGATTTTTACAGAGAGGAAGGGAGAGGGATAGAGAGTTTGAAACATTGATGAGAGAGAAACATCGATCAGCTGCCTCCTGCACACCTCCCACTGGGGCTGTGCCCGCAACCAAGGTACATGCCCTTGACCGGAATCGAACCCGGGACCCTTCAGTCCGTAGGCCGACGCTCTATCCACTGAGCCAAACCGGTCAGGGCGTCTTACTTCATTTTTAAATCCCCCACCATTAGGCCTTGCTCCTGGTAGGCATTTAATAAACATCAGTGGATTGACGGAAGCCAAGATGCCAAGCTCTCAGAAAATAACCCACTTAGGCAGCATACGAATCTAAGTCAAGTGGTAGATGTAGCCACTGAAGCCTTTTGTGTTGTTCACCCTGCATGGCCCATGGAGGGCAGGATGGTTGCTTGGGCTGGTCCACAGCCTCTATTATATAAGCGTTCTATAGCTTCTCTGTGCCAGTGAGTCGGGGGTCTGACTCATAACATACTCTTTGGCTCCTCTAACCTTCAGCTAACCAGGGAGATGCAAAATAGGTTTTCCAGAGCCTTGCTACCCACAATCTGCAAGGGAACAGCTGGAAACAGAGGCATTCACAAAGAAGCAATTTCTGCAAGGTGAGGTCATGAGATTTGAATACAGGGTGAGGCAAAAGTAGGTTTGCAATTTTGAGTACACGAAACACAGTTCATGTATTATTATCCATACGAACAACTGAAAATCTACTTTTGCCCCACCCTGTATTTCAGAAGTACTAGGGGAATCCAGTGAGTCGAGACAGACATCATTTTGCTCACAATGGGGACAAAACATGCTTTCTATGGCTTCTGATGGGTTCTGTAGCCAAGATGGGCTCCCTTGGCCATTTCTGGGTTATATAAATGTTTGATGAAACTTTCCCAGGGGAAATCAATTTTTTATAAGAATTTAATGATAGCCCATCCAGATGTGTGATGACATGAGTTGACAGCTCATTAACCCTTTACCAGTTGAAACCTGAGACTGTAGAGAAGGCCTAGGAAAAAAAGTGGGTATAATAACACCCACTTCAAGCTCACACAGAAGAGAAAAATAACTGCCCTTCATAAATTTTCCTGTCCAGAAAGCTGGGTTCCCTCATGTTTGACTTGGGTGCACACGATGTCACAGATTCTCCACCGATGGACGCAGCATGCGCAACATCCCAGCTATGCATGAGAACAATGCCCTGTTCTTCATTCATCCATCTGTTCCTGGGGCGACAGAGCCACAGGAGTACGGGGGAGGAACATCACATTCCAACGAGCCTACAGTTCTTAGACTCCATCAAGTCAGCTCAGAATAAATGTCCTTTTGGCCTAAAGTTGGGTTTTCCTGGTGTGTATCAGATGCCTCACATGGATTGCTACAGTCTGAGTTTAAATTTTATACTATATTATAAAAAGCGGGCAAAGGCTAGTCCTTGTGCCAATGTACTGACATCAACAAAAAGAACTTTCTGCATCCTTACTATCTGCAGCACACACTGAGTTTCAACCCACTAGGAAGAAGGCATCACACAGAGGGCACAGACTGGAATAAGACTCATCCCATGTCTTAAAAGCAAGTTCTGGATATTGTCAAGATCAGAATGCCATCTGGAATAAGACTCATCCCATGTCTTAAAGCAAGTTCTGGATATTGTCAAGATCAGAATGCCATCGTACCCAGGCTCACCACTCACTCCTGTTGCTTCACTGCCAAAGCATCCTTTTGGCCATTTTTATCGCAAAGAGCAGTGAGAAAAAGGAAGTACTGACACATGCAATAACGTAGATGATGCTCAAAAACATCATGCTGGGCAAAAGAAGCCAGCTATAAAAAAGCATCTGCTCTATAATCCCATTTTGTGAAGTTCTAAAATAGGTCAAACTAATTCATGGTGAAAGAACTCAGAACAGTGGTGGCCTTGGGGAGGGGAATTGACTGGGAAAAGAAAAGAGGAACTTTCTAAGGTGATGGAAATATTCTATATCTTGACAGAGGTGTGGGTTACAAGAGTGTACGAATTTATCTTGAACATGTAACACTTACGTTCAGTTATTGTAGGTACATTATATCTCAAAACATTAAAAGGCACAAAAAGGAAAAAATCTTGGCTTAGGAAATCATCATCTTCTTCCTCCTTCTAGTCCTTTCTTCATTCGATGAATAAACTATGCACTCAGCTAAGTATTAAGCTCTGCATGTATGTACTATGTGTGTATCAAGGTAAAGAGAAGACCTGTCTCCTGTCCTCACGAGCTTAGAGAGGAGACTAAGAGATCTTCCTCTGTTCTTAGCACGGCGACTCTCAAACTTTTTTTGATCTCTAGCTCACAGTGAGAAATATATCTTACATTCTCTCTCTCTCTCTCTCTCTCTCTCTCTCTCACACACACACACACACACACACACACTCATGGGTGTGCAAGCATGTAAACTTATCTAACATAACAGTTTCACCAAATAAAACGTAACTTTACTACTGCGACATACCTTGATATTTTCTTTCTTATTCTATTCCAGTCTGGTTTAATCATTTAAAAAAAAAAAGTCAACCCATGAAAGTGATTGTCTGACTCCCTAATGGATGGTGACCTAAGGTCTGAAAAATACTGTCCTGGGGCCCTGTGCTTCCCCTCTAGTGCGGCAGTGAGCCCACTGCGTAGATACTGTCTGTCTGTATGTCTATGAATACCTCTAGGTCAAAACTATTCTATTCCCTTTTGTGTGCCTGCTGCTGAGCACACAGCCCCATCTCAAATAACTATTTACCAAAACATTTATAAAACACACAAATGTTATCAGCCTTTCTTAGAGAGTAATTAATCTGTCCCCACCTCAAGAAAAAACAAAACTAAACCAACATCAAACAAAATAAAACAAAAGCAACTTTAGTACCTGTGTGGCCTGGAATGCTAGCAACCTGGACTAGCTCACAGTAATCCAGACCCATGCCCTAGCTGAGTACTGAGGGGGCTGGCAGGCTTCTTTTCCATGGTGCTTCTGGTGGCATTCTGTGAAGACAGACTCTTAATAGATATATTTAATGAGGAGCCTAAGGTACAAAATAGCTTACTCCTTAGACTGATGTTAAAACACCTGCTAACATCTCATGGAGGGTCCATGGATTGCCAAGGTTGTGCCTGACAAAGCTGCCCTGGGGACAAAAGAAAAAGGACAGACCAGGAGCAGAGGTGTGGAGGACTGGCAGTCTGACTGGCCAAGTGTGAGATAAGCAGCAGACAGTGAGCATAAGAAAGAAGTGATTCTCTTCCTCACGCTGAGAACAGGCTTCTCTCCCAGGGAGGAGCCGTTCCCCTGAGGAGGAGAAAGGATCCTGTTTAGGGCTCTGACCTCCACTGAAGGACAGTGTTCAGATTGGCATCAACAAGCAGGGAGAACAAAGAGGCACCTGAACAGCGACCAGGGCTCCACTTACCCAGGAAGACAAAGGCACCCAGGGCGTTAAGGAGCTGAAACTTACTGAGTCAAAACCCCCTGGTTCAAGAGACAGGAATCTGTGTTTTAGAAAAGTTCCCCAAGCAACTCTGATGTGACACCAGGTTTAAGTACCAATGACCTACTCTAATTCTTCAGTTGGCCAGAGTGGGACGGGGAGTGGAGGGGGAGAGAAAGCATAGTTCAAAAATAGCCCCATAGAATCCAGCAAGTTAGGCAAATCTTAGACCAGAACCCCACATGATATTGTGAAGTGTGGTAGGTTTGTTTGTGGAGAAACCAAGGCAGGCAGGCAAGTATGAGAGGTCTGGCCAGGGGCTTGCAAGCCCAGCGGCTGCCCGCTACCAGCAAGAGGCAAACCTCAGGCCTCAGAAAGGAGACTGACTGACCAGGATCTGCCTGAAGCCCTGGAGACTGGGTTGCTGATGCTAAGTCAGCTGGGGCCAGGCCCCGCCTTCTAATGACTGGAGGGAGAGGGGAGAAATGGTGTACAGTACACTTGAGCAGCTTCCATCAGGACTGGTTCAGGAATTGGGCCAGATTGGGCAGGTGGAAGGAATTGCAAGGCTCAACCACTACAAGGTTTGAGGGAAAGCAGCAGGAGAGCAAGGCTGACCCATAAGGCCAAAGTCAAAAAACTTGACCCTGGTGCCTGCCCCATGCAAAACACATGTGCCCACTATCCAGCTTCTCTCAATGTCTTGGTGCCACATACCAAGAAGTACGAGCCAGGTGTCAGGGGCATCTGAATGCCTTCCTATTCAGGACCTTAATTCGCAGCGAACCTTTGGTAGGTAAACCTCTTAACCCCTACATTCCTTATCTACAAAATGAAGATAGGTTGGTGCATGGGCGGTTCAGTGCTAGAATTCTCGCCTGCCAAACTGAAGATAGTAAAACTGATCCCAAAGGGTGATATGACAATCAAATGAGCTAAGACTGAGAAACACTAAGTTATAAACGTAAGGTATGGCATTCTAATGCTTTTGCTCTTGCCACTTCTACGTGCAAGTAGCTGATTTAAGGGAGACAGAAGAGCATAGTGGTTAAGAGCATGGGTTAGTAATCAGACCTAGGTACACATTTTGCCTCTGCCACTTATTAGCCAAGTCTGGGTAAGTCATCTGAACTCCGTGGATTTAATCTATAACAATAGAGAGAATAATGTCTTGCTCCAAGGATGCTGATGAGAACTGAAGGGGAGGTAGTGTAAAGTGCTTCACCTGGTACCTGGGGCATGGCAAGCCCCTGGTGGATCATAGCTACTTTCTTCATGATTGTTCTCAAAATCCCTGAGCTGCCTGAGCAATAGAACTGGGGACGCCTGACCAGATCTCCAAAACCAGGAAAGAGGCACCCTGGAGCCCCAGCTTTCAGCACTTACATCAATAAGGTCAGACAGGTCGTGGATGTAGTACTTGAAGACAGATGCATTGGTTGCCTCCAAAGCCAGTAAGTACTCATTCCGGGCTTTAATGGCCTTCAGCTTATTCTCTGTGTACTTGGCTTGGCGCTGAAAAGGGAACGAAAGTTCAATTTTACTTTTTTTAAAAAGACGAGACTGTTCTCTAAAAGATGAAAGTACAGCACATTCAAGAACCACAATTGTGCTGCTACTCCCTATGCGCATCTTCCTTAAATTGGGTTCTAATTCTGTTTAATGAGATTCAAGGGCACAATGTAGATCAATCCGGGAAAGGTTAATGAGGCTCCCTACTTTAGATGCGTGTCCCACTTTGACTCTATCTGCAAATACCATTCTCCTTCCTTGCATGGCTACCTTGAAGGAGGTGTCACTACATCCACCCCTGAGCAGCTGACACCTGTAGCCAAACCTAGGTCTACAGTCCCCTTCCAGGCTTGGGAAAGGTGACTGCGTGTCTTGTTTATCTGTTACGGTGAAAATCCAGGAGCTCACATGCCCAGGTTCTTCCAGATCCCAGATTCCTTCTGGGCAGACATCAAGGACTCACTTTGGGTGATCAGGCACTAAAAGAATCTAGAGCTTCCTTGTTCTGCTCTGTGCCTACTGGAGATTCAGATTAGTCCCGACGTCCAGAATGCGCCTCCCTGGCCCCTACCACTGCCGGAGCACACCCACCTTCTCCTTCATCTTCTCAATCTTCTTCACTGAGCTCCTCCGGACGTGCTTCTCCTCAATGCGGATGTTGGACGAGGAGTCAGGGGAGCGTGGGGTCTGCCGGTCCTCCTGCTTTACCGATTTGCCAATCTGCTTCTCCTCCTGCTTCTCCGCCTCCTTTAGCTTGCTCTGAGCACTGATGCTGTCGGCATTGTACATGTGATATGTCTTCATGACCTGCAAGACACCCCCGCCCCCACCCCAGAGGTCAAACCAATAGGGTCAGTTCTCTGCCTTGCAGACTAACAGGCCTAGCCAGACCTCTCCATCATGAAGCAATGTCTTCATGGCCCGAAGGGAAAAATTCTAAGTGTTTGGAGTGGATTTTAATATTATATATTAAAGACCACTCTAAAGCACAGGAAAGCAGGATTTGAACTGAGCCAACATGCCTTATTATTAAAATGACTTCTTGTCTTCCACCACGTATTATTTATTTGTATTTATTATTTGTCATCATAACTCTTTTATATTGGCCAAGTAATTTCTATCCCTTAGTCATCTCACGATGCCAAGTAGATAGGAAACAACACCACCACTCAGACCCCAGAGCAAAGCCTGGGTAGAAACCTGAAGAGGGCAGCATAGCCTAGGGAGTAACCTATACATTTTGGACATTTCAGATATAAAATGGGGAAGAATAAAGGCTCCTGGCCTGGTATCCTGGGGATCTGTCTTGTCTGCTTTTTTCTGAAGAGGGCAGCACAGCCTAGGGAGTAACCTATACGTTTTGGACATTTCAGATATAAAATGGGGAAGAAAAAAAGGCTCCGGGCCTGGTATCCTGGGGATCTGTCTTGTCTGCTTTTTTTGGTTAATCCTCATCTGAGGATATTTTTTCCACTGATTTTTAGAGAGAGTAGAAGGGAGTGGGGGGCGGGGGGGGGAGAGAAACATTGATGTGAGAGAGATACATGGAGCTGTTACCTCTTGCCCCCCCTCCCCCCAACTAAGGGCAGGATTGAAACTGCAATCCAGGTACATGCCTTTACTGGAATCAAACCTGCAACCCTTGGGTGTGGGGCCAACGCTCTAACCACTGAGAGCACCGGCCAGGGTTGGTCTGCTTTATACAAATCAAACACTCTCTCTCATAGGAATTAGAAAAGCAGCAGCAGTAACAGTGGCAGCTATCATTTCCTGAGCACTTAGTATATTCCTGGCTTGGTGCCAAGTGCTACACACACATTTTCTCATTTCATCCCTGCAGCAATCCTGTGACCTAGACAACAATCGGATGAAACCTGTAAACCTGCATAATAAACCAGGTAAGAGCCTGAGAAGGAATAAAATCCACATCACGTGAAACTGGAGTTGCCAAAGGAAGGAAGTAGTATCAAAGGAGAGGGATACAATTTTCCCATTTTCCATCAAAGCAACTGTCTGGGAGTCCAATGCCTTTTTTCAACTGAGCGGCCAGGAAGCTTGGGACTTGTGTTTAATTTCTACCACTTAGTACATGCTGCGTGTCAGGCGCTTTATGTACATCACTTCATTTAATCCTCACAACAACTCGGTGAAAGACATGGCATTATTTCTACTTTTAAAGATGAGAAAACTGAGATGTAAAGAGATTAACTCTCACATCCAAGGTCACACAGCTAGTAAATTGCAGAATCAGGATTTAAACCCAGGTTGTCAGGCCATTAAGACCACAGTCTTAGTCACCAAGCAGCAGTGTCTCCTCTGCATGGGACCAGAGCTGACCTTATTGGAAGGAAAGGTTAAGTTTCATCAAGAGAGGCTTGAAAAGAGAAACTGGTTTCATTTACAGACTTGAGAAAGATCAGTGGCCTCACACGAAGACTAATTTGGTCCCCAGGGGGCATTTGGTACTGTCTGGAGACATTTTGTATTGTCACAACTTGGAGCTTGCTACTGGCATCGAGTAGGTAGAAGCCAGGGATGTTACTAAACACCCTACCTACAGGACAGCCCCCACAACAAAGAACTACTGGTCCAAATGCCCATGGTGCTGAGGTTGACAAATCCCGGGTTAGAGGGACTTTGTGGGTAAACTAATATCTTAAGATCATCTGGTGATAGAGGAAGGAATAAAGAATATTGGGACACTTACAAAATCAAAGTACATTAGAGTATAAATAATGTCTCATTTTGGATGCAGAATGTTTTAAATCAGCTTCACCTTATTTTGAACCTGACATCATTTCCCATAAGTATAAGACCTTCTCTGCATATTCTCTACACAGGAGAAATGATATTTAATATCGAGAGCATTAAAAACCTTTCTAAGTAATTCAAATGGTCCACCAGGTTTCCAGATTGACTACGAAGTGAGAAAGAGGCATCTGGTCTCCGGGGTGAAGAAGGGAAGACAGGAGGCTCCTTTTTCTCTCTTTTCACCTGAATGTGACCATGGGATTCAAAAGCTTGAGTGAATAGTCAAAAGTGAATGATTTCTAAGAAAGTGATATTCTATTTCATGAAGATGCATAATAAATAATTAGGAAACACTATCAATAAACACGAGAGACAATAAAGAGCTCAAAGGAATAGTGCCAACAAGACAACATGTGAAGGAATAAAAATTAACAACTTATACGGCTCCTTCCCCCTAAAGAACGTAAAGAACTCTCCCAAAATAATAAAACACTATCTCATCTAAAAAACTATAAATTCCTAAGGGTAAGCACCACTTCTTTTGTGTTTTCTTCCCTTCTCCAGAGTTGGGAAATATGTAGACAGTGGTAGTAGACAGTGGTAGTTTTATAATCAATGTGGTTGCCTAAATGACTTAATGACACTGAATCTCTCTTCTATGGAAAGAGGAGAGAAGTATCATTTCCTCCAACTCAAGGGAAAACTAAGGTATCCAAAGGCTACCTCAGTATAAGTGATATCAAAATAATTGGAGAGAGAGGACTTGGAGAAATAGATATAGATATAGATATAGATATAGATATAGATATAGATACAGATATGTAGTGAGGCAAATACAAACTAGGGAAAAAATTCAAGAAGTCTAAATCCTCAGTTCTGCACAGAGAATTAACTTTACTTTGAAAAACACAATATTGAGTTTGTCTTTAGTTCTCCCTCTCCAAGCCACACTAAAATAATAGGAAAAAGTTATTATTATTATTTTTAGTATAAATTAAGGCATATTTATAAGAATGAAAGTGGAAGACAAAAAGCAGGAGACAAATGGTAACTGACCTATTGAACCCTAAACCAGAGGTAGAGAGAGCCAAGAAGCAACCAGACTTATATCACAAAAGCCGCAAGAGGAAATGCTGGCAGCGAGATGAAGGTGGAGCTAATAACAAGAGAAACGATTGAAGGCCTGAGAACAGTTATCCCCACCCCCCGCCCCAGTGGAAGATGAGAGGTTTATATTCTTAGGAGTAGCCCCAGCACCATGGACTCGGCCATCAGGGTCGCTGAAGATAGGAGTACTGAACTTAAACAGGCGTAGCAACTGAAAATTCTGAAAGGACTGCTGAGATGGCCCAGGCCTCTGTACAACTTGGCCCCCAAACAATTGGGAGATAGAAGAGCTCTGTCTGGAGAATCTGACCGTCCAAGATCAAAGACCTGGAAAGACTGGTCTTCCCCCAAACACAGTCCAATCAGATCATCCTACAGTAAAGGCCAGGTTGACATAGAACTTCAACCAGCTTTTCACTGCCTCACTTTAAAATATAAGCAGGCAGCCCTGGCCGGTTGGCTCAGTTGGTTAGAGTGTCGTCCCATATGCTAAGGTTGTGGGTTAGATCCCCAGTCAGGGCACATAGAAGAATCAACCAATGAATGCATACATAAGTGGAACAACAAACTGTTCTCTCTCTCTCTCTTTCTCTCTCCCCCTTCCTCGCTCTCTAAAATCAATAAATAAAAAGTAAACTATAAGCAGGCAACTAAAGATTATCAGACATTTAATGAAAATATCTAATATGAAAGACCAGAACAACCAATGTGGAGGAAACAAAGCATACAGGAAAAAAAAAAACACTTCAAAAACAAATCATCAATAATATCCCTAGAGAGATCAATGAGAAATGAAAAAAACATTGCACCATGAAACAAGAACAAGATGCAACAAAAAGGGAACAATAAAAGAGCTCTTGGCAATTAAGATTCAATTTAAGAATCTCTCCAGGGAGCCTGACTTCATGTCCCTCCTCTGTGCAGGCATGTATTTTACTTCCTACTCTATTTTTCTGTCTCTTCTATTAAAACTAAGTGCCTTGAGTTCAGGGGCATCTCTTATATGTCTTTTTTTTTTAATATATATTTTATTGATTTTTCACAGAGCGGAAGGGAGAGGGATAGAGAGTTAGAAACATCAATGAGAGAGGAACATCGATCAGCTGCCTCCTGCACACCTCCTACTGGGGATGTGCCCCGGGCATGTGCCCTTGACCGGAATCGAACCTGGGACCTTTCAGTCTGCAGGCTGATTCTCTACCCACCGAGCCAAACCGGTTAGGGCTCTTATATGTCTTTATATCCCTAGTGCCTAATGTTGGAGACACAAGCAAGCAGAGTTGGGGGGCTATCAGTTGACATTGTTTCAAGGGAGCAGGGGCTAAATACCAGTCCTGGCTCCCTAGCAGACCAGCTGCTGCACCAAGGGGACGATAAGCAGAGGAGGACTTAGAAGCATCAACCTCTGGGGACCAATGACCCCCATGTCCCAACACCTCTTCTTTCTTTCTCGATTCTAGGGCTTCCTTGACTCTTCCCACTCAGCCTATCCATTGGCTTTAGTGCCCCCACATACACTCCTTCCCGATCAAGGGGACTATAAGCAGAGAGGACTTAGAAGCATCAACCTCTGGGGACCAATGACTCCCATGTCCCAACACCTCTTCTTTCTCGATTCTAGGGCTTCCTTGACTCTTCCCACTCAGCCTATCCATTGGCTTTAGTGCCCCCACATACACTCCTTCCCGGGGGGGAGCTTGCCTGGCCTTTCCAGATACAGCCTGAGTAAACTGAGGCAGAGAATTCCAGAGTTCTTCGGGATGGGAAGCAGCGTGCTCCGACTTCAAAGGCATTCCTGTGTCATCAGTCAGAAAATGAAAACCATTTATGTATGCCATGGCCTACAAACTAGCCAGCTTGTTCATTATGGGGGTGGGAGGGGGGAAGTGCATGCAGGAGAATGCTCACTGGGATTGCTCTCTGAGTAGCAGCTGTGGGAAGCAGTTCCTGGCACAGAAGCCAAGTCAGGGAAATCAAGGCCCTTCAGGCAGGAAAGAGGAAGGTATAGAGGGGCAGCTGGCCACTTACAGAGTCCCGGCCTCTCTACCAAAGGCATCTTTATTTGGGAACACCTGGGCCCTTCCTCTTGGATCATCAAGGTTCAAAAGTACTTAAATTATCAACCTTTGGGTAACAGTCTCCCAAAAAGAAGTACTTATGGCCGTAAGAGGAAGATGCAAGGTAAGAAAAGCACTAAATATGATGGGTTCCTTATAACCCTGATTTCCTTTATCCCATGCCCACTAGTGACTTCTGCTGCCTACAGATTCACTGGAACAAGAGATCCTTCCATGCCTTCCCAAAGAGCAGATAAGGGGAAAGCTCTTTATAAGAAGCCCTCCCTTGTTCCCTTCTTAACGAGAGAGAGAGAGAGAGAGAGAGAGAGAGAGAAAATACTCAACAAGTAGCTTCCCAAATCCAGCATACAGTGGTCCCAGGTTACTATTTGATGAAACACTGTCCATGTAGGTGACCAATGGGCCTGGTTTACCCTGGAATTCCCAGGGTTCAGTCTCATGTCCCAGGAAGCCCTTCTGTCCTAGGCAAATAGGGATAGTTGCCACCCTAATGCCATAGTGCTTTATTCACATCAGTCCTATGCTTATCTCACCCTCAAGAAACAACATGATTCCATCCTCTGAACTTTCTAATTGCCTGTGGAATCTGCAAACTCATCGGACCCTTCACTATAGCATTCAAGTACATGGCATGTGGAGACCTGGGTCACAGAGCATCCCCCAAGATCATACAGCTAGTGGCAGACTGGGTAGCATCTGGATTGCCTAATTCACTAGACCAGGGTGTTTCAATCTTGGTACTACTGATATTTTAGGGCAGATAATTCTTTGTTGTGGGAGGCTGTCCTGTGCTTTATAGGATTTTAGTCACATCTAATCTCTAGCACCCCTCCACCCCAGTGTGACAACCAAAAGTGTCTGCTGGTATTGTCAAATGTCACCCTCCTTGAGAATCACTGCCTTCTCTGGAACTTTCCAGTGTCCTCTCTTTTTTCTCTTTCTATTGCCTATTACAAAAAATATAAAATTTTATTTATATTTATCTGCCCCTGACTGATTGTGAGTGTATCTCAATTCACCTGATGGCAGGGGATGCCACGCTCAGCCAGCTCTGTTTGCGCACCAGTGGGAAGATCTTATGCTCTGTATTGTCTGTGGCCAT
This sequence comes from Myotis brandtii, assembly GCF_000412655.1. Classification (NCBI taxonomy): domain Eukaryota; kingdom Metazoa; phylum Chordata; class Mammalia; order Chiroptera; family Vespertilionidae; genus Myotis; species Myotis brandtii. The sequence continues at coordinate 958,690 of NW_005371683.1, forward strand.
CCAGTGGCCAGTGCAGCCCTGGCCAGCGTGAAGTGCCCGAGACTGCAGTTCTCTGAGGCTGCCAGCTTGGCCGCCTCAGACCAGAACAGCGAGGGTTAGGGTTTCCTTCCTCACTCCAATACAAAGTATACTCTGTGACTTATTTTTTAAACATCTTAGCATATTAGATCTAGGGCTCTGAGTAACACTAACGGATCCCCAGACACTGTTCTTTCTCTGTTGCACCTGAAAGGTGGCACGCTGGATTTGACTTAGCCTGGGGTTTGCTGGGGATCCAACCTACTCCTCCCCAGAAATAGTGAATTGCAGAGGCCCGAGATGTTTATAGGAAAAGAGAAGGATTCATATAATGATTACATGTGTCATTTTCTATCTTAGTGAATTCTTCGCAGGAGAGAGCAGTAATAATAGCTCTCCTTGGTGCCTAGAAGATGCTTTAAAAATAAAGAGCAGAAGTAAAGCATTATAAAGACAAGGGGGTTCAGGAAACTCATCCAGTCTGAAAATGGTCCAAGTCAACACACTTCTATTTCTAACCAGCCTTAACTTCACTTGAGAGAAATGAAAACCTTGGAGCTAAACCAAAGGGTGCTCTCTATCTACTTGGCTTCAGAGCCAAAGAGTCAGAGCAGGAATTCCAAACACACTGAGCGTCACTGGAGGCAAGTCTGATGACTCCCCTGTTTACTTGCTTAAGCGTTGCCATGACAATATGGCCACACCTAGACTTTGGGATCAAGAATATGGAATTCTCTGATCCCAAATGCCTGTGATCCACGTCACCATGACTGTCTTCCTGTGAACTTAGAAAAGAAAGGAAGGAAGAGAGGGAGAGAGAGAGAGACAGAGAGAGAGAGAGAGAGAGAGAAAGAGAGAGAGAGAGAGAAATGTAGTGAATAAGCAAGTAAATACAGGAAATCAATTTCACCTCCAAAACAGGATGGGGTAACCCCGGAGAATGACACAAAGGCCTGGCACAGCTCAGCTAGAGGAGAGGCCCTGGAAGGCCTTAGCTACACAATTGAAATATTCCCTGTACGGCATCAGGAATTTCTTTGGTGTGCATGTGTGTTTTAATTATAATTAATGAAACATGGCTGGGGAAAAACAACCACCACCACCTCCCAGTGCATGAAGAAACACGCATCAGCCACAGGCATCACGTGTCTGAAGCGCCAGTCACTTCAGGACAGAATGTGCTTTTTCCTCCAATCCCGAAGCCTGCCTCTTTACTGAGGTTTGGCCTTTATACAACCCCAGACAGTCGATGCAAGGCTCTCTCTGCCTGAACTGGTCTCTCATATTATGGGCATTTAGGACTATGCTTCCCTCTAGAGCACTCACTCTAGTCTCAAACAGGTAGATCAATCCAAGAACTAATGCAAACCCTTGAACCACAAATCCTTTCCAACATGCACATGTTACCGGTGCAAAGCAGGCTGTGTTGCTTTGCCTTTAGGTGTGGGATCTCTGGTTTGCTGCAAATGGGGTCAGTTGTGCTGGTGATCTAAGCCTTGGCTGTTCTCTAGTGATTATCCCCCAAATAAAGCCAGTTAGCTGGCACAGCTGATAAAAAGTGTTTCTGGCTCATTCAGTTTTGAAAATATGAGTGTGAAAAAAGAGATGGGTGGAGGCACCCCCAATGGGGACCGTGCACTGTCTTCAACTTTAGCTCAGTTCTGTTGCTGATGCAACTATGGCCACAGCTGCCAAATGCTGCTCCCCTCTGCTTGTTAAAGAGCCAGGCAACCCGTCTGATTTACCGAGTAGAGCTCATTCAGGACCTTCATCAAATCATCTTGGAGCTGCTGGCCGACTTCTTTACTCTGCAAGAAAAGAGGAATGAAGGTCAATTGGGAAACAGAAGGAAGAAGGAGGGGGCAACAAAGGCAAGAGCAGCAATGGCTCTACAAATAACGCAGACTCAATTAAGGCCCATTATTTAATCCAGTAAATCAGATAACCACTCCGATCAGACCCAATTATGGTCAGATTACTCAAAGAGTTTTAATAAAATGAAACGTGCCCCTTCTATAGCTTAGCAAAGGGAAAATGGGTTGTAGCCTTTGGTTTTTCAATTGGTCCCCAAAGAACAGGTCTGAAAGCCACATTCTACCTAGCAACTGTTGTTAAGTGGAACAAATTTTCTCGGAGACATGTAGCCAAGCATTCCTGAGAATTGTGGAGGAAAGTAAGATGTAAAATAGGATGAGATTGGAAGAAGTATATAAACATCCAAGGACTTCAAAGTACCCAACTAAACAGAATCCTTCAAAGAGGAATGAGTTAGATCTCTTATTTTATTTTGGAGTTAGACCTCTTACTTGCTCTATCTCTATCTTAAACTTCCAGGGCAGTGGTACCTCAATAAAGACGGATTGTGAGATTGGCTGAACTGTTACTCGATTCTGATAATATATGTTAAGGGGTTGCCAACTGGTTAATCCCAAGTAGTGGTGGCTCTCAGGTTCTTTGCTGCTGCCACCCAGAACTGGCATCTATCTACACAGAGAGAATAGTAGAAATAGAGAAGAATGAGGAAGCAGAAAGGAAGAGCCACGCCTTCTATACTGAGTGTTTTATGCCAAGCCCAAGAGAGGGGATAAAACTGATTGGCATCACTGGGTCACTGAGAAGGGGAGCAATTGTTTTATCTTCTACCAGCTCCTTCTAGTTCTTTTCTATTAAAAATCAGATACCAACAATGCCCTTCTACCAGAAGGAATAACACACCTGGGTACAGCTCAGCTACCAGGCAAACAAAGAAAGAGGTCTTGCATGTCAGACACACAATCACTTAAGATTTTGTCTTTTTTCAAGATGAATGACTTTAAGAATATTTTTTTGACTACAAAAGGGATATATGTTTATTGAAATACATAAAACAGTAGAAAACCTCAAAAAAGAAAAAGTAACTCTTAATTTCTACTACTAAGAAATCATCACTTTAGACTTTGTTACATATTTTTCTAATCTATAATTTTTGTGAGATCAGGATTACATTATACACACTGTAAATTATACACTTAAACATGTTGTGAACGTTTCCTTTCATATTATTGTTATCCTATAACATTACAATAGACCATATTGATGTAGCTCCTAATCTTGGGCATTTACATTGTTTATAAATTTTTATGATAAAACATGCTGCATTAAATTACTTTGTACATAATCTATGCACACACCTTCCATTATTTTCTCCTAGAAGTAGCACTGCTGAGTCAAAGACTATTTACTTATTTATACCATTAAATTGCCCTTGAAAAAAACTGTACCAATTTAAAATACCACTAGAAACATAAGAATGCTATTTCCCTTTTTTGTCTTGACAATTTGATATGGTATCCTGCTGTAATTTGTAGTCCTTTGATTCTAGTGAGCCTGAATTTTTGAAAAAAAGTTTATCAGTCATTTTCATTTTTTTATACTTTGCCATTTTTCTATTATGGAGTTAATTATGGAAAATAACACGAGTGACCTTAGTTGTGGGTTGACATGAATTTTTATACCTGGGAGTGTGGAAAAGGGTGGAAGGAGCCCTGACTTAGCAATCACAAGAGCCTCACATTCCCAGATCCTCCACCATCAAGGAGAGAACTGGATAACTCAGTTAATCTCTCTAGGCCAGTGATGGCGAACTCATTTTTTTGGTTGATTTTTCTTTGTTAAATGGCATTTAAATATATAAAATAAATATAAAAAATATAAATCTTTGTTTTACTATGGTTGCAAATATCAAAAAATTTCTATATGTGACACGGCACCAGAGTTAAGTTAGGGTTTTTCAAAATGCTGACACGCCGAGCTCAAAAGGTTCGCCATCACTGCTCTAGGCCCATGTTTTCATTTCCATAAAATGAAAGTCTTTGGCTTAAAAATTCTAAAGGTCTTTTCCAACCTCTGCCATTCTATGGTTCTTTATGATCTTTTGTCTGGCTTCTTGAGTCTGTGTTAGAGTCAAACACCACCACTTCAGGGTATGGCTGGTTGGCTTCATTCCATAGAGTGGAAGATAATCAGAGAGTTCTCAGGGATCAAGATGCTCAATAAAATGGATGGCTTCAAAGGTTATCTCGCCAGCCTTAAATTTACATTCCCAGTGCCTCTCATCCATGCCCTCAACCACTGGAAGACGCCACAAGAGAGAATGCCTTTCATCTAGGAGCTCACATACCAGCCTCTCCTTCCCATGTGAGGCCGGCTGGGCTCCACTGAAGAACAGAGGTCCCAGGAGGAGAGTGAGGCGAAATGACTCACCAACCAGCCCAGAGTCAGCAACAAGGCCAGGAAGTGACCATGATTATCACTTCCAAGTGCCCTGCCCTCCCACCTCCGGACCAACTCCCCCAGCCAGCCTCCCACCCTCCCTTACCATCTCCTTATATTTAAATGGCAGAGGTTACAGGAGAAAGCTCCCAGTCCTCTACCTTCTTCCTCAACCATCACTTAAATAACTTGGCGCCCAGAGAAGGAGGGCGGGGTGGGGAGAAAAAAACATAACCAATAAAACAGCAATTAAGCCCAGGCAGATGTTTCCTTTCATGTACTACCCATTAGTTGGAAAAGGACCGACTCAACTATTATCCCTGTTTATTTGAACAGTCTGCTGAAGCGATGCGGACTTCAGGCTTCCCTCTGGCTGAGGGCTGGGGGGACATATGTGTCGCTAGCCCAGTTCAAGTGTCAGATAAAGCGGCCAGCAATCCCCTACCAATCGGGAGCAATTTTGACCCATAGAGAAAGGCAGGAAATAGCCAGAGCCTCTCCTCTCACAGATGAAAAAGGCCACCCATTCTCTATGTCAGAAACCTTAACTGTGTGCCTTTGGTGGCAAGCATGGCCCCAGCGCCCCTGGGAGGGCTTCCGTGCTGGCTGCTCTGGAGGGGTTGTCAGAGTTGGGGCGCTACAAGGGGACCCCACCCAAAAACAAGGGGGACATCTATTCCTGGGAACAACAAAACCTGACAAGGCCGAGTGGTTGACAATGAAGACTGTAGAGCCTTTCCGTTCTCTATTCAAAAAGCAAGGGGTTTGTAGGCAGGAAAGAAAGAGAATTTACAGAGCCGTCTTTGTGTGCTATCACACAGCCCGCATCTCTCCTTTAAAGTTTCTTGGAAGAGAATGAGTCATCTAAACATTGCAGGAAACCAACTAGAAGTCAAGGGAAAAAATTACTTTGGGCGAAGTTTTTCTCTTAAATGTTTGCATAGTAATCTTTGCTTCAAAAAAAAAAAAGATGCCTAAATTTAGAAAAGAGACGTGACACAATTGACAGAGCTGGCCCTATGGACAGGAAGTACAATGGTGTGCTCCGGCGGAGATCTTTTATTTTGAAAGTCACCACAAACGTTCGGGCCAGAGCAAGCTTCAGGGCCCCCACTCTGCCTGCTTCTGGGTAAAGATGCCTAAATTTAGAAAAGAGATGTGACACAATTGACAGAGCTGGCCCTATGGGACAGGAAGTACAATGGTGTGCTCCGGCGGGGATCTTTTATTTTGAAAGTCACCACAAACGTTTGGGCCAGAGCAAGCTTCAGGGCCCCCACTCTGCCTGCTTCTGGGTGGGGCTGATCGGAAGGCGGTGAGATTGCGACAGCTCCTGCCAGCTGTGTGCTTACAAAATGGGCAGGGAATCCTCCTTTTCCAGCAGATAACAGCATTGGACAACAGAACCGAAACACACAGCCTCATTTCCGCAAGGCCAACGTGCCAAAGCCTCTCATTCACCAAAAGGAGCAGAAATGGAAGGAGGCATGAGGCTGGTCACTCATCTTTGGGTCAATACATTTCCTGAGCTTGGCTGGGTCTGTCTATTAGCATTTCCCAAAGAACACTGCTTATGAAAAGGTTTTAAAACCAGTCCTTATCAGGGAGATACTACAGAGCTGTGTCATTGGGCAGGCACAACATTACTCCCTATTTGTATGAAAGGAAGAAAAGAGGAAGGCATGTCTCGGCCATGTGGTGAGAGCTACTTTCAGCCACCCCAAGGCTGAGTCTGTCAGCAGGTACAAACAGTAGGGTCATTTACTTCTCTGTCGATTAGCCTGTGCCAGCAGTTTTCCAAAAAAGAGTTTTCAAGGGCACAGATCTCCTTCCATCAGCGCTAGCACCCCCTCCCCAACCCAAAGATACTTCTGAGACCAACTGTTTAAAAAAACAAGTTGGAAATTGAATTTGTGTGTATGGATTTCAGAGGAAAGGGAGAGGAGCCCTACATGGACCCCTGGCAGCAGAAGCACCTACAGATGCACAGTGACTACTTCAGAGGCACTCACCTCTTCAAAGAGGCCACGTTTCGTGAGCTGGAGGTTTGCCGGAAATGCTTATGGTGGGGAGGACAAGGCTGCAAGGAGAGGCTGCTTGGCACCAGGGCCAGTGCTAGGTGATGGTGGGCACGGTGTCTGGCCTCTCCCCAGCTTATCAAAAGAGGTGGTGCAGAGTGAGGCTGTGAGGATAAGTCAGAGCCCAGGAAGGATTCCAGATCTCCCCTGGGCCACACCACCTGTGCATATGCAGAGGCCTCTATGCAGACGTCACACACTGATTAAGCTGCCACATGATGGCTCTCGGGAACCATGCTCCAGTCGTGACCTTATACTCTGGGCTGCCCAAAGTAGCATAAAATACAAATCTACTGAATGGCAATTTTTTTATAGGGAGGTAAGCAGGGAGTTGCCACAAAAGAGATGCCTGAAGTGTTTTTACTCTCTGATAATAAAGCAGAGAAGGATTTCAAAAAATTCATTTTTAAAACTGTAATCCAGTAAAAGTATTTACAACAGTACTTATTATGGGCACTGCATTCTGATATTTCCTATTCTTTTCTATTTTTTTGTTAGTCATAACTCAACAAGTTCACTTCACAATTCATTAGTGAGTCACTATGCACATGTGTAAAAGGACTGGGTATACTCTACTTGTGGAATTAATTTTTTAAAAATGGGTTAAGGTCTGCAGCCCACCAAAAAAGACAGGTGCTAAATCACATGCCCTCTCAAGGCGGCTGATGAAATGTTTTGAAACAGGTTCCATTCCTAGATCGTGGCAAGGGGAAAATGCTGGATTTTAAGGAGAGCAATGAACAGTTTGTTGGCAAATATTTATAGGACATCTATTATGTGTCAAGCACTCGTGGTTTGGGAATGTAGCTGGATACAAAACAGACAGCTTAGAAGTCCACAACCTACTGAGAAAAGTGGGCTTTAATCTGATGTCTGAGCCTATCAGAACACAACTCTTCCAATCCCAGTCATTACTAGAAATGGAATTTCTTAAGTTAGTTTTCTAGTTCAAAAATCAATTTTTTTCTATCTCAGCCAAGAGGTTTCCACACTTTAACCTGACTCCAGATGTTGAATCTAGCTTGCCAGAAACAAAATGTGATTTAAAAATATCTATTACATGGCAAATCTCTTTGAATTTGCCTTTTCAAGTTACTAATAGATATTTCAGGTTATAATGATACTGCTTCAGTATAAAAACAGTCACATTCCATTTTTAAAGAAGGCCTTGAGCTTGTCAGCACCATAAAGGCTAATCTTACCTGTAGCTCCTTTACTCAGAAGTGAATGGGTGTAGTTAAACTCTCCCCGTGACAAGTCATATTTTAAAAGAAAATGTGAGAAACCTGACGCAGTCTGAAACCCAATATCTGCCTCAGAATTCGCCTTCTGAAACACAACTGGTTTCACAATTAGAATTCTATTTAATTGTCTGAAGAACTGGAAGGAAGGAAGGAAGGAAGGAAGGAAGGAAGGAAAGAAGGAAGGAAAGAAGGAAGGAAGGAAGGATCCCAAAGCTAGTAATATGAAACCACCTAAAACCAATGAAAAAGAGATTATAACTGTTAAAGCATCTTTCTGTCTTCTACAGTGCCCAGCCCACTGCTGTGTACACAGTAGTAGTAAAATAGCCAGTTGTTGAATCAATTAGATCACATTTGAGTTTAGACTTAAACACTAAGCTTTCATATAACAACAAGAATAGAACAATATAGCCGTGTTTCTTTATATACATTATTAAGTCTTTTCCAGGGTCACACAGCTATTCAGGACCCTGTCTAGGACCACGTACACTATTAGAAGAGGGTGAAGCATGAAGGCTTTAGAATCGTATGACTTTGGGTAAGTTATTTAACCATTCTATGCCCCAGCTTCCACATCTGTAAAATAAGATAACAATGAGATAATCCATATAAAGTGCTTAAAAGAGAATCTAGCACCCAGTATGCTCAATAAATATTAGCTATTATTGTTAGAATCCAGCCCTTTTAATACCCACTTGAATGCTCTTTCCACCACCCTGTGCTGCCTCCTTCTGTTCCCTCAAAACCTGTTCATGATCATGATGTGGAATTGGGAAGGTCACCAGAAACTAATTGCCAGGCAGGACTGCAGCTAAATCCTCCAACAGAGGGACTCTACAACCTTCAGAGAATAAGAATCTGTTTTTCCTTATGCCTGGTGCTGCACAATCTATTCTCTGCTTCATCTCTTTAGTAAGAACCAAAGTAACAATCACTCTGTAAGAAAGATGCCATTTTCCTGAGGGAAAATAAAACAAACAAAACCAGTAGGTGTTTAGCAGAAAGGAGGGTTTTCCTGGGGGAAAATAAAACAAACAAACAAAACCAGTAGGTGTTTAGCAGAAAGGAGGAAACTGGCTAGGTGGGAGGAGGTACAAAAGAAAAATAAGGAGGCTAGAATTACTTCCTATCCCTCCAAGTGGATTAACAGGAAAGATCCTTCTCAGCTGCGCCACTGGAACTTGGTTCAACTGAGTTGGTATTTTAAATGTCCACAGGTAAGAGCTCCCTATAGCCCAGGTCTGTGAGGACAAGGACTGCCCATTACCAAGTTCTGGTTTAATGAAACCAGGAGCTTTCTCCTCTAAGACACTTGTTTCTGAAAGCCATTTCCTTCAAGTCTTTCCAGAAGTTCTGGAATGTATGAGTAGTCAGACCTGATGGAATAATGCTAGTGGCCCTGGGAGAAAACCCATTCTTTGGCATGACAGCGAGTCCCATGGATTCACCTCCTACCTTCCTTGGATTCTCACTATGCTCTGTTAGAACTGACCAGAGCCTCTTGTCAGGGAAACACATAATTCGAACAAGACTGAGAACCACTGGGCTGGAGCAGGGGTGGGGACAGGAAGGGGCTGAAGGCCCTCTGCTCTCCCCAAACCTCAGATGGTACAGTCTAAAGCACAATCCTATAACAATCTGAATGTTCCTCCATGGTTGTTTCAATCTCTGGGAATGGCCATTTCTAATACTAAGAAAATAAGCTGAAAACAACACCCTTAAAAGGAAAGCAACAATCAAGTCTGAGGCTTCATTTCTTAAATCACCACTGTGATCCTTTTCTTGGCAAATTTCCATCTTTAACTCTTTTTGGTGTAATGATTTCAATGGGAGTGTAATAAAGTCTTCAGGTCCTGATCTCCAGGGCTAAAACATTTCCTGAGGTTATATGGAAGATGAGTAATCACCCCACCTCCCAGGTGGGACACCAAAGACATAGAAATGATGTCTAGGTGACCGTGGAACCCTCGGGTAGACTGGGACACAGGAGACAAAAGACACAAAGGCAAACAGGCAACATGAGAACACAAATCTCTCAGCAATTGTAAAATGAACTCTGGAGGAAAAATAATCCATGGCTTGAAACTGGGCAAGAAGGGAAAAAAAAAAGTCAGATAAGGTTCTTGCCAGCATATGCCTTCCTACAATAAGAAATTCCAGGAGTGGGGGATGAGCAGAATGCCCGTGCGGCTCCCAGATGGCTGGCAGGAGAATGGAAGAACAGGAGTTAGAAGAGCTCATCTGAAAGCTGGCAGCATGAACACAGAGAGGAGGGTGGCCTGGGAGAAAGTTAAACAGTCAGCAGCACCAGTACCGGAAATGCCAAGGGCACTGGGAAAAGTGCTGATTAAATACTTTAAGAAAGAGGAACCCAGCAGCAATTCATTGAGGGATCTGTGTAGTTTTAGTACGTTCGGAGTTGCCTTAGAATCCCCTTGTCAAGGGTGACAAAGAGGTTCCAGAAGGTTCAGTGATGGAGAGAGTATGTTCTTGACACTCCAGGGGCCAGAGCTGGACCCAAGAGGAGCATGAAGCCAATTCTGAGAGACTGGTAGAGTGCTTTCCTGGCAGAGAATTAGGATGCATTTCTTGGGGGCTGGGGTGCAGATCTGGGTTGGGAGAGCTTTCTTCAGCTACAGTGGTGGTCTGCCGCCTTGTGTCCTTGCCCACACTATGTCCACATGCACAGTCACTCCTATCAGTCATGGTCCACATACAGTTAACATCTCTATCCTGGAGGAGGGCACCTCCCCTCTTGCTAGTACTTCATCCCCAATGAAAAATCATTGAAGTGTGAGAAGAAAAATGTTCAGAGTTTGTAGCTGGCGATTTCCAATCTCCAGCTCTGATTTCTCACCCAAGAGCTTCAATTTTCCTCTTCAGTTCAGGCTTTATAAATGTTTCAGGTGCACTTGAAAAAAATGCGCGTTTGGCTGCAGTTGTTAGGCCCAGTGCCCATATATGTTACTTAGGCAAACGGATTTTCTTTTTTTGTCCACTCGTTTAATCATCCACTAAAACAGGTGTATTAAATCTCCCAGTGGGGTTGATGATTATTTCTCCTTTTAATTCTGCCCATTTTTTATTTATATACTTTAGAATTTTATTATTAAGTATATACTCCTTTCTGATAACTTGAATCTTTAATTATTATGAAATGTTTCTTTTTATCTCTAATAATACTTTTGACATTAAAATCTACTTGGTCTGAATTTATCAGAACTCTTTTTCCATCATTTTGCTCTATACTTTTCTATATCCTTATATTTAAGGTGTCTCCTCTTACAAGCAACAAATACTTCACTTTTGTTTATTTAAAATCTGTCGGACAATCTGTTTTTTAATTTTATATGACTCAATTTACACTTGTCATTACTGATAAATTGAAGCTTAAATCCATCCACTGGCTATATGCTACTTGTTATACCTGTCTCCACAGTCCCTTTCCCTCTCATTTTTTACCTTCTTTTTTTCCCTTCCATTTTAAAAAGTTCAGTGAGCCCTGGCTGGGTAGCTCAGTTGGTTGGAGCATTGTCCCGGCACACCAAAAGGTTGAGGGTTCAATTCCTGGTCAGGGCACATACCTAGGTTGCAGTTTCTCTCTCACATCGATGTCTCCCTCTCTTGCCCCCCCCCCCCAACTCTCTCTCAGTCAATCAATAATAACATACCCTTAAGTGAGGATTTTTTAAAAAAGTTCAGCCCTAGCCCTACCCGGTTTGGCTCAGTGGATAGAGCGTCGGCCTGCGGACTGAAGGGTCCCGGGTTCGATTCTGGTCGGGGGCATGTACCTTGGTTGCGGGCACATCCCCATTGGGGGGTGTGCAGGAGGCAGCTGATCGATGTTTCTCTCTCATCGATGTTTCTAACTCTCTATCCCTCTCCCTTCCTCTCTGTAAAAAAATCAATAAAATATATTAAAAAAAAAAAAAAAGTTCAGCCCTAGCTGGTTTGCCTCAGTGGACAGAGCATTGACCTGGGAACTGAAGGGTCCCGGGTTCGATTCTGGTCAAGGGCACATGCCCAGGTTGCAGACTTGATCCCCAGTAGGGGGCGTGCAGGAGGCAGCCAATCAGTGATTCTGTCTCATCATTGATGCTTCTCTCTCTCTCTCTCTCTCTCTCTCTCTTCTTCTCTGAAATCAATAAAAATATATTTTTTTAAAAAGTTCAGTGAAAGCCATTCTTTTTTAGTATATTTTATATGTATTGATAAATACCGAGTCTACAACCACCACCATAATTAAGACACAGAACACCTGCATCATTCACCAAAATAATCTCTCATGCTGCCCCTTTCCTCTGTAAGTCTAACTCTGCTCCACCCTGCACTGCTGGAAGCCATGGCAGTGTTCTGTCTCCCTATAGTTTTCCCTGTATCAGAATCTCTCTTACCTTCTTCTGACTCTTTTTATTAATCAAGTTTTCCCCTCTCTTAGACTGGTAAAGATATTATTTCTCTAGTGGTAACCTTAAATTACAACATATAGCCTTGACTTGCCAAAGTCTAATATAAATTAATACAATACTGGGCAATACTTTTAGACCTATTTCCCCACCTCGACCCAGACATGGATTCTATTGTTACCATTTACATTAATTTTACACACAAGAGTGGGCAAAAGTACATTTAAAGTTGTGAGAACGTGAAACACAGAGTTTATCCTTGTATTATTATTTATTAATCTGTATTTTTCCATATGAACCATTGTAATCCTGCTTTTGCCCACCCCTGTATGCTTAAAACCCCATATTAGATTTTTTTCCCCAACCCACAGACTTTACCCAGGTTTCACCAACTGTCTTTCTTGTTCTCTGTAGTAAGAATATTTCAGGCCCAGGATCCAATCCAAGATCACCTGTTGCATTTCAGTTGTCATGTCTCTTTAGCCTTCTTTATCTGTATCAATCTTAGTCTTGCTTTTTCCTCTCAACTTTGACATTTTGAAGAGTTGGGGCCACCTATTTTATAGAATGACCCTTGATTTGGGTATGCCTGATGCTTCATTAGATTCAGGTTATACATAGGTGGCAGGAATACCCCAGAAGTCACGCTGTATCTTCTCATTGATCCTATCAGGTGCCAGCCGATTGTGACTTGTGCCCATATTGGTGATGTTAACTTCAGTCACCAAGTACTGGACATGTCCTCCAAGCTTCTCTACTGTAAAGTTACTATTTCCCCCCCTTTGTAATAAATAACTAACCTGTGAAGAGATTATGTGAAATTATGTGAATATCCTATTCCTTATAGTACATTGATGGCTCTTTCCTGAATCTAATTACTATAATGATTGGCAGATACTGGTTTTTATTTACTTTTAATTTTTATTTTATTTGATTGAGTGATTGACTGATTGACCTTGAGAGTACACTTATCAAAACTGGGGACACTGACACAAGGGAGGGCCTAGGATAGAAGCAGCAACAGAAGAGCCCGGGTGGGGCTGCTGTCAGCTCCCTAGAACATCAGAGAAAAGGGGACCTTGGAGACAGGTTCAGGGGCTAAGCCTGGGATGAGCTGCCACTGCCCATTGCTCCCCTGGTTGCAAGTCTCGTGGAGTTCCTTTAGGAAGAGGGAGGAAGAGGGGGAAGGGAAAGGCCCAGGCGTGCTCCTGGGAGGTAGTGTGCACCTAGATAGTTATTTTTAAACTCTATCATTTTTTCTGCATTTATTAAATTTTACTGTAGGGGTCTTTTCCTTCTCCCTTAGATTTTTACTTCTGTCAAGGTGGATACATGGATTCTGATTTTACTCAATGGGCTATAATCCATTACTGTCATTATTTATTAAACCAAATGGGTAACAACCATATTAAATATAAGTGGAGAAGAAATAATCCTAGTAACTTTCAGCTACAGTACTTTCACTCCCCTCGGGCTAAAGATAAAAGGACCAAATTAACTGCAAAGGAAACTTAAATTCAACTTAGTAGGTTAGTAAGTTTATTGCTAATAGAGGTGTTGGGAATAGTAATTCTGAAACAAGTTTATGTGTATTGTAGAACTGAGCAAAGGAATAAATATATTGATTTTGTTGGGAGCCAGGCTTCTCACAGTGAGAGAAAGGAATATAAACACACACACACACACACACACACACACACACACACACACACACACTGAAAGGCAAGAATGACTTAAAACAGCAATTTTTCCCAGGCTGCTCACGAAAAGTTCATGAGCAATGACAACGAGCACACCTAGCTTCCAGATCCCAGGTTCTAATATCACTCCCCACTAAAAAGACCTAGATGTCCTTAGCAAAATGGCTGAGTCCAGGGGTGGGGCTGGGAGAGTAAGCCTGGACCATCTTGCGCCAGAAGTAACAATGTGCTCAAAGAATGACACACACAGAAGCCAGCTTGAAGGAGCTCCCATTGGCCCAACCTGGGACAATCTGAGTATCAAAATGATACCTTTCAGTTCATTAATTCTTTACTCAGTTTTGTCTAACCTGCTGTTTAATCCACCCATTGAGCTTCTTATTGTAATTACTATATTTCTCCGTACTAAAACTTGTTTGATTCTTACTTCTCTTTATATGTAGATAAAATTCACATACCATAAAATTCATCATATTTAAATGTACAATTCGGGAGGAGGGGGGTTCCTAGTATATTTACTAGGTTGTGCAACAAGTACCACTATCTAATTCCAGAACATTTCATCACCCCAGAAAGAAACCTCATACCTGTTAGTAGTTACTCCAACCCTCCCTCTTCTCTCTTCCTGGCAACCACTAATCTACTTCCTCAAAGGAATTACCCTTTCTGGATATTTCCTATAAATGGAATCATATAATATGTGGCCGTTTGTGTCTGACTTCTTTGCATGTGTATGCGTGTGTATGTGCATGTGTGTGTGTGTATGACTTTTCACTTAGCATCTAGTTTTCAAGGTTCATCCACATTGTTGCATGTATCAGTACTTCCTTTTTATGGCTTAGTAATATTCCATTGTGTAAATATGCCATACTTTGTTTATCCATAAATCAGTTGATGAATATTTGGCTTTGTTTCCACTTTTTGGTTATTACGAACAGTGCTGCTATGAATATTCATGTTTAAGTTGTGTAAGCACATTTTCGGTTCTCTTGGGTATAGATCTAGGAGTGGAATTGCTGAGTCACTGGGTAATTCTATGGTTCAGTTTTTGCATAAGTTTCTTAAGTTTTTAAGGAACTGCCAAACTGTTTTAAGAGTATCTGCACCATTTTATAATCCCACCAGCAATGTATGAGGATTCCAATTTCTCTACCTTGCCAACACTTGTTCTTTTCTTATTTTTCTTTTCTAAGTATAGCCATCCTAGTGGATAGCAAAATTACTTCATTGTAATTTTAATTTGCCATTCCTTAATGAGTAACAATGTTGAGTGTCTTTTATGTACTTGTTTGGCCATTTGTATACTTTCTTTAAAAAAAATTGGGTTGTTTGTCTTTTGTTGGGTAGTTGTAAGAGCTTTTCATATATTCTGGATACTAGCTCCTTATCAGATATATAATTTGAAAATATTTTCTCCCATTCTATAGGTTGTCTTTTCATTTTTTGATAGTGTCCTTTGAAGCACAGAACTTTATAATTTTGATAAAGTTCAATTTATGTGTTTTTTCTTTTGTTGCTTGTGCTTTGGTGTCATATCTAATCTATATTTTGGATGAGATAACAAAGTTATAAAGATTCACACCTATGTTTTCTTCTACGAGTTTTAGCTCCTTACATTTACATCTTTGATCCATTTTAAAAGTTGATTCTTTTTATAGTTTTCAGTTATTATTATTTGGTTTCATAAGTATGTTAAAGATAAAGTTTGTCTGATAATTATTACATGGGTCTCCTGTGAAAATATATATATATACACACACACACACACACACACACACACACAAAAGAAGGAGAAATATTAGGCCTAAGACAATAGTATTCTCCACTAAAGAGGATTTAAATTTGCTTCTAGCAACTAAATATCCTAGGTCACCTTAATCCAATGAGAGATTAAGATAATTTAAAGGTAGACTTCAGTCCCTGTGTGACTGTTAAAGTCTATTTCTGATTCACTCTTCTAAGCTGTATCCCTGTGGGGTCCCAAAGCCTGAGGAAGTTTACCAGGGCTCCCACTCCGTGGCCTTGAATTCCAATTTTGATCCTGCTAGTCCTACAAGGCTGTTAAAAGCTCTGCTCAGCTTCTTGGCCCTCAGTGTCTTTTCTAGAATAGCAGATCCTCTCAGGGAAAAGCAGCTCCAAAGAAGCAGAAGGGTAGGTGTGAATTACCTAAGCTGCCATTTGTAGAAGCACAATTCAAAGCTGAAACTTTGAAGACAGAAATTATTTTATGTTTCTGTGTGGCCCACACTAGGTCTGGTGCAATGTTGGATACTAATTAATTACTAAAATATGCTTTGTATGAAAGAATGGATGCTGATTAAAGTGAAGGCTTATCACATTTATGTTTTAAAGTTGTCTATTCCCCAGGACATGGTAACCAAGTGTTTTGGTAAAACAAAAGAGAAGAAAGCCTGAGGTTTTAAATATGGTTCCTCATTCCTTAAGGGTTTTCAAAAACCACAATCAAAAGGCAGGTGGGGGCCGAATCTACCTAATATAAAGGGCATCCGTGAAATTAGCTGGAGTAATTGAGAATGCAGATGCAAACCTCAGACATTCTCTGGTGGCTCAAAATCCACCAAATGGAGGAACTCCATATGATGTTCTACAAATCGGCACCCATTAAAGTCTCCGAAGGGCCATTTGGGGGTCCGAGGAAGGTTTGGCTATCTAGTTCCTGGGATGCAGGTGAGAATGTCCTTCACCAGCTATCCCAAATTCTTTAACAGCATATTGTCCTTTCCTAAGTGACACTAGCATAGAAAGGAAAGAAGTAATCACTGACTTCTAATTCTCTCTCCAATAAGAGGCCCCATGCTGCTGCTAGTTCCTTCATGATACATATGTCTGACATTTCTCCTTTCCATTCCTCCTGTCACTGCTACTACATCGCAGGCCCTTCTCATTCGGCCCTGGATTAGAGGCCCAGCCTTTCCGAAACAGCAGCTCTACTATATCATCTTCCTGTGAATAAACCCTCCGTGGTTCCCAAAGGCTCTCAGAATAAAGTTCAAACTTCTTGGTCGAGCACGCAGGGCTCTTTTTGGCTTTGTTTCACCTACTTTCCTTGTTTTCACTCTGATCTAAGCAAACTATCTTATTCACCACTCTGTGAAGGACCCTCACCCATTCCTGTGCTCTGTTTGTCCTGAAGTCTGTGTCTTCCACATAGAATGTCCTGCACTCCAACTTGCCCCACACCCATAAACCTTTCCATTTCTAATTACAAAATCATTTTCATTCACTAAAATCCCAGCTCATTCTATCTTCTTTCTGAATTGCTTCATTTTACTTCCCCAAAAAGTAAAATAAATTTTAAAAAATAATAAAAATAAACAAACAAAAACCCAGCTCAAATTTCACCTCTCTACTTCCTGCATGTAAAGCATTTAGTACCATGCCTGGCATGGGTTAAATCTTCAAAATTCTTTAAAATTATTTATTTTAAAGTGAGTGTGTGTGCGTATGTGGGGGTATCAATGGTGATTCGGAAATTATATAGATTTTTTTAAAAAATTTAATTGTGTGCCTTGGCCGGTGTGGCTCAGTTGGTTGGAGCATCGCCCCATACATTGAAAGATCATGGTTCTCGATCAGGGCACATACCTAGGCTGTGGGTTCAGTCTTAGTTGGGGTGCATACGAGAGGCAACCAATAGATGTTTCTTTCTCTCTCTTCTTCTCTCTAAAATCAATAAACATATCCTCAGTGAGGATTAAAAAAATTATATTGTGCCTTACCTCACACTATATATAAAAACTGGTATTATGGTGATGGCTCGGAGATCATAATGTGAAAGACAAATCTATGACTTTTAGGTGACAATACAATGGATATCTTCAAGGCCGTAGGATAGGAAAGGTTTACTTAAATGTGGCAGAAAAAGCACTAACCATAAAGGAAAACAAATGCAACTCTGCTAAAATTATAAACTTTTACGAACCAATAAAAAATATGAAAAAAATGCAGACAAAGCTCAGTGTAGGAGAATATATGTCTACACTTATACCCAATAAAAGAACTAATATTTGGAATAGGCATTTCACAAAAGAATATATCTAAATGGTCAATAAAAATAAGAAAAGGCCCTCAAACTCATTAGTAATCAGATAAATACAAATTAAAACTAGTATGACAATAGCTAAACTTAAAACAGTTGAAAGTAAAACTATAGTGAAAATTAAAAAGCTGATTATACTAACTGTTAGCAAGGATGTCAAAAAATAAAACTCATTGCTGGTGGGGGTGCAAATCCTATCTAATAAAGAGGGAATATGCTGATTGACCCTCACACCATCACAAAGATGGCAGCGCCCACAGCCAATAAGGAGGGAATATGCTAATTGACTGCCCCATCCTCAAAGATGGTGGCACCCACAACCAATAAGGAGGAGATAAGCTAATTGACTGTCCCACCCTCAAAGATGGTGATGCCCATAGCCAATAAGGAGGGAATATGCTAATTGACTGCCACACCCTCAAAGATGGCAGCGCCCACAGCCACAAGATGGCGACGCCCAGTCCCCTCAGCCCCGCCACGTGCCTGCCTCCCTGAGTCCCCCCAGTCCCCTCAGCACCCCAGCTGCCCAGGTCCAGCCCAAGGCACAGGCAAGCCTTGTATGGTGGCTGCCCAGCCGCCCAGGGCCGCCTGAGGCTAGTGTATCCAGGGCAGGCCGAGGCTTGCACTGCCGGCAGTGGCAGCAGCAGAGGTGTGATGGGGCATTGCCTTCCTCTGATTGCCGGGTCGCCTCCTGCCCCTGAGGGCTCCCGGATTGTGAGAGGGAGCAGGTCGGGCTGAGGAACGCCCCCTCCAGTGCATGAATTTTCATGCAATGGGCCTCTAGTTACTAATAAACACTTTGGAAAACAGTTCAGTATGTATGTGTATGTGTGTGTGTGTGTGTGTGTGTGTGTGTGTGTGTGTGTATCCCTAATATGCAAATAGACTGAACGGCAGAACAACCGAACAACCGGTTGCTATGATGTTCGCTGACCACCAGGGGGAACACGGGGGACATGGCGGGCATCGGCAGCAGGCGGCAGAGCACAGAACATGGTGGGCGTCGGTCGCAGTGGGATGGTGAAGCAGGTGAGCGGGGGTACCAGACCAAGGTGGGGCACCCGTCGCTGTCATCAGGGCAAGCCTTTGGTGGTTAATGAAAACTCTTTGCTCCCATGCACCATAGTCCCACCCGGTGCTCACACCTGCTGCTGGCGCTGGCCCCACTTACACCCGCTGCTGGCACCAGAGCCGCCACTAGTACCCGCTGCCGGCACCCAGCACTGGCCCCGATCACTCGGTGCCATCCTTGGGTACAAGCGGTGGCTGCCGGCCCTGATTGCCCCTCAGGGCTTCTCCACCTCCCCCTGCTCCTGAAGGGCAATCGGGGCCAGCAGCCGCCTTTCGCACCCACTGCCAGCACCGGCCCCAATTGCTCCACACCATCAGCGGGTGTGAGCAGGGCTGGCGCCATGAGCGGGGCGGTGCCGTGAGCACGTGGGAGCAGCAGTGGCATAAGCAGGGCTGCCAGCAGACAAGGGACCAGGGGCTGCAGCAGTAAGGGCCGGGTTGGGGTGTGGAGGATGGGCCAAGACCTGCCCCTGTGCCCACCGCAGCCTCTCGGCCCACAGGTCCTTTCAAGGTGCACAAATTCATGCACTGGGTCCCTAGTATAGAACATAAGAAGACATGCCTATTTTTTGACCCAGCAATCCCACTACTAGGTATATGCCCTAGAAATCTGGGCACATGCACAGCAGTGTGCACATAAAAGAACGTTCATAGTAGATCCAAACTAAGAGCAACCCAAGTGCCCATTGATAACAAGATGGATAAATTGTGGTGAATTCATAAGTGGAATCCTACAGCAATAAAAATAAATAAGGTACAGCTATATGCAACAGCAGGGATGAATCTCACAAGCCACGGCAAACAAAAGAAGCAAGACAAGAGACCGAGTACAGTATGATTCCACTTATGTAAAGTTCACAAACAGGCCAAATTAAACTATTCTGATTAGAGGTAAATACCTAAAGGATATAATTTACGAAAAGCAAGGAAATGATTATCCCAAAAATAGAATAGTGGGGGACAGAGAAACTGTGACTCGGGAGGAGCCGGAGCTTTTGAGGTGCTGATAAGGTTTGATGTACTAACCTATATAGTTACTTAGTTTGGTTTATAACTGCTCATTTATTATACACATAAATTTTCTATATTTCAAAAAGTTTTTAAAATGTATTTTTATTGATTTCAGAGAGGAAGGGAGAGGGGGAGAGAGAGAGATAGAAACATCAATGATGAAAGGGAATCATCAATTGCCTCCTGCACGCGCCACATTGAGGATCAAGTCCACAACCCAGGCATGTGCCCTGACCATTGAGCCACACCGACCAGGCTATAGTTAAAATTTTTAACCGCCCCCCCCAAATTGATTAGTGCTACCCATCACAAATACAAGAATGGGGTTTTGCTTACACTGGTTCATGTGTCATCTTTGGACAACAGAGCTGGCTATAAGCTCTTCCTCTACTGCCTGTATTACATTTTGAATTATTATCTGTGCCATTTATGGAATACTTACCATATCTGCATTGCCTTGATTAGAGCTAATTATACAAATGTGTTCTCCCCCTTCAACTACAGCATAAGCTTCTGAAGGATCTGGACTATATCTTGCAATTAGCAATTAATAAAAATAATAATTGTAGCTTACATTCACCTAGTGTGCTACAGGCATAACCTTATTTAATTTTTGTAATAACTCTATGAGGAAGATATTATCTCCATTTTATAAGTGCTAAAGCTTAGAGAGGTTAAATAATTTATCCATGGAAAAAGCTCTTTAATGGTAGTTAAAATTTGAACTCACAAACTCCTCTTCAATGCTCCTTTGTCATATTTATATCCTCATCTTGTATAGGACCTTGCATATAGTAAGCACCTAGTAATTACTTATTTGGTGAAAATGAGAGGATAAAGGCCATAAAGTTTCATAGCAAGAGAGGGCTAGTACAAAAGAATACCCATGATGCATCAGTTTGTAAAACCTTAGGGATATTCTGCTAAAAAGGTTGTGATTCTATTTGTTCAAAAGGGAATAATATAGAGATAGCTATAAGAATAAGCTGCAGGGTTTTCTGGTTAGAGGGAGGGAATCCAAAACTTAATCAGCTTTTAAGTCCACTTGCTGTATTTGGATGGCTGGCAGTTCAAAGGGCAAATGGCAAACGCATGTCTCATTCAGCACCCTGGCCATCCTGCAGACGGCACTGAGCCAAGGGGTTTCTAATTACTGCTTTCCCACTGATGTGGTGGCCCCGTGGAAGCCTCAACAGTCCATCTCTTCTTCGCCTTGGTCTTGGGACTTCAGCATGAATGGATGAGGATGGTGGTAAATGACAAGGACGAGCCCTTCTTGGGGGCCCTGCCCTATAGGGTTCAGGCAGCAATCTTCTTGGGGAGCCCAAGCAAGGGAGTGGAAAGAGGTTTAAGACAATGGGTGCTTTCAGGAGTTCCCTGAGTACCCAGGGGAGCTGTGAGGAGGAGAGGGAAGGTTAAAAAACCCAGGGGAAAGGAAACCATTTTTTGAGCCATTCCAAAAACAACAACCATGATCTAAGAACCACATGACACAGTTATAGCAAAAAAAGAAAGCAACAACGTGCCTTCCTGCATTCCTGCCTTTCCATGCCAGGCTGTCCTCACCCCCTGGTCATGCCCACCCCCAACTCCTGGGGACAATTGAGCTGTGTCTCTGGCATGTGCGGAGCTCTGCAGGTCATGGCCATATTTAACGAGAACATTCATTCTCCACAGGCTCTCCAGGGCTCCTCAAAACGCCCTTTGTGTCACTTTGCCTTTCTCTCCACCCCTCCTTGACACTAATTTAATCAAGATGTCCTTCTAGCTCACAGATAGGGTGGACTTGTCAGTTCCGCATTCTTTGTGGCATTACAGCTTCGAAGCAAAATATGTAGTGTCGAAGCCAGCAGGTTGAGGAGATGGGGTCAGGGTCTCCTAGCCAGAGCAGGCCAACCTTTTACGTGAACCCTAGGCAGGAAGAGTGCCCTAGGTTTGTGATATGGTTCTTCTAATTTTTAATTAGCCCTAAATATTCTGTTGAGATGGAAAAATATTTTCTTAGGCAAGTACACACACATTCAGAAACAAACAAACAAAAAAAAAGCAAAGGAAAAGAAAAAAAAGGACAGGATTTCTTCATCAGCACTGTTTCTCGAATGCTGAACTAGAAGGGAGAGCTCGTTGTCACAGTTACGCCAGTTCTCTCTCTTTTAGTCTCCACCCCACTCACAATTCAACGAAATCTGAAAGCTTCAGTTGTCTTAGCTAAAAGTCAGATTTTAATTCAGGTTTGCCTCCCTTACTTGCTTTTGTAGAACACAGTCAATATCCAGAAGAGAATCTCAAAATTATGGTAGGGAATTCAACCAGTAAGAAAAATAAACAAAGAAACCATCTGGAGCCCTGATTGTTTTGTAGTTCTGTTTTTTATTTTTAATTTTTGTTGATTTTTTTAGAAAGAGGAAGGGAGAAGGAGAGAGAAAAAGAAACATCAATATGAGAGTGGAACAATGATTGGCTCCCTCCTGCACGCCCCCTGGAGCTTGCAACCTGGGCATGGTACCCTGACTGGGAATTGACCAGCAACCTTTTGGTGCATGGGATGATTCCCAACCAAGCCACACTGGCCAGGGTTCTGTTCTTTCATGTTCTCTTCTCTTGTAAATTTTCTTTCCTTTTTCCTTCTCTTGTATGTTGATGGTTTTCTGTAGTGTTGTGTTGGGATTCCTTTCTCTTTATTTCTTGTACATCTCTTGTAGATTTTTAGCTTGTGTTTCATATATAACAAGCTATATTTATAGCAGCCTATTTTAAGTTGATGGTCACTTAAATACGAACACATTCTAAAATCACTACCATTTTCACTCCCTCCACATTTATGTTTTTGTCATTATTTTTTACTTCTTTTGTATGCATTTCTTCATTTACTGTTATAGTTACAAAAGCTTTTCCTACTTTTGCCTTTTAACCTTTATATGAGCATTAGTGTTGGTTGATCCACTGCTTTTATTATGTGTTTGTCAGCGAGAACCTTTCTCTTTGTGATATTTTCTTATTCAAACTTTTTATTTTTTTTACCTTCTTCTTAAAGAAGTCCGCTGAGTCTTTGGCCTTTTCCCTTCTCTTTTTGCTGACTTGTATATTCTCTTTTCTAAAAAAGCTGTAAGAAATGCTTCCCTCAAACTGTAATAGCTCTAGATTTTGTGTTAGTGTAGAGAGCACTCATTCTGACCCAAGAGAGAGAAGGATACCAGCTAATCTAGCAAGTGGCAGAAATCTGGGAAAAAGGCCAGTGGACACAGCCCCTGAGATATGGAGCACAATGTATTGTTTAACCTCATCCTAACACAAATGGTGAGCACATCTGCACTGGACATTAGAAACGGCTCTGGGTTAAACAAAAGGAATTTGGTCCAAGAGGAGAAGCAACTCTGTGAAACGTCATTTAAATGAGACCTACAACATATTTAACAGTGTCAGCTACTCTGGTTCTTAGAGGGAATGTGATTTTTTTCCCTATCTCAGAATGTTTGCAGCATTAAAAAAAAAATAGCACAAAATTTAAGCCCTCCTCATTCTGATTCCAAATATAGCTGGACTGTCTCTTCCATCTTTTCCATCCGTCCTCTCTGCCTTAATTCGGTATCCGTTATCTCTTAAATGAACTGTTGCAATAGTTTTGTAACTGCTCTCGCTTTTCTAATCTCTCTCACACCCAAACCTCTCAGAGTAATCTTTCTAATAGACAAATCTGTCCACGGTACTCTATTGGTAAAACCATTACTGGAATTGTTTCAGTTAAGAAGCATCTATAGATGCTAAAAAGTAGTGGGCACAGGATGAGGAGAAATGGGGTATTTACATTGTCTCAAAGATTCTCCTCACAAGATACTTGAAGCGCAAAGAGCAAGTAACTTACAGTAAAAGGAATCTGGCAGACATCTACCTTAACCAAGTAATCAAAATGATCACCACGAGTAATGGTCAAATCAACAAGTGCCTCCTGACATTAAAACACTGACAACGCAATATCACTCCTATGGTAATTCTTAACAAAATTGTTTCACATCACACAAAACAAAATTGAGACAGTCTACAAAATAACTGGCTAGTACTCTCAAAGTGTCAGTCATGAAACTGAGGAAATATCAGAGATTAAAGGAGACTAAAGAAATGGTGTAAGTTAACACAATGTATGAACCTGAACTGGACCTTCAACCAGAAATTAAACATTAGTGGGGTAATTAGTGAAATAGACTTAGATAAGAGTATGTAATAGTATTATATCAGTGTTAATTTCCTGATTTTGATCATTATACTGTGGTTATATGAGATTTTTACATTAGTAGAATTAGGGGGAAGGGTATATAGGAATTTTTGTACTGTTTTGCCAACTTTTCTCTACATCTGAAGTTATTTCAAAATGAAAAGTTCAAAAAACAAAACAATAACAACATTATGGAGGCTTCCCCTTTACTGGCTTCATGTCAGAGTGTAAGCTCTTTAAGATGGCATGCAAGGCCAGCCTCATCGCTTGCCATCTCCTACAAGGGCCCGGTGTTCAGCCATCCTCACCCACAGCACCTGTAGTTCTGGAACACTGTCCACTTGTCTGCACCCCTTATTTTCTGCATAAGCTGTTTTATCTCCCAGGAATCTGTATGTACCACCATCCCCAGCCCCCTACCCCAACTCTTACTCCTCCTTTAGACTCAAAGGACTTCATAAGGCAAAGCTCACATCATGCTTTCCTCCACTCAAAAACCTGTTACTTCACTGCGTTATCATTGCTTATCTGCATGTCTGTTTCTCCCACGAGACTCTGTGCTCCTAGGTCAGGAGCCACACCATGCCATCTGCCCAGTACCTGGCAATGTGTCACACATAGTCAAAACCCAGTAACTATGTGTTGAGTGAACATGCTGTCTACACTGAGAACTATTACAATACCCCACATCGGTATAGTGTCTAATATTTTTACAAAGCACTTTCATAAAAGTTCCCCCACTTAATGATGGAATTTCAGGGAAAAATCTTGGAAAGATTAGAAACGCTTATTTTACAGATTAGAAAGAAAGCCTAGTCCAAGTTAAAAAGTTAGGTCACACTGAGAGTCAGTGTGAAAGCTTGGAAAAGACTCCACCTCCCCATCAGGGTCTCTTTTGATTCATAAACTACAGCAGGGGCCTCCTTCTCCAAACCAGCAAACACCACAGCAGGCATACAGGCAGGAGGGTGTGGGCCGGGCATGGTGCGTGGGCAAAGCATTTAATAAATGCTTGCTAGAACCCCCTGAGTCCCCAGGGAGCAGCACCACAATTCCTTATTTACCTCAGGTTGAACCTGAACAAGGTGTGTACCTCAGGCCTGGCGGAACCAAGACACCTGACCGCAGCGTCCGGTCAGGAATGTGCAGCTGGAATACACTAATGTCCAATGAGAGGCCTGACTGTCCACCTGAGAGACCCCTGATTCAGAGAGAGCAGGAGCCTGACTCCTCCAGGGCTGCACAGCCCCGAGCATGTGGCATCAGGCCAGAGGCAACCCGCTCAGATCACATCTTCACATCTAACCTGGGGAAGAAGCCCTCCCCATGCGTCAGAAATCATCTGCTCTGATTACAACGCCCTTTTTAATCTTCCTGGCCCAAGGGAGGATGTGCACTGATAACTTTAATAATGCCAGCAGGTACAATTAATTTCCCTTCCTGATCTTCCTATAGTGTTATGTGAAGGGGATTAGAAGGACAAAACTCCACTCCACTGGGGCTTCAGCCTGCAGCTCTAAAACAGACATACTGCTCCAAACGCAGCAGGGCAAACCTCACCCTGTGTTTCATCTGAGGGACCAAGCTAACCTATGAATGCTTGAAAGACCTGTGTGGCCTTGGGGGCAAGGGCAATTCTTTTGTGGCTGGGTAGCAGTGACTACAAGATTAAATTAAATTTAATTTAAAAGCCTGGGCAGGATTTGATAAGTCTAATGGACACAATAATTAAGCAAGATTTAATCAAGATGATACTGAAATATCATTTCATGTTGTTTCAAAGAACATCTATTTTATTGGTCAATGTGTTCTGCATTTAATATATCCCTAATGTAAAGTTTTTTATGACTCTATCAAGATTTTTTTTTAAACTAAAAACTTGTTAAAGTCAACTAGAAAAAGCTATCTTGATTTATGTAGCGTTTCTCTTCGAAAGCAGCTTCATATCCTTTCTCCAGGTTTTCCTCACATCATTGCCAGGAGGCAAAGTGGAAAAGGATGCTTTTTCATTCAGTTTACAGACGGGCACACAGAGGTCTGGAAAGGTCAAATTCTTGTGCAAAGCTCACAAGAAGGTAATGCTAGAGCTGGAAGAGATTTTTTTTTTTTTTGTAACTCCCTGTGTCAGGCTTATGCTATTATATTCCTTCTCACTATTAGCTGAACGGATAAGAACGTGCTTAAAATGCGAGTGGAGGTTCTGTGGAGGACACTGTAGTCTCCCAAGATTCAAAAATCCAAATTTAATGACATTTGCTCAGATCCCATTCTTCTGACCCCTTCAGAGTACTCATTACTGAGTGGTCTTTTTCTCATTTAGGTTCTATGAGCCATGTTATTCTCATTTCCCGTTTGCACATTTTAATTTGCTTTTCTCTCCTCTATGCTGCCTCCTCGAAGTCCTTTCTTTAGGCCTCAACTGCACTTTTCTCTGAATAGTCACTTTCATGGCTTCAACTATCAGTTTTATGTGGTTAATTTCCAAATCTCCCTTCCGGCCCCACTCCTCACTGAATCTTCACTTTGCCATGTCTAAAACTGAACTCAGGAAATATGGTGTTGTGTCCTAGACAGAACATTGGATAGAAGTGAGAAGAATGGGTGGGTCTGGCCCCACCTCTGCTACGACTTAACAGCGGTGCCCCACAGCAAATCACTCTTTGCTGGCAATTCACTAAGTACAGGGCTGGCCGAGAATCAGTGGCTCTTTCGCATACTTTCCCCAGTAAATGGCAACTCCAACTTCCAACTGCTCAGGCTAAAAGGCGTGCAGTCGTCTTTGGCCCCTCTTCTCCCCACATGCCACATTCAATTCAGCAGCAAGTCCTACTGGCTCCAATATTAAAACACATCCCAGAATCTGACCTCCTCTCATAAGCACCACACATCTACATTCTGTTCCATTCCACCATTATCGCCAACCCGAATTCTTTACCGAAGTCTCCTTAACTGTCCTTCCTTTTCTGCTCCTACCTGGCTCCCCCTTCAGTCTTAATACAGAAGCCAGAATAATCCTCCTTAAACAGCAGTCAGACTGTATCATTCTTCTGTTCCAAATCCTCCCGTGGCTCTTCAGTGGCCTCCAAAGCCCCTCCCAGTGGCAGCCTGCCACCAATCCCCAACCACATCTCCTTCGGCTCTTCTTCTTGTCTACTGTGCACAAGGCCTCATCGCTGTTTCTCTAACCAGAGAAGTACACTCCTGTCTCAGGGCCTTAGACATGCTGTTTTCCCTGCCTGAAATACCTTCCTTAGAGTGCTAACTAGCAAAATCCTTCCAGAACCCGTTCAAGTGCCAGTTTATCAATGGAGCCTTTCCTGAACACCCCTATACACCAGCAATGTCCCCAACCCTCGCATCCTCTTTCACCCTGCCTTATTTTTATCATCACCGATATGTTATATATTTCTGGTTTATTTGATTGTTTTCTGTTTCTCTGACTAGAATATAAGCTCCATGCAGGCAAGGACGTTTGCCTGTTTTGTTGTCTACTGTGTTTCAGTGCCTACCACAGTGCCTGAAACACAGGAGGCACACTGCAAACATTTGGGGAATGACTAAGTGGATTTGGATCCATCTTCTAACATTTACCAGCGTCTACCTCCCATTAGGTCACTGGGCACTATCTAACTTCTTTGTTATGCCTCTTACTAAATCCCATTCATTCAGTTCCCACTGCCATATCCAAGACCTGGGTTCTGTTATCTCCCTCAATTATTGTAGTAGGGTCCCAAATGGCTTCTTCCACCCTAAGCCACTTTAACACTCCCATCAATGCCACTGCAAATCGTGGTTTTCAGAATTTCACTGCCCTACCTAAAATGGTCAATGGCTCTTTTTGACTAGTAGCTTGAAGTCCTTGGACTGACATTCAAAACCCTCCAAAACTCAGGCTCCAGGCTCAACCCACATCTTCCCCCATTGCTGGCCAACAGAAAGCCTCTGCTGCTGTCAGACTGGTCTCATGGGTGGCATCTCTAACGGGGACAAAGAGGCAAGAGAGGAAGTTGGCACCAGATAATATGAACATATTCAAAAGAGCCCAGCTGGTGTAGCCCAGTGGATTGAGCATCGTCCCATGGACCAAGAGGTCTTGGGTTTGATTCCCAGTCAGGGCACATGCCTGGGTTGTGGGCTCGATCCCCTGTAGGGGGAGTACAAGAGGCAGCCAATCAATGTGTCTCTCTCATTGATGTTTCTAACTCTCTCTCCTCCCTTCCTCTCTGAAATCAATAAAAATATATTTTTTAAAAAGAAAATATTCAAAAGTTATTTCCATAAGATAAGAAATGGATGGATAATTAAGAATCCTGAAGCACATAATTAAAAGAACATCAGCCAAATTCTTTCTCCTCTGTGGAGCTTGCCTGACTTACCTCTTATGAATCTGTTCCTTGTCCAAACTCCTCTAGGTGACTAATTATCTGCAGCACTCATTAAACTGACGTCTTAAGTTGTAACCTGTTTCTGGAGTCTATGGACTGTCTATCCAACTGAGATGTAATACATCTAAGATCTTGAAACATATTTTAAGCTTGTTCTAAAGCCATTTTAGTGCCAAGTTGAATAGGGAACAATTATAGACAATCCAATAATATTTATTCAATTGAACTGAATGAACTGGTAGTGGTATTTGTGTTCCTGGATTTAAATAAAATGGTGCTTAAAAAAACACACACCAAACAAACAAACAAACAAAAAAACTCCGAAGTGAAAGAAGAGTCAGGTGGGCTATGAAGTTTTCTTCCTGAAAACTCAAAAGCCCAAGAAAGGCCACTGACTCAAGAACTGCAAATACAGAGGCTTATTTTCTACTCTGCACCCCCAAAATGAGCAACAAAAGGAAAACAGGGTCATGGTAGGAAGCAAGGCAGGAAAGGATGCAATGCCTATGTGGGCAGAAGGCTTGGATTACCTTGGCTTTGGAGAAGAGATGATTAAAGCTGGAGACTGGATCTCCCAGTTTGCCTTCTGTATTTCCTTTCTACCCTATATGGTAACTCACTGTTAAACAAGATTAGTTTAGAGGCAAAGACCACCCTTGCAGGGAGGAGGCCCAAGGTGCATACTCTTTTACATAAACGTAACCAAAGTATAGTTACTTTAGTTACAAAAAGTAGAGTTACTTTTTCTTAACTATAACTGACAAGTAGTAACTGTATATATATTTAAAGTATACAACATGATGGCTTTATAAACTCTCTCTCTCTCTCTCTCTCTCTCTCTCTCTCTCTCTCTCTGGAAAAAGATTATCAGGATCAAGGTAATTAACACCTCCACAATTAACTTTTTTTTTGTGTGTGGTGAGAATGCTTAAAATCTACTCTCAGCAACTTTTAAGTACACAATACTATATTATTAACTTAGATCCTCAAAACTTATTCTTATAAACTGAAAATGTATACCCTTTGACCTACATCATGTCATTTTCCCTGTCCCCTGACAACTACCGTTCTATTTTCTGTTTCTAAGAATTGTGTGTGTTTTTTAATTCCAGATGTAAATGATACCATACAGTATTTGTCTTACTCTGTCTAGCTTATTTCACTTAGCATAATGCTCTCCAGGTTCATCTGTGCTGTCACAAATGGCAGGATTTCCTTCTGTTTTTATGGCTGAATAATAATGCCATTGTATATACAGGGGTGGGCAAAAGTAGATTTACAGTTGTGAGTATGCATAACGCAGAGATTATTCTTATATTATTTATTAATTAATTGTATTATTTCCATACAAACAATTGGAGACCTACTTTTTCCAACTCCTGTATATGTCACTTTTATTTTTATTCATTCATTCATCCAAGGACATTAGGTTCTTTCCATATCTTGGCTATTGTGAATAATACTGCAATAAACATGGGGGTGCAGATATCTTTTTGGATACAATTTCAATTCCTTTGGATATATACCCAGGAGTGGAATTGCTGGATCGTATGGTAGTACAATTTTTATTTTTTTTTAGGAACTGCCATGCTGTTTTCACATGGCTGCACCAATTTACATTCCTACCAAAAGTGTATGAGTCCCCTTTCTCTATATCCTCACCAATGTTAGTTATTGTCTGTCTTTTTGATAATTTTAGAGTACTTTCTTTCCAGATTTTTACTGATTTCTATGACATCCTGGAAAGGAAGAGTGAGGGTAAAGAGAAGAGAACTGAAACCCAGCATGAAAGAACTCCATTGAGCCACGAGAGCCCAGGCTCAGACAGAGCTCTGAAGTCTAGGTTCCCGGCTGAGCTCAGAGACAATGAGGAAGACAGAAGAGGAAGAAAACGGGAGAGAAGAGGGAAAGCCCAGTTCCTTGCCCCATGTCAAATGGAAGTAGGTTCTTCCCAAATGAAAGCGCAGGCAACCTAGCCAGCCTAAAAACACGTGACCTCCAAGAAGACACCAAGAGATTCTAAACTGCTTCTGAATGTACCAAAACATGGTCCATAAGACAGTCAAAACAACACAGCCCACAAAGAACCATAAAGAATGTCTGAGTGAGCTGTGGGATAGCCAGAAGACAGAATGCTATATACAGTCATTAAAAACAATGCTTTTAAAGATGATACAATGGCATGGGGGAAATGTTCACTTAAAATGTTAAAGATTTACACAAATTTTAATACACAATATAGTCCTAATTTTCTAGAGAAAATACACATGGAAAAAAAGATTAGAAGGAAATACACCAAAATGTTAATACCAATTCCAAGTAGTCATTATTTTCTTTATATTATTTTTGCTTTCCCCACAATATCTTAAAGAACATGTATTACTTTTTAAAAAAATTATTAGAGAGGAAAGGAGGGAGAGAGGGAGGTGAAGGGAGGGAGGGAGGGAGAGAGAGAGAAACATCAAATTGTCATTCCACTTATTTATACATTCATTGGTTGATTCTTGTATGTGCCCTAACTGGGGATCGAACCTGCAACCTTGGTTTATTGGGCCAGCGCTCAAACTGAGCTACCTGGCCATAGATGGTGTAGGTGTTAAAAAAAATAGATAGGAAATTTTAAATAAGTACCAGCTATGTTTTAAAAATAACAAATGAAGAGAGGGAAATTTCAGATATATGGAAAACTAAAAAAGAACCAAAGGGAAATCCAAAAACTCAAAACTACAATATCTACAAAATAAAAAATTAATTGGACAGTATTAATAGCACACTGATGCAACAAAAGATTAGTGAACTTTAGAAATCATCTAAACTAAAACCCTAAGGGGAAAAAAAGCTTGCCTCAATGGCCTACATGTCTGTTATCAAGCAGTCTAATAGATGTGCAATTGGAGTCAAAGTAAGACGAGAAAATGGGACGGAAAAAATATTTGCCAGAAATTTTCCCAAAGTGAAGAAAAACCACTACCCACAGATCCAGGATACTTAGATATTGTATTTATCCAAGCCAAGTAAATACAATGAAAACTACACTTAGAATCATCAGAGTCAAACTGCTGAAAACCAAAGATAAAGAAAAAAGATAAAAAGCAGCCATAAAACCCTCCAAACATTACATTCAGGGGAACATTTTTAACCTTCAGATAAAAATCACAGCTAACTTCTCATCAGAAACAATGAAGGCCAGGAAAAAAAAAAAAGAATGACATTTAAATTATTGAAAGAATATTAAATGATTTGATTTACATATTTTTTTAATAGACAGGCAAATACTTCTATTGTGCTACAAGTCAGGATAGTGGCTACCTTTTAGGAGATAATGAATGGAAGGAGCCAAAGAAGGTAACTCATGAAATACTTAGTAACATTCTTTTCTTTATCTGGGTACTAAGTACATAGTGGTTTTCAGTTTGTAAAAATTCACTAATCTGTGTACACTTTACAACCAGCATGTCAAACTCAAAGGCTAACATGGGCCAAATAAAGGAGGCATGCAGCCTGTGGCCATGAGTTTGACATGCTTGCTTTATGATGTGTACTTTTTCTATGTATTTTAGATTCCCGTAACAAGTTAAGGAAAAAAACCTGCAAAATATACATTAAAGATTAGAGAAAATATATTTAAGGCTTACTACAGTGTATAATATTTATAGTAGGCATTTTATAAAAGCTTGTTATTATGATCATCATCATCATAACATAGCGAGTTTTGAAAGATCTAAGTAGACCAAAGAGTAGCCTGAAAAGTCCTAAGCTCTCTGGGGCAAACCTTACTCCTCAATTTGATTTCACGTGCATTCTGGCACCTAGCATGATGCTGTGCTTACAGTTGTCACTAAAATGCTTACTGACTACATGCTCTTTTAGTCTAGGGTTATATTTAAATACAAGGTTGCATTTGGACACTTCGGCTTTCTATCCATTGCACCTCTCTTTCCCAGACTCCATCTATTTTTAAATTGTTCTTCAGATTCTTTTAATCATCTCTTGATTTATAAAGATTGATGTACCATTACACTACCAATCTTTTAAACATAGCACCTTACTTAGGCTCCTTCAAAAAAGGTAAATAGATACTGAGAACTAAAACACCAAAAAGGCAAACCTATAAACTAACCTAAGCAAAAGACTGCAGGCATCTTTGATGCACACATTCCCTCTGAGCTGAATTTTCCTAAGTCCGAAAAAAGAAGCTTAGACCACCCAGAGAGAAGCCCAAAGGGAGAGGATACAGATGACACTGACCTAGTGTCACAGACACCAAAGCGAAAATGCCAGGAACAGCACTAGCTGCAAAGCTCCCCTCAGTGTTGGCTTTGGCAGCAAACCTGATGCCCCTTATCAGCCGAGATACCTTTGAAGTAGCTGGCTGCCTTCCATCCCCTACTCAAATCAGCTCAGCTTCACATCCTATTCTTTTTTTCAAAGACGATCTCTTCATCAGATATGAAAGAATAAAGCTCAATTAATCAGAACAGATTTTTGCTACCAACAAGATAAAATGGGCAAATGGAGCCACTGTCTGTAAAGCACTGCACAACGCTGTTGGTGAGCATGTTATGTGGAGGAAATTCAATCAATAACAGATACTGAGTTCAATGGGGGAGGGGGGGGGTGATTGACAAATCACTCACCTACTCTTCTCCCAAAGACATCTCCAAACTAAACCCTTTCTCAAGAGGGCAGAACACAAACATTGGAAATCCATTCTCTGGGTTATTTCTTCTTTTCTTATTTATGACAACACCACAGCACATGTCTGCTTACAGAATCTTCATCCTCTCTGCTCACATATACCAAATAGCCAGACTCAGACACCTAGGAAATCCTATTCCAGTCCAAAGGGGATTCACAGGTAGGCAGGGAACATTTACTGCTTTTAGTTTGAAATCTCCTGTGTCCTCTTTTACAGCTAGACCAGTGGTCGGCAAACTGCGGCCCCTTGAGTGTGGCTCTTCCACAAAATACCACGTGCGGGCGTGCATGTACAGTGCGATTGAAACTTCATGGCCACACTCAAGGGGCCAAAGAGCCGCATGTGGCTTGTGAGCCGCAGTTTGCCGACGACTGCGCTAGACCCATTTCCTTGGTGCTAAAGAAAATCTGACTGGTCATGGCAATTCTCTTTTTATTTCAGATATTGTACCATGACTGACCTACTAATGGGAAAAGGACATGTTTAACATCTGTGGGCCCTGGAGAACAGTATTAATTGAGACTCTTACATTTCTTCCTTAGCACCTTCTTACATCCCCCACTTCCTGCAATATGACTTCATTTATCTGAAGCCAGACTCACCCTTTGTCACCCTCTAAGAATAAAGCAGGAAAACCACAACGGGTTGCCTAGACCAGTGGTCGGCAAACTCATTAGTCAACAGAGCCAAATATCAACAGTACAACGATTGAAATTTCTTTTGGGAGCCAAATTTTTTAAACTTAAACTATATAGGTAGGTACATTGTTATTAACTTAATTAGGGTACTCCTAAGCTGGCCTTTGCTAAAAACGTCCTCAATCTGA
>NW_005371683.1:992903-1011910 GCF_000412655.1 Myotis brandtii
CCGCACGTGGTATTTTGTGGAAGAGCCACACTCAAGGGGCCAAAGAGCCGCATGTGGCTCTCGAGCCACGGTTTGCTGACCACTGGCCTAGACCAACCAGCCTAGATGCTCCAGTACTGTCTGTTGCAGAGGCAAACATGGTTCACATTCAGACAGGATCTTATGACTTCAGACGTGCTCTGTGCTCTTGGGTTTCCCAAAGGCAGAAACCAAAGTGTCTACAACCAGTGGTTCTCACCCCTGGCCATGTGCCAGAATCATCGAGCCTCTAGCCCAGAGTCTGATTCAATTGTATCTGTTAAATAAGCTTTACTGGGGCATAATAAACAAACAGTAAAATTTATACATTTTAAGTATACAGTATGCTAAGCTTTGACAAATGCACATCCTCATGTAACCACAATCATAATTGAGATTGTATAATATTTCCATAGCCATACAAGTTCCCAGTGTCCCTTTGCAGTCCATCCCTCATCCACACAATGGCCTCAAGGCAATCACTGATTTTTTTCCTATCATTATAGATTAGAGTTATCCTTTCTAAAATTTCATATAAATGGACTCATATAGAATGTACTCATTGTGTCTGGCTTCTTTTTATAAGTATAATACTTGTAGATTCATTTACATTATTGTATCATCAACATTTTGTTCCTTTTTATTGCTGAGTAGTATTAATATATGGATATACCACCTATGTTTTCCCATTCATCTGTTGATGCATATTTGTTTCCATTTTAGGCTATTATGAATAAAATATTAGCTTCCTATGTCAGCCATAACAAATTACTGCAAACTTGGTTGCTTCAAACAACATACATTTTTTTTCTCTTACAGTTCTGGAGGTCAGAAGTCCAAAATGAGTGTTACTAGGCCAAAACCAAGGTATCAGCAGGTGTGATCCCTTAGGAGGCTCTCAGGGTGGCTGTGTTTCCTTGCCTTTTCCAGCTGCATTCCTTGGCTCATGGCCTCTTCCTCCATCTTCAAAGTCAGGAGCCTGGCAGCTTCTCTCTGTGACTCTGCTTCTCTCTACTTCTATCGCATGGCCTTCTCCTCTTTGTCTGTAATTTCCCTCCATCTCCTACTTATAAGGACACTAGTGATTGCATTTAGGGCTCATCTGGATAATCAAGCATGACATCCCCGTCATAAGATCCTCAAATTCATCGTATGTACAAAGTGTTATTTGAATAAGATAATGTCCACAGGTTCCAGATATTAAGACATGGACATCTTTGGGAAGGGGGGCAGGGAGACCATTATTCAGCACACAATATTAGGAATATTCAGGGACGAGTCTTTGTTAGATATATGCTTTTGTTTATCTTGGGTAAATACCTAGACATAGAATTTCTGGGTCATTTGGTAAGTACATATTTAACTTCATAAAAAACTGTCAAGCTATTTTCTAAAGTGGTTGTACCACTTTACATTCTTACCAGCAACGTGAGATTTCCATCCATCCTCACTAACAGTTGTTATTGTCAGTGTGTGTGTATATATATATACACACACACACACACATATATATGTATATATACACATATATGTTTATATATGTGTATGTGTATATATACATATACATGTACATATATACATATATATATATATATGCGCACACACACACACACACACACATATATAAAAATGTTTTACTGACTATTTAGAGAGAGAGGAAGGAAGAGGGACAGAGAGACAGAAGCACTGATGAGAGAGAAACACCATCAGCTGCCTCATGCACTGGGGATCAAGCCTGCAACCCGGCATGTACCCTGACTAGGAATCGAACCAGTGACCTCTTGGTTCATGGGTTGATGAAAAACCACTGAGCCACGCCAACAGGGTAATCTTTTTAATTTTAACCATTCTAGTGATAAGCTATATATCTAGATATATGCTACACAGCATATCTCCTTATAGTTTTAATTAGCATTTCCCTGCTGATCAATGAAACTAAGTATGTTATGTGCTTATTGGCCATTTATATATCTTCTTTAGTGAAGTGTCTATCAAAATCTTTAGCTTATTTTTTTAAATCTGAGTAGCTTTTTTATTATTATTTAGTAATATGTATTATAAATATATTCTTCCAATCTGTGGCTTGTCTTTCATTTTCTTAACAATGTCTTTCCAAAAGCAAAAGTCCAAGAATTGGTGAAGTCCAATTTATCTTTTTTTTTCCTTTTATAGTTCATGCTTTTTCTATCCTAAAAACTCTTATCTATTCAAGGTTACAAAGATTTTTTTTTTAATGACTCTCACAAACAGGCAAAGTCGAGAGCTACTGGTCTATCAGGAATCTGACCTAGCTTTCTAAACTTAACTTGGCTTTCCGCCACAGAACCTCAGGATAATAAAGGTCAGACAGGAGTACAGTTAGCTGGAATACTGTAAAAAAGGATGCAACTGAGAGTCTTAGGACAATTGACCAGCTTCCAAACCTACATGTGAGCAAACTGTCCAGGGCTAAAAACAGTGACTTGAAAAGCAAAGTCCAGGTACTTTTAAGTGTATTCCAGCTAAGTGAAAGGAGGAAGAGAGAATAGGACTGTTCTCTCCTCTCCGAGAAAAAGCACACCCAAGTTTATTTGAGTTTATGCTGAGAAAGTGGGGAAAATTATTTGTAGTTTTGGTGGGATTCTTTAGAATGTGCCTCTCACAGACAACATGGAACCGGAGTGTTTGACAGTGAGTGTTTGGCAACCGTTTTTTAAGCCACTGCATTAAAAGATGAAGGTGGCAGCAATAATATTTGCCCAAACCTGGGTTCCAACAGGGGTTAGACAGACGGAGCTTTCATTACACGAGAGGAGATGTCAGGAGCACCAAATGGGCTCAATTTCCCCTGGAGTCCTCAACAAAGTGGGTCTGTTTCTAAGCTGTGGACAGGAGGCTACTTTCTCCAGATGTTATATTTAGCTAAAGGAATCCACCATGGTTTCATGCAAGTGTAAAATATGTCCCAGCAAACATAACCACAAACCAGAGGCCCAGCAGGGAGCATCCCTTAAGGACGTTCAGTAGCATAGAGGGGTCAATTGTACAGCCACCCTGACATCCCCAAATTAGCTGAGTTAGCTGTGGGCCAGATATTTGGCCAGTTCTCACATTTAATGAGTCTTTGTTTCTCTCTTACTAGACATTGTGCCCCGAGGGAGAAAAATACTGCTGCCCTATTTCCCTCTCAACTTCCAGCTGCTTGCCCAGACACCAGGTAGAAGAAACAACCCCATGTTGATGTTTAACACCTCCATACCCTTTGAAGGTTTGTGTTTAAGAGAAAAGGTTAGATTAATTCTGTAACCAAGTGAAATACCTGGATTCAACAGAAAAGAGTAAGAAAATCTGAAACACTCTCTACTCTGCACACCCTACCTAGATCCTAATGGAACTCATACATAGAAACCTTGAGTTCTAGAGACAAATATCTGGATTTAAATACTAGCTTCGCCTTTTTTTTTCTTTTTAATCTCTCTAAGCCTCAGTTTCCTCCTTCATAAAATAGGGATAATAGTACTATTTACCTTATAGAATTATTATAAGGATTAAAAAAGGTAATGTATTTAAGGTGTTTAACATTGTACCTGGCACATAAGATTTCAAAAAATGTTGGTTTTTGAAATTCACCTGTGCCAGTGAATCAAGTTTTATAGATTAAAAAGAGGAAGGAGGAGGAAGAGGAAGAGGAGGAGGAGGAGGAAGAAGAGAAAAGGAGACAACCCATGTTTCTTGCCACTGATGAACAGATTCACATTTGTGAATTTTCATAGGTATCCATAGCTGACTCAGAAATAAAGGTATTCTTTCTGAAGTTGGCGTCTCTTTTGCTGCTGGAACCAAATTTACAGGTAAAAGAAAAGGTGTATCTATTTTACACATGTGTATTCCACTTCTGCATCTCTTGGCTGCTGGCCTTTATAGATAACAGAATCTGAGTGCTGCATTCCCTGAGAAATGTAGTCTTCCATTGCTTAAGCTAGCCCCCTCCATACCCACATCTAC
This sequence comes from Myotis brandtii, assembly GCF_000412655.1. NCBI lineage: Eukaryota > Metazoa > Chordata > Mammalia > Chiroptera > Vespertilionidae > Myotis > Myotis brandtii. Next base: position 996,906 of record NW_005371683.1, read on the forward strand.
TCTTGTTTGTCCTTATCTCAGGGACTGCAACTAACCTATCAGAATTTAATAAAGATCACCAACAACTGTAGAATATCCTCATCATCATAGAATTACAGTATATTAGACTTCAAAAGCAGCATGGAGATCAAACAGCCTAACTCTCAAAAAAACAAAAACAAAAACACTTCAGGGAACTGAGGCTCAGAAAGGAGAAGTAATCAGCCAAGGAGTTGGAGTTACTAGCAAAGCTGAGCCTGAGGGAAAAGGTTACTTGGAAAAGGCCTCTGTTCGGAGAGCACAGCCACGCCCTGAAGCTTCACGTAGCTGACAGGGTAGCCAGGTACATTCTTTAGTTCTCTTATCTGATTACTGTATCTTAAGCAGTGGGATTCTAATTCTTCCTGTGCACCATACTCTAACCAAAAGAGATGAAAAAACCAAGGTATGGAGAGAGAATGCTTCTGTGTCCATTACTAGAAAGCAGAGAGGCTCACACCCAGCCAAACCAGAATTAATCTATGTTAAAAATATATTCATATTTTTATTGATTTATAGAGAGAAATGGAGGGAGAGAGAGAAACATCAATGTGAGAGCGGAACATCACCAACTGCCTCCTACACACCCCTATAGGGGATTGAGCCGACAACATGGGCATATGCCCTGACCTGAATAGATTTGGCAACCTTTGGGTGCACGGGGCAATGCCCAATCAACTGAGCCACACTGGCCAGGGCAAATGAATCTATGACTTAATTGATAAAAATTTATCAAGATCTCTATGATCTGTAACTATAAACAACTATATGACTAAACCTCATAAACAAAGGTTGAATGAGAGAAACCAGACAGAAAAGATACACTCTGTATGGGTCTATTTATATAAAGTATGAAAACGAATCTCCGCTATTCAATGTCACGACAATTGTTATCCTTGGGTTTTGGGACTTGTCTCCTCCTAACTCCTTAATGACTAGAAAGAAGCACGGGGGAGGGGTGCGGTGCTTCTAGGGCACTGAAATATTCTGTTTCTTGATCTGGGAGCTAGTTACCAAATATGTTGTTTATAAAAACGCATTTAGCTATAAGCCTAAATGTGTAATTCTCTTCAATAAAATGTAATATATAGATAATGCAATAAAGTGTGAGTAATTAGAAATTCTTTCTAATCCCCCCAGCATAGAAATGCCCAGCTTAAGTAGATGAACTCAGAGACCATTGCTAGGAATATTATTCACAAGTGGATTTTCCTACTAAAGGGCAAGTGTCTTGTATACATGCCATGCAGCTAGGACTTTAGTAAAATGTGAAGGGCACCTGAGGAACCAGGGACATTCATGGTTTGGGTAACTGGCTGCCTTCAACATAAACATCTCTGAGATCTGGAGGGGCTACAAGACTCTCAGCTTGGTTCTCCCCTAAACTTCTAAAGCTGGGAGAAAAGGGAGCTGAGAGATTGGGTGACATCTAGATAACTGACCATCTCTCACAAAAATTTTTTCTCAGATGAACACAGCAAACAGAAGAGAAAACTATCAGTCACCCCCTTTCCTTCTCAAGGTGGCTAAAGTGGCTGTCCAGGGCATAAAGAAGAGCTGAAGTAGTATCTGATTACTATCAAGGTTCCACCTAAATAAGTTTTAAATTTTTATAATAAAAATTGTATCTATTAAAGGTGTATAACAATGATTTTATATACATACTAGAGGCCTGGTGCACAGATTCGTGCACATTGAAAGGAAATTAATTAGAAGAAATATTTTAGAGGCCTGGGAGGGACTGCGGGAGATTGGCTCCAGGGAGTGTCCGGCGTGTCTTGCCCAGTCCCAAACGGCCGGACGGTCGGACCCCAGCAGCAAGCTAACCTACCGGTGGGAGCGTCTACCCCCTGGTGATCAGTGTGCATCATAGCAACAGGTTGTTCCGTTGCCAGTTGTTCCACTGTTCGGGCGATTTGCATATTAGGGTTTTATTATATAGGATAAAATAATTTCTATAACCCGGCTAATTAACATATCTCCTCACATAGTTAGTTACCTTTGTGTGTATGAAAAGAGCACCTGAAATCTGCTCTTTTAACTTATTTCCAGTATTCAATACAGTATTATCAACTACTAGAGGCCCGGTGCACAAAATTTGTGCATGGGGGAAGGGGTGTGGGAGGGTCCCCTCAGCCGGGCCTGCACCCTCTCGAAATCCAGAACTCCTCGGGGGATGTCCGACTGCCGGTTTAGGCCCAATCCCTGCAGTCGGACATCCCTCTCGCAATCCGGGACCACTGGCTCCTAACCACTCACCTGCCTGCCTGCCTGATCGCCCCTAACCATTCACCTGCCTGCCTGATTGCTTCTACCACCTCACCTGCCTGCCTGATTGCCCCAACCACTCGCCTGCCTGCCTGATCGTCCCTAACTGCTCGCCTGCCTTCCTGATCGCCCCTAACCGCCTCTGCTTCAGCCCCTGAAGCTGTGGCTTCATCCGGAAGGACATCCAGAATGACATCAGGAAGGTCGGTCGGCTGTCCAGTCTAATTAGCATATTACACATTTATTATTATAGACAGTCATTCATTTTAGTCATATACACACATCACTAATTTGTTGCAGAATAATTCAAATAATGACAAGCAAGCTACAGCAGATGCTAAAAGCTATGAGTAGATGGTGAAAAGTATCCTTGCCCCTAAATGAAGCATGGCCCCAACCACAGCACAGCCAGGCCACTAAATATAACCAGTGAGATCTGGAGGAAGTTATCTTTCTCTCCCTTCTTTTCACTGTCAAATGTTATACCCTTAATATACTATCTCTAAGACACAGGGAAAGACCCCTTCACAGATGCAACTATGTAGTTGGAAGATTCTAAATAATTTATTTTTTCATGTTGTTTAAACAGAAGAAATTAGTTCTAATACCAATCCTATTGATATCTGGAAAACTTCCTAATGTTAAGAATTGGAAAACTGCCCTGGCCAGTGTTGCTCAGTGATCAGAGCTTCGGGCCATGCGCTGAAGGGTCTCGGGTTCAATTCCCGGTCAAGGGCTCATACCTGGGTTGCAGGTTCGATCCCTGGCCCTGGTCGGAGTGTGTGTGATGGGAGGCAACCACTTGTATCTCTCTCACATCGATGTTTCTCTTTCTCTATCTCTACCTCTCTCTAAAAATCAATGGAAAAAATATATCCCTAGTGGAGGATTAACAACAACAACAAAAATTGGAAAACCAAGAGCTATAGCTGACCACAGTCCTATTGACTAAAATCCTTTCTCTCCCAGCCTCAAATTTTAACACTGAATTTTGTCAACTGGAAACCAATGAATTCCATATATAGAAAACAAATAAAATAGCCCTATATAGATTCTTTACACCTATAACTTGTGGTAAGATTATTTGCTTTCTGAAATATCTTCTGTGGATCTCAGACCTCAGTGTTAGACATGGTATATCATGTACAATGGTTGGGGCCTTTGCCACCATTTGTTACCAAAATTCATGAATAAATGACTCCATTGAGAGTTCAGGTTGAGAGAGCTAAGTAAAGAAGTTTCTGGCTTTCCAAGAGATAGTTCCGCTACTGATAGGTAAGGTGAATTTGCCATAAATTTCTTAAGATTATCACAATTATTTTTGAGTCTTTCCTTGGTCAATTTTCTTAACTTATACCCAAGTTATTATGACAAACAAATGAGCCTCAAAAAGCATTCAGAACTTAAAGAAAAGATATGTCATGAAAGGAGAGACCAAATTCTTAAGTTCCCCTTAGACAAGATAAGAACTTGGAAAGAGAACTAAACCAAAAACATAAATATGTGAATTTGCTAAATGGACTAGAAGAAAAAAAACATGAAGTGACACGGAAGGTCCCTGAATCTTAACAGCTTCACAAATCACGTATGGAAATCGACTAACCATAATTAACACATGCAAATTATGAATTATGCTGCCAATCCTGGGGTTATACCTGGCAAATGGTTACTTTCCTGGCCCTACTATTAATTCAGCTCAGAAAGAAAGAAAAGAATGTCAATTTAATATTCTGCCTCCATGAGTATATGATATGGAATGACCAATTTCAAGTCTTATACGTGGGACAATAAGATCTTCTTTCTCTTATTTACAAAACTGTGTCATTGCTCCACCCAACTAGCTTATGACTATAAACAGCTACATACCTTTTTAAAGAGTCTTCCTGAGTCCTCGCTGACTTGAACAAATCGAGGAATGATGTTATTCAAGTAGATGTCACTCAGGGTGGTGTGGTCCCTGCTCTCCCGCTTCACCTGGTTTAAGAGGAGATTCCAGCAGTTGACTGGAGAGAGAACATTCTGATCTTTCCTGCAGAGAAACAGCAAGAAAAAAAAATCATTGTTAGTAAGCAACCAGGATCAACATCTGTGACTACAGTCCACATCACAAAATCACAGTGATCAAAGCCACGCCAGAAATACCGTTATTTTTCCTGCACTCTGCACCTCTCGTGTTCTCTTTTCCTAACAACTCAATGGAGAAAAGGGAGAAAATGAGGATAATGATAAGGAGAGGGAAGGAAGAGGAAAGAAGAGAAGGAGGAGGAGAAGCAAGATTATCTGTTGAATATCTACTATGTTCTAGGAACTTGGGAGACTGTTTTATGTGCATTATTTCATCTAAGCTCCATCATTTCATTGTAAACAAAGAAACAAACCCAAAACATAAATATATGAATTTGCAAAATGGACAAACACTACCATTATCTCCATTTTACTGAGTAGAAAACTTATCCACAGCTAGTAAGAAGGAATCATGCAGCTAGTAAGATGAAGTCAGGGACTAGAACCACAATTCTGTGTTGTTTGACTAGAAAAAGCTCTAGGTTGTCACACGCCAAGGCCATTCCCTTGGCCACTAAGTCATCTGGTATGCATCTAGGGTTAGAGACAAAAAGTTAGAGATTTTGTCTAGAGACAAAAATTATTAGAGCAATACAGACTAAACGCCCACACACCTATTGCAGAATTCCATGAATACAAGATTAGAGGCAGTTGCCATGAAAAAGTCACTAAAAACTCTTCAGTTCCATAGAACACATCTAAGGAAGCTTTGGTTTCACTGATTGAGCCATTATCTCATGTCCCATACACCCTAGAGTACAATCATTCCCAGAACACATGTATTCCTACAACTTCTACAGCCTGAGTGGAACAGTAAAATGCCAAACCTAGATGCTCATTTCTAATGAAAGCATTGTGATCTGAAAGAATTATTTTCTACTCAGTTTACAGCACTAATTTAAGCAACAGAAAGTTCTGCATCTGCAACTTGGATCTCTTTAAGGAGAAAAACAGAAAGTAGGGGTTGCTTGCGGTCCTATTTATCAAGGGCTTACTATGTTTTTAGCACATAGCTGGGCCCCATGGATGATGTTATATAACTTGAACCCTACAACAGCCTGGTGAAATGGGTGTTACTAACTGCATTCAGCAGAAGAGTAAAGTTGGACTAAGAAAGGTTAAATATCACCCTAACCGGTTTGGCTCTATGGATAGAGCGTCAGCCTGCGGACTCAAGGGTCCCGGGTTCGATTCCGGTCAAAGGCATGTACCTTGTTTGCGGATACATCCCCAGTGGGGAGTGTGCAGGAGGCAGCTGATCGATGTTTCTAACTCTCTATCCCTCTCCCTTCCTCTCTGTAAAAAATCAATAAAATATATTTTTTTTTAAAAAGAAAGGTTAAATATCTTGGTCAAGGTCACGTAGCTAAAAAGTGGCAATTCTGAAATTAAAACCAAAGCCTTATAATTGCAAAGAGAATCTGCTTAATCACCTCAAAGAATCATTTTCCTGTTTATTCCCTTACCCGTCCCTCCAGTCCAACTCTCAGAGCAAAGAAAGTGGCTTGAGTGTGGTTTGACTTAGTCAGCACTGTCTCCATTCAGGGCTGGAGGGCGCCAGGCACCTGTGATTTGTAGAGTATGGAATCCAACTTAGAAGGGCTTTCCCATTTCTGTTATGAGGAAACTATTGACAAATAATCATGCCAAACCTACTCTGGCTTCAGTTCCCTGCAGTAGGCATTATCACAGTGTCTCATGGGCTGCCAGGTGAACCTCACTATATACAAACTTGGGAATAAAGAATCAATGCGTGTATCTGAACTTCTGAGCAATGTGCTATTGGTTGGAATGGATGTTGCTCTGTACTAATAGCTTTTAATTCCAGCTTGTGTGCCTCCTTCAGTAAAACTGTTTGGGTGAGCATATAACTTCATACATAGTGGTCAAGTTTAATTACATCCCACAGAAGGCTCAGGAGCCCATGCTATAGACCAGTGATGGCAAACCTATGACACGCGTGTCAGAGGTGACACGCGAACTCATTTTCTGTGTGCCTCCTTCAGTAAAACTGTTTGGGTGAACATATAACTTCATACATAGTGGTCAAGTTTAACTACATCCCACAGAAGGCTCAGGAGCTCATTCTATAGACCATATTTGGGTAGTGAGAATAGTCATGCTCATTATCATCCTATACACGGCACCAGAGTTAAGTTAGGGTTTTTCAAAATGCTGACACGCCAAGCTCAAAAGGTTTGCCATCACTGCTATAGACCATGGTTGGGTAGTGAGAATAGTCATGCTCATTATCATCCTATCTCATTATCAATTGCAATGTTTCTTATATACTTTTGGGATTATCCAGTTAATATTTATGAAGGTGAGTGAGAATAGCTGGTAGGCAATATTAATTAAAACAAAATTATCATTTTTCAAGCACCTAAATCAATTTAAAACTATTTCAAACAACTCATTTGTGTGAATTAGTAGTTTCTTGATATTGGGCAACCCAAATCAGAACCAGAAATAACTTGGATGCTAAAACTGACATAAAACTGCAACTCTGATTCATAATCCCAATGTCAATCAATATTTTGGGTTCATAAACACAGTCTCATGTGCTCACTGGTAGACTCTGTAATAAGGGCTTTTTATAAATTTCCACTTTAAAAGTAGATTTACACTAGTAAATCTGTTGCATATATGGGGGTTTATGCAAGATTTTTATTTTTAAAAAGGAACCTGTGGCTTTAAAAAACAGTATTAGACACTGTTTTCTTTTAGGGGTTCCCATCTCTTTTACTAATACTGTACTTTCTCATATAATGTGTTTGGTTCTTTGAGTTTGTATGCTTTTTCAGACTAGATTCCTCTTCAACTGAGGTGTTTTAATTAATTCATTTATTTATTTTGGGAAGGTGGTGGGGCAGGAGAGGGGAAAGGCATGCTGTAGAAGAAACACAAATACACTGTAGAGACAATTTTCCCAGCCAACACGAACAAAGATGAAACACACTTCAGGCTGGAAAATAAGCGAGGCACTGAGACGTGATTTCATGGGGAGCCTATTAAGGTTCTGCTAGAGTGGTTTCCTGCTTTAGCAGCTTTGCAGCCTTATTTTATTTGGGGCTGCTGGAGCCAGGGGAACCTCGTTTGGTTAGGAGATTGAAATTTGCCTTTATATCTTTTCCATCTATCGTTTGTTTGTACAGTTTCTTTACTTTCCCCGCCCCCAGAGTCTTAGGTTGTGTAATACTTGGGCATTTAAAGAAAAAGGTCTACATCCCTTAGGAATGTGCTGAACAGCTGCAAACCTCCTCAAACACTAATCCCTAAAAAGCAGACAAAATATCCAGAAGTGTTTTTCTTGCTTAAAAAAAATTTTTAGGAGGAAGATCAAAAAAGCATCATACTGTACTTGAGAGGAGATGACTCTGGAGTCCAAACAAAGGAGACCAGAAAGTCACAAGCCGACTAAGCATGCACTGAAAGAAATAAACCTGCACAGCTCAATCGTTAGCTTCAAATACATTAACCCAGTTTTTCTCTTCAACTTAGATTATTTATGGATGTTCAACACACTTGGCAACCAATGCTCAAAGGGATTTCTCTCGAATATCTAGGGGAAGACCTCCATAAAAGTCCAAGTTGGCTTGTATTACGCTTCCTTTTTTTGCGCTTCCCTCTGTTCGGTTTCAGCTATCTCATCTGTGAAATGGACACATCCCTATCTGTGTCCATCTAGCTCCCTAAAGATCTTCAAAGCAGGACTGCAAAACCCTAGAAGCTCTGCTGGCCTAAGGTGCCATTTAATTAATAATTGCTATGTTCATAGCTCTGCAGATGGGCTGTGTGACACGAGCTTGGCATCACTGAGTGGCTTGAGCTTCTGTATTCCCTCTAGTAAAGAAGGTTTGTTTCCCTTTGGGCCAACAGTGTCTGTCTGACTTGCCCACCTCACAGGTCTGTTGTGTGGCTCAAATGAGATGGTGGATGCAAAAGAATTACAACAACAGTAAAACACTATACAAATGTGAAAAAAAATTATTATTTTTATTTCCAAACAAACTAGGACTCAGCTTTCATCATCTTCCAACATGCTCCTCACCCGGCCCTGGGCCAAGGCCAAGAGTGCTGCTGAAAACGAACAGCCCTCGGCAAATAATGTTCGGGATAAGACAGCAGCAACAGGCAATTAACCAAGCAGCTGTGGTCTCCGGGAAGACGTGAGGGAGATGCGAATGGGAGAGCAGAATCTAATCTTCCACTGTCCTTCCCCTGAGGTGGAACTGCTCAGCCCTGCATCCCGCACAGGGACTGTGAGCTGAGGCCCACAGGAAGGAGCCAGAGGGAGCCCAGGGAGCCAGCACCCGGTGCTTCAGCAACTTCTGCTGAGCTCCCTTTCTCAGAATTCCTTTCAAAACTGCTGGTCTCTATACAGAGATGGCAAATATTAGTACTAATACATCTAAGAATATTGTTTCTCATTCTAAAAAATAGACATAGCCCTAGCTGGTTTGGCTCAGTGGATAGAGCGTTGGACTGCGGACTGAAGGGTCCCAGGTTCGATTCCAGTCAAGGGCACATGCCTGGGTTGCAGGCTCGATCCCCAGTTGGGGGTGTGCAGGAAGCAGCCAATCAATGATCCTCTCTCATCATTGATGTTTCTATCTCTCCCTCTCCCTTCTTCTCTGAAATCAATAAAAATATATTTAAAAAACAAGATTAAAAATAGACATATATATGTGATGATAGATAAAATAAAAATGAGCTAAAGACACCATTCAGCGTATGTTATTGAGCATCCAACCATAAGGAGGATAAGAAGAAGGTACATACATAATAGAAGCGATCATTTAGTGATGGTTGGACAGGGAACTTGTGACAAGGCCCAGGCTGGATTTGTAAACCTAAATTCCTCCCTGGCACCTTGATTAAAATGAAGTGAAGTGACGCAGCCTAAGAGATTATTTTATTCAGATGAGTGTTATTAGCCTTCCTGGCTTATTTTCTCTATTATGCATTTTGCTGATGCTGACAGAAGCAGACGGGCCGGATGGAGAGGCAAAGCCGCAGCGGATTAATGGTTCGACAGTGCCATGCATAAAATCAGACCCTTTGCTGACCCAGATAAGCCAGAGGATGGATTGGATTTGCTGGGGAAGGTGTTAAAAAAAGAGGGGGTGGGGGGTGTCTCCAAGGTGGAAAGTGACTTGAAAAGATTCTTCCTGTAATGGTAGCTGCTTGGTTGTGTGACCCATTAGTACATAAGCAGCCTAAAGGCATCTTTCAAAGACAGGCAGGCAGGCGGGCAGGGAGCAGGGAGCAGGCAAGCATACGTCTCTGGGCTTATCACAGCTCAGGCTTCTGCTTTGCCAGCAATGAGATCAGAATTCTAAGACGGAACGATAAAAGGGCTAAAGGCAAAAATGTATATTCTATGTATGGAGAAATGAGCTTTCAAGTTTTCAGGGACAAGTTAATACCACAAATTGTCTTCAGTAGCCTGGACAGATGATTAGAAAGGATTCAAGCAGTGGTGTACCCACCTTACTCAAAATAGTCTAAGTTGTCCCCTATAATCAGGTTTGGGGGAAGAGCTGTATGGAAATGGAATTCTTGTGGCTCTGGGTTAGTTCCAGGGAATCCAGACACACCCTTAGGATAATGGCATGTCCTAGAGCTGGGAGCTTAGGAATCTGCTTTGAAGTTAAGAACTGGAGCAGCTCCGTGTTTGACATTTTAATAATGTCAGCACCGTGTCTGACATTTCCTGAATGATGGCAGGACCAAGATTCCTCTGGGTTAGGTAGGGAATGAGAGTGGTTCCCAAATCTGAGCCACTGTAGACTCTAACCAGAAATGTCTCCATCAATTTATGTCAGGTAAGAGACTTTGTCTTCCCTTCAACCACCCCCACCCCACCCCACGTTCTTGGCAGGGAGAGAAGGTTGGAGGTTCTTCAAATCACTTGAGACCTATGTACCTGGCATTGTTCTGGGCAAAAGGGATAAAGGGAACGACATTCTTGTTTCTGACCTGCTTCTCTCATGTTTGCAGATCTCCTGGATCCGAGACATGACTTTTCTGCCTCTAGACTATCTGTCGGCTACAACCTATATCTTATCCTGGTCTTGATGCTTGTGTGTACACTAGCTTGAATGGCCCATTGTGAAACCCAGCCCTCTCTATGACTTCTGCCAACCTGGAACCTTCCCTTCGTTTACAGCCATGTCTTGCCACTAGCATTCTCAGAGCTACAGGGAGATATAAACAAAATGGCTAGTTAACTCTCCTTGTGTACTCTGGGTACAATCTAAATGCTAGAGAACAAGCACTATGCACTCTACCCCTATATGATCTATAGAACTAAGGGCCTAGAAATTTATTTATTAAATTTTCCCCCAAAACACCCCTCAAAGTAGGCTGTGATCATTATCAAAAGGTTTCAGCTGACTAAGTCACTTCATTAAAATAAAACATCATAGCATGAGCAAAAGATATAACAAAGGTATGACTGATACCCCATAAATAATTACAGCACATGACAAATATACAGAGAAAAAAATACACACAGGTGTGTTAGTAGATTTTTTAAATGAATGAAATCTTAGGAGATGACTGATAGCCAGTCTGGCTCAGCCCTGATAGTTCTTGCTAGAGCAATAAATGCCTGTCTGTGCCAATCTGAAATGACGTCACTCAAAAATTCACACACTTATTTTCAAAGCAGTAACCACTACCTTGGGAGCATGCAGCTCCCTGGCACCAGGCACAAGCTGAGTAGTTTGATCTATAGCCAGCAACTCCTCCTGCCTGGCAAATGGTACTGTACGTATATGTATGCCAAGTACGAACAAGCCACCTTGGAAGAGAGGATATCCCTAAGATTCAGACCACCCCCTCCTGAATATACCTGTTAATGGTATAATGAGTTCCCTTACATGGTTCATGATAACAATGAGAAAAGAGGAATAAAGTAATATAACTTGATTCTGTGAAACGATAGAGCTAAAAGGGATGAAGTCTAAATAGTCACCAGATCTGCTGCATTATCATTTCTCATGTGTCACTTTGATATTTATTCTGCCTTACTAGAAGGGAGTCTCTTGAGGACAGGGTACATGTTGGAATATTCAATGAACATCTATCACCAAGAATGGGTGGGAACTTAATCAGCATTGACTAATGACAGATGCCATAACTACAGAAATCCTGTAAGTGTTGAGCACAGTAAGACAATTCATTTAATGAATAGTTAATATCTTCAGCCTCCATCAATCTTGTCCAATCAACTGTTGCAGGACGTATCTGGGTGGCTGTTGAGTGACTGGATTTGTACACCCATTGGTTTATGTGTTCTAAATTAGAGCATATTATTAACCACTTTGATGCTTTTCTGGAAAAATGTTAAAGAGTTAGAGTAAGAGATGCCCTGGTCAATTTCCAGGTTAGTAGGTTACTGAGTTCTACAGGTCAGGAATCTGTATGGCACCCACCCACCCCAGCAAGGTGGTTCTCTGTGAAAAGCATCCTGAACCATGCATACTAGTCTTAGTTTTGCCACTTACTAGCCAAGTAACCTTGATAAATCACAGATGCACTCTGGGCCTCAGTACTTCTTCATGTGCTTAAAATGATAACTGAAGACCGCATACCTTCCCTGCCTAACTCATATGGATACTATGAAGACCAAATCAACCAAAGTGATGACCACAAAAAAACACTTCATAAACACTAAAGAGTCCTACACTTACAAATCAATATCGCCATCATTTACTATTGTTATAACCATTATTATTACTTGACAGTCCACACAATGTATTTACACCCATCAAAAAAAAAAAAGAAAAAGTTGTTAGAGAGTAATGGCTAAAAAGACAAACATGTCCCCAAATTCCCAGGACTTATTACTCAAGTTTGTAATCAACTTGCTTTATACATTTCATACTTCATCAGTGCACTAAATATTGCTTTTAACTTATATGGTTGTCTGGAAATTATCAAACTCAGTGAATCTCCTGTGCCCAACCTAGAACAGGCTGTAAAGAGAAGACTTTTGGTTGCGCGCCAGGGTCCCAAGATGTCGAACCCAAAGTACAAGCCGGCGCGCCTGGCCACTTTGCCCCCTACCCTTGACCCAGCCGAATATGACATATCTCCGGAAGCCGGGAAGGCGCAAAAAGTGCAAAATGAAAAGCAGGAAGGAACAAAAAATAGAATCACAGAATTTCAGAGCCAGCAGGGTTAACAGGGACTTTAATTTTAAGATGATTTAGAGTCTAGACCAAATTTGTCATTTTATTATTTTTTTACTAGAGGCCTGGTGCACGAATTTGTGTACGGGTGGGGTCTGGCCGCCCATCCTGATGGGGGCCGATCGGGCCGGGCCAGTGGCCGGGAGGGGATGCAGGAGGTTGGCTGGCTGGCCCCACCCCTAATGGCCCCGATTGGGCCAGTTGGCTGCCGCAGTGCGTGTCACAGCCACCGGTCATTCCGGTAGCTTGGCTTTTATATATATAGATTTTTAAATTGATTTTAGAGAGGAAAGGAGAAGGGGAGAGATCTAGAAATATCAATGGTGAGAGAGAATCATTGATCAGCTGCCTCCTGCACACCCTCCACTGGGGATCGAGCCCTGACCAGAACTATGACCTCTTGGGTCATAGGTTGACACTCAACCACTGAATCACACCATGTGGGCTAAACTTTTCATTTTCTAAGTGAGAAAATTGAGGCTTAGGGAGCCTAAATTCACACAGATAGTAGGGTAGCAAGACAAGAACCCAGGTCTCCTGGCCAGCAATCATTTTCTTACTTCATTGTGGTTGTAGCTCATTTTCAACAAAGAGCCCTTAGCATCTCTAAAGCCCTGGTGCTGAAAGAGTTAATGGACAATGCTCAGAGCACAGAGCTATTCTAAGACAACACATAACAGGAACACCAAGGGTCCATGAACTCAGAGGGAGCAAAACTGCTGGTGTCTAACCGGAAAGCATGTTGACACAAAGCCTGTGGTTACACATGAAAGGCAAGTAAATGAGAAAAGCAGTCTTGATCCCACCCCATTCTAATTTGGGACTGGCTCTGGGCACCTATTGGAGGGCTGGGCCACACCCCAGCCACTTTGTAAAATGACCCTTCAGCTCTGTGGCCTCAGTTAACTCCTTCTCTGCCTTCACAAGGACCATAACAAATATTTTTTTAAAAGACTATCAAGGGATATCAAGATGAAGGGATGAGCATGGGTAATTGGGGTCATTCTGGAATGGGAAGATTCTCTGTGTGGATTCAGATGATACCTACTAGTATCAACCATCTCCGAGCAGTGAGTGATCTGAAGCCTTGCACAGCCAGGCTCCGAAGTCTGTAAGAGAGTAGTTTCTCTATATGAATTCACTTTGCATCACAATCACCTGAAGCAATTGTTTAAAAATCTATCTCGCCCTGGCGGGGTAGCTCAGTTGGTTAGCGCATCATCCCGTTATGCCAAGGTTGCAAGTTCAGGCACTTAAAAGAATTAACCAATGAGTGCATAAATAAGTGCAACAACAAATCAATGTTTCACTCTCTCAAATCAATAAAAAATATTTTTTAATTCTATTTCTCTAGAGGTGCCTCAGTTAACTCCCTCTCTGCCTTCACAAGGACCGTAACAAATATTTTTTAAAAAGACTACCAAGAGATATCAAGGTGAAGGGATGAGCATGGGTAATTGGGGTCATTCTGGAACGGGAAGATTCTCTGTGTGGATTCAGATGATACCTACTAGTATCAACCATCTCCGAGCAGTGAGTGATCTGAAGCCTTGCACAGCCAGGCTCCAAAGTCTGTAAGAGAGTAGTTTCTCTATATGTGAGTCTTCAGGACCCCAATTCACTTTGCATCACAATCACCTGAAGCAATTGTTTAAAATTATATCTTGCCCTGGCGGGGTAGCTCAGTTAGTTAGCGCATCATTCCGTTATGCCAAGGTTGCAAGTTCAGGCACTTAAAAGAATTAAATGAGTGCATAAATAAGTGCAACAAAAAATCAATGTTCGCTCTCTCAAATCAATAAAAAATATTTTTTAATTCTATTTCTCTAGAGGTGGAGTGATGCTCAGAAATCTGCATTTTAAATATGCATCCCAGGTAATTTTAGGCATACCAGAATTTTAAGAACCAATGCTTTTAAAGCAATGTTTTTCAAATTGTGTAATACAATCTACTAATGGGGTTTAAAAAAATCAATTTAGCAAGTCACCATCTAGCATTTCTCAAGATGAAACCAAGTGGAGTAGAATAATACAGAACAAAGTAGAAAATATCAGTACAGCCTGGCAGGCGTGGCTCAATGGTTGAGTGTTGACTTATGAACCAGGAGGTCATGGTTCGATTCCTGGTCAGGGCACATGCCCAGGTTCTGGGCTTGATCCCCAGTGTGGGGCATGCAGGAGGCAGCCGATCAATTATTCTCTCTCAGCATTGATGTTTCTTCTTCTTTCTCTCCCTCTTCCTTCCTCTCTGAAATCAATAAAAATATATTTAAAAGAAATATCAGTACATCACATAGAGTAAAGATCTATAGGTATTCTTTTGCGAAAATACTATGCCACTATAAAAAAGAAGGAACGTTTACCATTTGCAACAGCATGGATGGAACTGGAGAGCATTATGCTAAGCGAAATAAGCCAGTTGGAGAAAGATAAATATCACATGATCTCACTCAT
>NW_005371683.1:1012669-1016494 GCF_000412655.1 Myotis brandtii
TGACCTGTAAATGTACCTACATTTACAGATACAGAGACCCCAGCCTCGCCTTCTCTATATGATCAAAGGACAGAAATTCCTTAGCCCTTGATGAAAGATTTAAAAAGGGCACAATTAGAAAAAGAGCAACAACCTAGCTTGATTATCAACATTCTCATCCCAATGGTTAAACCCATCTGCATATACAGAGGGTGACAATGGGAGCAAAGGTTTTAGAAATCAGCCTTTGTCATATGAGGCATACAAAGAAAGAAGAGATGGAAAAAGGGCCAGGTATAATGAGGAGAGGAAGCAGGGGGGCATGGAAGAGTAGGGCAGGGAGGACCACTGGGAAGACGGAGAATTCAACCTCGAATCTATTCTAATATTTCCTGATGCTTTTTAGTAATTTGTTTTCGTGTGGTGGAAATTGGCACATCATCGAGGATGCTTTGGGTCCATCTGTTTTTGAACTTAAGCCGTAGGCAAGATTCAGAACAGCTGGAACCAGCAGCACTGACCATGTTAGATGTGTCTTGAGGAAGGAGAAAAATAAAATGAGTGTGTGGGAAATGGAGGAAGAGGGTTAAACAGGACAGAGGAAGGGGAATCTGGAAGCCATCCCTAGAGACAGGGGAGAAATCAGTCAGATCAGAACTGATGCAAAAGAGCTAGTAGAGAGGCCAAAACATCTCAGTGAAGAAAGGCAAACAGGAGAAAAAGCAGGGGCATCCGAACTGGGAGCACAGCAACAGAGCAACGAGTCCTGCAAGTTTGGGTGTCAATGAGCAATGCCAGGAGGCTTCACCTCTGAGGAACCAGATCAAGATCATCCAAAGGTCCTACACCAAGCATATTACATGAACTGCTGGGTAAGCCATCTTCATTCACAATCATAGCCTAGCACTGAGTTGGAAGCCAGATTCTCAGTTCCCTTAGTGCAAGAGAGGTGATCACGGAGAATGACAGAGAGAATGTGAGAGGAGTCATATTAGGAAAAAGTGACAAGGGTCCCAACCCATAATGTGGCTTTCCCAGAATCTCGGCAGGCCCAGGAAGGGACATTCCTTGGTGTACGCTCTTTGTCTGGCCTAAAGCCCAATCAGTGACTTCCCATAACCTATGGAAAGGCAGGACTCTCACTTCTGGGACTACTCAGTCTCTAGGCAAGAGAAAAGATTTCGATCTATGAGTCTATTTTGTTTGTTTATTTTGTTCATTAGATTGCACATATAAGTGAAATCATATGGTATCTGTCTTTGTCTGACTGGCTTATTTCACTGAACATAATACTCTCCAGGTCCATCCATGCTGTCCCAAAAGGTAAAATTTACTTCACAGCTGTCAGAGGGCAGGGGGCTGGGAGACTGGGTGATAAAAGTGAAGAGATTAAGCAAACAACAAATCCTCATAGACACAGGAAATGGTATAGTGTTTACCAGAGAGAAACGGGGGTGAGGAGAGGTAGAACAGGGTAAAGGGGGGATAAATGGTGATGAAAGAAGACTTGATTTTGGGTGGTGAACACACAATCTATATAATAAAAGCGTAATATGCTAATTAGACCGGACATCTTTCCGGACGACTTTTGGGACAAAGCTGGGGCTGCAAGGGAAGCCCGGGTCCATGTTGCCAGAGGGAAGCCGGTGCTGGCAGCTGGGGAAGGAAGGGCTACTCTTGCACGAATTTCGTGCATCGGGCCTCTAGTACAATATACAGATGATACACTTAAAACCTATATAATTTTATTAACCAATGCCACCCCAATAAATTAAATAAAAATATTTTTAAAAAGGAGGAAAGATCTGGCAGTTAGAAATGTCAATCAAGACCTCATTCTGAAGGGGAAAAAATTAAATCCAAACAAATAAATAAACCAAATTATATTTCAAACAAATACTATAAGCACATTGAAGGTCTGGGGTTGGAGGAGAAGGGCCTAACAACTAACTTTTGAATACCAGGTTTTAGTCATCAAGGCTGAAAAGAAAAAGAACTCTAAACTAGTAATGAAATTTAGTTATTAGTCTTCTTTTTCAGATGCATGAGCTTGGAATTCTGGAACTACTTTGTGTGCATCTAGGACTGAGTAATTAAATAAACGTATTATAAATAATGGGTGCCGGCTTCTTACTGTCCAGAGAACAAAATTAAAAATATGGAAAGGGGAGAAAACAGAATAAGACATATGGTGTTGAATTGGAATTGAAAAAAATCAGTGTGAACTCATGGGCTTTAATAGAGATACGGATATAGAGAAGTGGATGAAGAAGTATGCAAGTATATGTGGGTGCAAATATTTACACCTAATTACTACTTTTGTCTGCTGAGCAGCACTATAAAAACAATGCTACTCTGATAACAAAGAGCATACTTAGTGTCCATAGTTTCTAAATACCATTGCCCATTAAAAGGAACCAGGGGTCCTTGAGGAAATGGCTCCAGAGCTGAAGCAAGGAAAATACAAGATGGGCCTGGGACATCTTGTTGTGCAAGAAGGAAAGGAAATACTCAGAGCAAGGACACAGGAACCATCTTGAAGGGAGTCCACTAGCCAAATCTGTGATAATGTAAACATTAAAATAAATAAAGATAGTAAAGGATTATAATCTGTTGAATACAATCAGAATATGAGTCCACATTGATATAAACAAACAACCAGACATCTATATGGAGACAGAAAAGCTCTTCTTTACAATAGAATCCCAACCGATAAGTGTAGAAGGAATGATGGAAACTGGAAAAACTATCATGTGGTATCCATCATAATAATTGATTCAAGCAAGGATTATCAATTAATGCTAAAACGAGTGGGTGTAAGGTTGTGAGAATTACACAAATTTTACAGGGTCTAAAAAAGTATCTCCCAATGTATATGCACTAATTACAAAGCATAAACTAGCATAACTTTATGGTAGAAAAATCTGGCAGATACCACTTTAACCTAATGATCAAAGATAACATCACTAGTAATGGGATTAATAATCAGCAAGGGGCTCCTGATACGATGCCCTGAGAAGAATAGGACATCGCTTCTATGGCATTCCTGCCCAAAGCACATAACCTGAATCTAATTATAAAGAAATTATCACACCTGAAATTTACATAATGTTAGTTAAAAATGTAACCCCAACACATTTAACTTAAAAATACACCATGAGGTATTGATCTTCTAAACCAGCTTCACGAATTCTTGCTTGCTACAATCACATGACAAATTAGGAAGTTCCCTTGATTTTTTTTGAAGCTCTCTTTATTTTATTTATTTTTAAATCGCTTCATAAATAGGTTAA
The DNA here is from genome assembly GCF_000412655.1 of Myotis brandtii. Taxonomy (NCBI): domain Eukaryota; kingdom Metazoa; phylum Chordata; class Mammalia; order Chiroptera; family Vespertilionidae; genus Myotis; species Myotis brandtii. Next base: position 1,015,942 of record NW_005371683.1, read on the forward strand.
GCAAAGAACATTTTAATAAGCTAAAAGTAATTTCAAAAATAATATATTCATCACTAGTAGTTCCTGAGAAAATATATCAAACATGGTAATCATCTAACTTAAAATAAGCTAAATGAAGAAGAGCATATGAAAATATTAAGGATAAGCTAGCTTCTTTAAAGCCAGGATGTTGAAAAATAATAAATTCTGTTTAGGGCATAAATAAAATATTGAAATTAAAAGAAATCAGACATTATCAGAAATTTCAAATTAAGGGACAATCTACAAAATAACTGGACTGAATGCTCTCCAAAAATGTCAATGCCATGAAATGCAAAGAAAGACTTGGAAACCATTCCACATTAAATGAAACTAGAGACAAGACAACTGGATGAAACACATAATCTTGGACTTTCTTTTGCCAAAAAGGAAAATTTTGAAACAAATAGTAAATGTGAATGTCTGTGGATTATATAATATTATTATATCGATATTTATACCGATTTTGATAACTATACTATCATTATGTCAGAGAGCAACCAATTTATCCTATATAATAAAACCCTAATATGCT
>NW_005371683.1:1016505-1085698 GCF_000412655.1 Myotis brandtii
TAATATGCTAATGATATGCCAAGGCTGCTCAACCGCTTGCTATGACGTGCACTGACCATCAAGGGGCAGACTCTACAACCGGTAGGTTAGCTTGCTGCTGGGGTCCAGCCTATCGGGACTGAGTGAGACGGGTCAGACACACCTTTAAGCCCTTCTGCAGTCCCTCCTCAGCTGGCCAACCTCCCGCGTCCCTCCCCGGCACCGGTAGGGTCCCTGGGCCTGGTCTGCGCCCTCTCGCAATCTGGGACCCCTTGGGGGATGTCGGAGAGCCAGTTTCGGCTGCACGGCAGAACGAGCGGTCGCTATGATGCACACTGACCACCAGGGGGCAGACGTTCAATGCAGGAGCTGCCCCCTGGTGGTCAGTGCACTCCCAAAGGGGGAACGGGGCTCAGCCAGAAGCTGGGCTCACAGCTGGAGATGGCAGCGACAGTGGCAGGAGCCTCTCCTGCCTCCGCAGCAGCGCTAAGGATGTCTAGCCTCTCCCGCCTCTGCAGCAGCGCTAAGGATGTCTAACTGCTGGCTAGCCATCAGTCGGACATCTTCTGAGGGCTCCCGGACTGCGAGAGGGCGCAGGCCAGGCTGAGGGACCTCCCTCCCCCAAGAGCATGAATTTCATGCACCAGGCCTCTGGTTTTTAATAAATTCACATTGAAGTAGGTAGAGGTAAAGGGGCTTTATGTCTGCAACTTATGCTCAAGTGTCTTACAAAAACAAAATATGTACATGCATGAGTTGTGTATGGTGAGAGAGAAGTATAAAGTAAGTGTAGTAATATGGTAATATTTTGGGGCAATCTGGGTAAATGGCACACAGAAAATCTCTACTATTTTTGTAACTTTCTTGTCTGAAATAATGTCAAAAAAATGTTTTTAAGATCCTATTCTGGAAGAAAATAAAAATTAAACATTTCTTCAATCTTTTCTTTGGCAATAAATATATGCTATTCTATGCTAACTTTTTTCATCTAAACCTCCTGTCTTCCACATGACACAATGAGCCTCCTAAAGTCAGAGGCTGTGTCCCATACATCTCTGTGACCCTAGCACCTACCAGACATGTTAGTCACTGTTGATAAGGAAGATGGAGCCAAGTGTTTATTAATGAATCACATATATTATAGGGAACTAAAAGGGCCACTCAACAATTCTAGCTCCTCAACCTTGAACTCCACATCTTGTCAGAACACATACATGCACATACATACATACATACATATACAACCTTAAAATATTTCACATTAAATGATAACCTCCATGAGCTAGATAGTGGTTTATTCTTCTCTGTTTATTTAATTTAGGAATTAAGTGAAATTTAATTCCACACTAAGGGCACAGCCTCTTGGTATAGAATAAGTGCTAAATAAATATTTGCTGAAAGAACAAGTAAACCTCACATACCAGGATTGGTATTCACCCAAACTTTCTATGTTAATGCACAAAAGGACCAGGAGTGGACTTGTTTTTCAGAAAAAATAATAGCAGAAGGATGTTGTTAGCCCCCAAATAACGAGTGATCTCATCAGAGATTTTTCAAGACAATTCTTTCTGATAGAGTGGCTTGAAAATAGGCCCAGTTCCCCAATAAATTACTTTTTTCATTTGATTAAAGTCCTTCTTTAATTTCGTACCAAGAAAGCCTGCGAAAGAGGTATTATAGGTTTATTTTTTCCATATGACTTCCCCAAGCTATGCTGTAAAATAGGTTTCCTAAGCATTCATCGTCTGGCTGAAAACTCAGTGTGTATGTGTGTTTGGGGGCTGGGTGGGGTGGGGATAAAAAAGAGGCAGCACTGAATTCTTTATAAGCTACATTATCTTCACCCACCTCCAATTAATGATCGAAGACCTGGCAAAATCAACATTGAGAATGTACAAGAATAGGGTTAGCATCCAAGACAAAGCCCCTAACAATACCATTTAATCCATATATTGTAAGAACCTGAATGGCTTCAGAAGGAGCTAATAGAAGAGACTGGACAGTAAACCTGCCTGAGTACCAGTATGCATGTGTATGCAGGAGTCTGGTAGGGAAGGGCACTCATTTCCACCCATGACCAGAGAAAACAGAGGCGTGGGCGTGGGGCAGGTCAACATATCAGTCTGTGTATAAGAAGGGGAACGGGAGGAGGGCAGAAAGTCAACACACCAAGAAGCCAAACCTTTCTTAATTGTGCCTGCTTCCTGGGTTCACTTGCTGTTTATTCAGAGTTCACTCAATACCCTGTGCTTTGTCAAAGGAACTGTCTGAAGTATCAGCTCCACCTATAACACTGCAGAATCAATTCTGTACAACTTCTTCCTTTTTGCTAAATCCTCGAGATGCTGCCTATAAATTTTTAAGAAAATTTTAGGCATCAACAGAAACCCCCATCCTCACCCGCAGAACTTAGTTATGAACATCTGTTGTTTACAAGGGTTCAGACTAAGAGCTGCCAGACTTGTTCTGCAACCTCTACTTTAACACAGAGGCTGCCAGGGAGGGATGTCTGAATTTCATGCAAGGATGCCCTGTCCCAACTGCTTAAGCAGAAATCTGCAAACACAGCTCAGCATCCTACTGTTAAAGATAATCCTAGTTTGTTCGATTCATTTTCTAATCCTGGTTCTTTAACCAGCTGTAGCTGAGATATGTTAAGAGTCGGAGCTGTGCTCATTGATCCTCCCTGAATCTAAAACCCCAGAGGCAACGAGCCAATGATCAGTAGGGGTGTTTATGGGCAGGAGGTAGCAGAAAGGATGATCCTTTCTCAACTCTGAAAAAATCCAAGCCCTAGTTTTTTCTGATTCTCTCTAAATCCTTCATTAACACTGAGCTCTTCCGATATGACTGTTTCTCTTCACAGCGCGATACTTCAGTGCGCACAGGAATTAGATATTAAAGTCTTTACTTCAATTAACTTGGGACCAAAACTAATTGAGAATATAACTGTGCTTTTACCTTTCCCTGGCTGAGCCAAGTACGAGTCCCTCCCCAGTACTCCTCCTACGTCTCCCTTCCTAGTGACTACTGGAAACTGCTTGAAATGGGGTCCTATTTTTAGATTCATGTGCCCATGCGCACATGTGTTCTCATTATTCTCTCTCAGTCTGATTTCCCCCATTTCAATTATGAAAGTCCTTATGAAAGAGACTGTCTTTTCTTCTTATCTTATAAACCCTTCCACTTAACACAGTTAGCTCCCAATAAAGATGACATGGCTTTTGCCTTTAAAAGAGAACTGGATCAAAGTCAATTCATTTAATTGGCTGTGAATTCCTGAGAATTAAAGATCCTGCAAATCGGCCACATATTGCTTCCTGTCTCTACTATGCAATTATTATAGGGCTTAGAAAGCGAAGAAATTGAATACTAAAACTCCCCTGCACCCCAGAACTGTTGTTAGGGACAGGATCACCAGGGTCTGTGCTCCAGCAACCCGCAGTCATGTGGTGTGTCCCGCTGGCATTCCCATGGCCGTGCCCAGGAGACACAGGAAGCCCTCAGCAGTCTCCAACATCCTCCCCACGGCTCAGAAAAGCATGTTTTGCTCCTGCCCTGCCGCCCATCACTCTGCATTCTAAAAGGATGATAGGAAGCCATTTAGGCAGAAGCGTGGGAGCTTCTTTTGGCCTCATGAGACAAACGACCCAGTAAACCACAGTCTGCTATGGCCCTGACTGAGGTTTGTACTGCACTGGCCTGCTGGTCTGGATTGTGGCCACTCCAGAAGACTGAACAGGACTGGCGTTCTTCATTCACCCAGACTGCAAATGGGACCAGGGGGCTCAACACTCTATCTTCATGGAATCCCAATGATTTGGCAATTAGCGCTGAATATTGACTCCGTGAAGATAAGGAAATTCTAAGACTAATTTCCTCCTCTTGATGATTATAAGCCGGGATCTAAAAGTGGGATCTAAAAGTAGCATACCAGGTTCAAGGTAGTTCATGACACCTTGTAAACATGACACCCTATAAGACAAAACATACAATTGCTGAGGTTTTTATAGGAACTGGACATACAATTATATAGAGTCACATAATTGCGTATTTCCTGCCCAGTGCAGCCATATTATAAAAATCTGGATGGAGGAAGAGTTTGTCATTCAAGAGAGCCCTCAGGGATTGCTGAAGAAAATGAAGATTGACATATTACCTAGGGCCAGGCTTAAGAATGCTTAACTCTGCACAGGGAATAAATAGTAAATCTAATCTACCAAGTTTTTATCTAGTATAGCTATATTCAGTCTCAACTCCTGAGGACAAGAATAGTAGTAACTGCTATTTACACTTACTATGTGCTAAGCACTGTGCAAAGGGCTTCACAGATATTAATTTACTTAATCAGCATAACAACTCCACAAAGTAGCTACTATTATTATCCACAATATACAAATGAGGAAACTAAGAACCTTCATCTAAAAATCACACAGCTGGTAAGTGTAAAATCCAGGATTACAATCACAGGGAATCTAGTTCCAGAACCTGGGATCTTAATGCTCATACTATTCTCCTTCTTTCACAGTGATAATTACATTAGCCACCTCCCTACTCTTTTTATACTTTTTCTATTTTTTTTATTGTTGACACCATGGGCTATGCATATATGTTCTTTGACTAATCTTTTTACCTTCTTTTATTCAGTCCGCCCCCACCACCACCTTCCCCTCTGAGATGTGTCAGTCTATTCTATGTATCCACGCCTCTGGGTCTATTTTCATCAGTTGATTTTGTTCATTGGATTCCACATATAAGTGAGATCATATGGTATTTGTCTTTCTCTGACTGGCTTATTTCACGTAGTATAATACTCTCCAGGTCCCTCCATGCCATTACAAAGGGTAAAAGTTCCTTCTTTTTTATAGCCATGTAGTATTCCATTTTTTTTTAATGTCTAGTAAGTTGTGGACACTACGCTAGTGCTTTATATATACAGGGTGGGCAAAAGTAGGTTTACAGTTGTTCATACGGAAAATAATACAATAATTAATGAATAATAATATAAGAGTTAACTCTGGCCCTGGCCAGTGTGGCTCAGTTGGTTGGGCATCAACCCCTGCACCAGTTTGGTTCCCAGTCAGGGCACATGCCCAGGTTGTGGGCTCAATCCCCAGTAGGGGGCGTGCAGGAAGCAGCTGACTGATGTTTTACTCTCACATCAAGGTCTCTCTCTCTCTCTCTCTCTCTCTCTCTCTTCCTCCCTCTCCCTTCCTCTGTCTTTAAAAAAATGAATTTAAAAAAAAGAAAAAAGAATAAACTCTGTGTTTTGCATACTCACAACTGTAAACCGACTTTGCCCCACTCTGTATTATATCTAATCCCTAGAACAAGTCTTCAGGGCAAGCATTATTCTCCACATTTCATAGATGAGAAAGCTGAAGCTAAACAAGGTTGCTCCACGTCACACAGCTGTAAGCGGGAAAGACAGGGTTCAGATCCAAATTTGTCTAGATTAAGGCTCTTAGCTTTTTCTACTAAATTAAAGCTCCCAAATTGCTTTCAAAATAATTCTTTCTCTGTTCCAAAGACTGACCACCACTCTGTCTTGCTGATCTCCTAAACTGCCTTCTGGTGTCTCTTCTATCCTGCTTTTATCCATGTGTGAAGAAACCTCCCAATTTTCTAAATGGGACCCAACCGCCACCTAAGGTTCTATATGGACTGGGCAAGTGAAAAGGTCACCCAGGGGTCTTTTGTTAGTTTCTAAAGAATTACAGCTTGAGCCATGCCAAAAGGAAGCCAACCCTTGCTCAACACCAGATGCTACATCTGGGCAAAACCTTCCCTAAAGGAACAAATAGCTCCCAGATATGTCCAAAATGAATCAGTGACACACTGGTCCCAGGAAGTAAGGGGTTCCCCCTTCTGGCAGCTTCATCCTTCCTCCTACTTCCCTTCTCTAAGTCACCCCATACTCAAAGAGGAACTTTGTGGTCCTCCACCCTTTTTTGATTTGCAATCACAGCTATAACATGCTCCATGGCCATTTGATTACATTGTTCAATGCAGTTCTATCCTGTGAGACTGATAAACAACTCTGAGCTCAGCTTGAGCGGAAAAATCCATCGGCAATAGGTGACATAACTGCAGATTCTGCGCACATTCAAATATTGGGCCCAAGGCCAAGAACATGGACTCTACAAGAATGTCTCTCTAATTAAGTGTGTACCTAACCTCCCATTGAAAGGAGTATTACAGGTTAAACATCTACCAGATTCCTGAGATACCTAGGTCCTGCTCCCTCACATCCCTTCCAACAGTTACACAACTCATAACCAGCCCAATAAGCAGGTTTACTTTCCATGTGTATCTTCTTTTTGTTTTGTTTTTAAATATAGTTTTTTACTGATTTCAGAGAGGAAGGGAGAGGGAGAGAGAAACATAAATGATGAGAGAGAATTACTGATTGGTTGCCTCCTGCACACCTCACACTGGAGATAGAGCCCGCAACCCGGGCAAGTGCCCTGAACAGGAACCGAACCATGACCTCCTGGTTCATAGGTCGACACTCAACCACTGAGCCATGCCAGCTGGGCACATGTGTATCTTCTTAACAGATTGCTAATTTAACATTAGTGAGAATAGGATACTGTATTATTCCTATCCCCAGTATTTAGCTCAATGCCTAGTACAAGATTAAATCCCCCAAATGTATACTGAATGAATGCACAAATAAATGTATCTTTTAAATCCCTTCTCGCTCTCTGCAATCTGAGTACCACAGACAATACAAAGAATGTCTCCCCTTTCCCCCCCCCCAAAACCCTTACTGTTGGAAATCAAACATTTCTATAGCCTCAACCATCACCTCTCTATGAACAGGCCCAAATCTCTACCAACAGCCCAGACTTGAGCCCTGAATACAGATCAGATCTCTAGCCCTGAATACAGCCATTCATTTTTTGTCAATTATTGAAATTTTCAGCCTCAGTATCTTTCCAATAACTTAAACTTAACACTCCAAAACCAAATTTCTCATAGTCTAACCCTTCAAAAACAACTCATTCTCCTAACTTCAGTATTTCTACAAAAGGCACCATTAATCTACCAGGCGCCCAAGTCCAAAAGAAACTTCACAGCCTTCTTTCTTTCCTGCTTCCAAGCTCATTTGAAACCTGAATCCCATCAGTCAGCAAGTCCTGTAGATTCTTCCTGCACCAGGTGTTTTCCATCTGTCTCTAGACTATAAGCTCCAGGAGCGCAGGGGGCGGAATCTGTCTTGTGTGGCATGTGTCTGGCACATGGTAAGAGCACGGTACATATTTGCTAAATGGACTGAAGGATCGATTTCTATTCTTTTCATTCCTACCATCCCGCCCTAATTTAGATCTTTATCTACTGTGGCAACTGGTTTCAATGAATCAAGTTTCTTGTCATTTAGCAAATTAGGACCCTAAGGTTAAGGTTAATCTTCCTTAAGCAGAGTTCATACCTCCACTTGGACATTAGCTGTTCAGATCTTCAGTGGTTTCCGTTTCCAGTGTCTATTCTTAGAGCCAAATCTCTTAGACAAGACTCAAGGCCCTCCAAAGCATGATCCTATCTACCTTTGTCCAATTTCTCCATATACACTTGTATGTCAGCCAAACCAGTCTACTCCCTGTACCCTAAAGGTGTTTTGTACTTTCTTCCTGCTGTGCCCTTCTTGCTTATAACATTCCCTCTCTCTCCATCTTTCAAAATCCTATTCATTTTTTTCAGTCTGATTCAAATTCCATTTCCACCCTAAAAGTTTCCTAACCATACCTTTCTATAGCACAAACTTGGTACTTATCATATACTGCCTTATACTGAAGATCTGTTTTATGCATTTAGGTATAATTTATCTCTGACTAGATTATAAATTGATATGAGAAAGAACCACCACTTCTACTTCTCTGGATCTCTCTCCTCTTAGAGTCAAGAACAATAATACCTTTAACATATTCAAAAAATTGTTGTTGAGAAGGAAAAGCTGTAAGAAAGAAAAGATGTTGGCAGAGGGTTATAAAGTAGCATAAGGTCTCTGTAAGGAACACAGCAGGATAGCAATGCAGGCATATTCCTCTAAAAACTCAACAGAAAAAAAGACAATAATCTCAAAATAAAAGAAAGCACTGAGCTATTAAAAAGAGGAGATCAAAACCAAGTGAGCCATGACTGAAAGGTAATTTATGTAAAAAACAGCCAGCACATTATCAATTAGAGTCCTGCTGGGCAATATTAACACAGATTCCACTTAAAAGAGATAATCAAAGACTCAGCAACATATAGGAATACATTTATACTCTTCAAGGAGCCAAAGAAAATGCAAGAACATCTTCCCTAAGAAGAATTCCCACCCTTACATAATATTATTTCTGCTTTTAATCAAACCAGGCAGATAGAATTTCAGATATTAACAGGGTCCTCCCACAATTCAAAGGGATAGAGGAAGCCATATTACCTATCTTAAACAAAGCAGAATAAGGTAGAATCAAATAATCGCTATAGTTCTATCTGCAGCATCTCTCCCTCTTTTTATGGGGGAGGGGGAAGAGAAGGAGCGTGATGGGACCACAGGGTCAGACTGCACAGCGGGGTCAGAGAAGTGTCTGCTTTAATGAGGGTGTCTGCACTGAGCACAGTGTATGCTTGGGAGATTACAAAAGGTGAGCAGGAGAAAAGCAGAATAGGAAGCAAAGCCAAAGGGTGACAGGGTAATGGCTACCAGCGTTAAGAAATTGTCCAAAAGAAGAGGAAAAAAACAGTTCAGCAACATGTGTCCCTAAACGAAGTCACTTGGGGGACAGGGGAAATGGATGGGAAAGATGAAGGGATTAAGAAGTACGAATTGGTATTTACAGAATAGTCATGGGTACATAAAATACAGCATAGGGAATATAGTCAATAATATTCTAATAACTATGTATGGTGTCAGATGGGTATGAGACTTATAAGGATGATTGATCACTCAGTAAATTGTATCATGTCTAATCACTGGGGTGTACACCTGAAACTAACATAATATTGCATGTCAACTGTAATTGAAAAATAAAAAATGATTTTTTAAAAACTGTAACAGAACACCCAACCTAACCCAGTATAAGAGGCTGAAATCTAGCCAGGGTGAACACTGGCCTGGAAAAGGGTGGGGCAAATCCATGTGGACTGACTTCGGCCCTGGCCACCCTACCCCATCCCAAATTGAATAGTTTCCATGTTCCTGAGATGTGTCTGTCCCGAGCTGCTGCTGGCAGCTGCTCTCCTGGCAGCACAGGGAGACAAATTCATGGCATTGCTGGGCCAACAGCTGCTACAGCTCCGAGGGAGGTGACGAGTGCCCGCTGAGATGCTCTGGGCAGAGAATGAACTATTCTAGGGACCCGCCAGAGAGTCAGCAAAACCCAGGCTACTCTTCACCGGTGAATGAAAATACAGTACAACTGCCACTCCAGAGACCCTGGAACCCACAACCCTTTTTCTGTCCCAGCTTCTTTGACTTCACTTGCTCCTTGCCCTTACATCTGGTCCACTTTCCTATTTCCAAGGGCACAACTTCAGTTTAGGCCTTCATTAACCTTAGGCCAACTGCCAGACCCTCCGTTTAACAGGTCTCCTTCTGTGTCCCTGCTCCAATTGATCTTATGTGCTGTTGCCATAGTTACCTTTCCAAAGCACAGCCATAATTATGTTCCTTACTCAAAAACTATCAATGGCTCCCCCATGAATACTGAGTAGACCCTAAACCCTGACACCTAGCATTCATGGACCATTGTAACTGGTCCCTCACAATTTTTCAAGACTTATTTCACTATTGCATTTATTATTTCTTTCTTTTCCCAAACAGACAAGTTACCCACCAGCCTTGTCTTTCCCAATTGTTATCAACACTGTTTTCTCTGTCCAAATTCTTCCTCCACCATCTTTTTATCCTCTCTACAACTTTTGCATTGTCTCAACTGAGTTAAGCTTAAAGGGCCAATACTGAGCATTGGTACTCTTATTTTTTCATTTCCCATCCATTGAACTTCACCTCCATACAGTCCTCCCCAGACCCCAGCCTGAATAAACCTCTCTTCTCTGTGCACTTATGGCACTTTGAATACATGGTGGCCATGGCCATGGTCTTTCCTACATCTGCCCTCTTACACATCACAGACAATGTGGCAGAGGCTGCTAATAGTCCCACCCCACACCACCACTGTTTCCCCTTCTTCTATATTAATAGAAACTCTTATTTTCAGGTCAACCGTAATAATAACTATACTGCTCAGCTCCCTTACAGCTCAATATAACCACATGACTAAGTTCTGGCCAGTAAGATGTGAGATGAAGAAATGTATGTGCCACTTCCAGATTGCACGTTTAAAGAGTAAGGATGTGCCTGCTCCCTCCCTTTTGCCTTTCCCACTGGCTGGAATGGGGACATGGTGGCAGTGAGCCATCCTGGGTCATACAGACAAGGGCAACACTCTCAAGATGGAATGATGAGGCTGACACAGCCCTGAACAGCTAATGCCCAGACTATTACACAAGAAAAACCAACCACTATCTTGTGTAAGCCATTATTATTTGGGGTCTATTATAGTAGCACACGCTATATCCTAACCAAAACAGCCAAGCCATGTCTAAAAAGCCTTTCCTGGACCAAAAATGTTGACTTTTCAGTTGCTAACAAGTGGTCCAAGTTTGGCTTGGTGATGCTGCCTGCCAAGTGCCACTTCAGTTTCAGTGGGAGGGTTGTCTCTGTGCAGTGAATGCTTGTGTGTGCAAACATCAGCGTACCTGCTTCCCTTTTGCAACACAGAGATGTGGAAATTGGAAAAATGAAAGTGCTATTACTAGTGTTACCTTGAGAAGAAGTCTCATCACTGTATTAATAAGACAACGGTAGACAGAAATCATCAGCAACTCTTCAGATGCTCACTGGACTTAGGGAAGCATACATGGGTTTAAGTGTGGCAAAAAGAAAGACCAGGTACAAAACCCTGAAAGTACATCAGGTGAGGTATGTATGATTCAGAATTTCACATAAATACTTAGAGCAACAGAACCCACCTACTCCACCTAAAACTGTGCTTTGACATTCAACCATTTGACTTTTCTGTACATTATGTATAAAAGTGGGATGTTGCCTGGACTCTCTTACTGAGATTCTCACCATCTTGCCGGTATTCAATACATTTGTGTGTATTTCTCACTTCCTCTTCTAATCAGCTGAGACATCAGGTGACTTCTGACATATGAAACTGCCACAACATTACCATTTTTGACCTACAAAATCCAGCAATTTCGTTACATTCTGATGAATTAAAAGCTCTTGGGATTGGGGCTCATTTTAGTCATCTTCACATCTCTCACAATGCCTTCTACATGGAAGAGTATCTGTAAGAAATTTCTGGGATTAACTTTTACAGATTTGCTAGTTCCACCAGACAACATTATCCTTCCTTACCTTTTATCCTTTTAATGCTAAAAAAATATCTCTCCCTCTCTCCTTCCACTTTCCCTCCCAGCCCCTTCTAGTAGTAACTTATATTCCTCCCTAACACTGGGTGTGCCCAAGCCTTGGGTCCTGATTTTAGCTCTTTGTTCTTCTCTTTCTCTTCTCTGAGTTCATATATTTTCATGTCTACCATAATCAGTTTATACCGAAGATTATGCTAGCTATTTTTAATTATAACCTCTTATTTCAGAAGTACAACCTTCCATTTGTATGTCTGAAGACCTCCCACTGTCCCAAAACCAACATGTCCCAAGTTGGTTCACCATTCACAAGAGGTCTTTCCTAAATATCCTATTTTTATCGTAGATGCCATAATTCTTCTAAGTTGCCAGGTTAGAGACACTGGGTCACCTCTGACCATTACATTTCTTTACCCATACAGTTATCCAGTCCTGTTCAGTTTCTAGAATACTTCTTGAATATATTCGTTTCCCTTCATCTGAACTCCTCTGCTTGTCTGTCAAAGAGCTATTATTTGGTGTCTACTTATCTAACCTTATCTTCCACTGCTTTTGAAAAATATCTGTGTTCTCATAATACTTTGCTCACACTTCTATTAAAGGCCTTTTAACATTATGTTGTCTACATGTTTCCTCTGTAAGCCAAGATTCAGAGCTTAGTCTCCATAGGAATCAGAACAGAGTACAGTATCCAGTAGGTATTTATAGGGGTTTGTTGAATAAGTAGATTGTTACTCAGGATAAGATCAGACAAGAAGTTATTAAAGTAAATTAGCCATAATGTGAAAGCAAAAGGACTGGAGAAGTCTCCTTCTTACAAGTTGTTGTAACACCTTGTACTTTAGTTATGTGACACTCACTTCAACTCATCTAATTGTGCGATTTGTTTAATGCCTGCTTCCTCATTCTACTGTTAAGTGCTATGTGGAACACTCAATGGCTTATTCACTGCTGCATCCCAAGGCACAAGGAGTTCAAGGAATGTGTAATGGACATTTGTTGAATGAATGTATTAGAATCTCTCTTTTAATGAAACTGGATTCCTTACTAGTCCCTATACCCCATTTACCACCAAACATTCCTACTTCCTTTCACCTGTAATACTGTTCTCTACTACACAAATCTTTAAAGCCTAACCTAAAATCTCACTTGCTTCTAGAAAACTCTCCTGACTAGTTAGTCTAGGTCCTTTACCTATCTCTGATAATTTATCCTTGACCTCTTATCACATCTATATTCTACATAAAACTAATGATCTCTTAATGAGATCATTATTACCTTATCCTTTAATTGCTTCCTATATTAAAAAAGCTTTTCTCTACAACAAGAAATGGCCCCCTCTGGATACATACAATAAACTTCTCATATCTTCCACTACCTGTACAATATGAAGCATATAGCTGACCCTCAATAACTACTCACTGGTTATTTGGGGGGAAATGAGGCCAGGAACCAGCTTTATCAGGAAAATCCATTCTTCCAGCCTTGGAGAAAACACCCTATTCTTTTTTGTTGTTTTAATTAAATCTTTATTGTTGAAAATATTGCATATGTCTCCCTTTTCCCCCCATTGACCCCTTCTAGCCCACCCCTACCACCACCACCACTCCCACACACATTATTCTTTGTATATGATCTTAATCAGAGCAATTCAGATTATTTAGAGAGTAACACGTCTGTATCTTAATTCGTAGTAAATATGTCCTTAAGCAGAGAATATAATAGATATACTAGTAAAAATAAAATGATATTTTAAACTTAGGAGCAGCTTATTAACAGAATAAATCCAACTTTGAATCATTTTTCTTAAAGCAAATGATTTCTACACCAAATCTTCATTTATCACATACTAAAATAACATTTTATTCTCTCAGGACTGCTTATCATAAAGAGAACAGGACTTGGGAACGATAAGGGACTCTGAGGATAAAACATCTGGAGGAAATTCTCATTCTGACTAAACTGGGAGCGTCACATGTTCTCCTCATTCTTAGCCTCATATCACTGCTCAGAGCTGGCTTGTAAAGGATATTTGTTTCCCAAATTATTAAGGCAATAAAAATAGAAAACAGGAGAAGACATATTTGGCATTAATTCTTAAATTCATTCATTCATTTACTCATTCAATAATATTTAGTGAGCATCAGTTTTATACCTCATATTATGCTAGGCACTGTGGAAGACTGAAAGATGAATTAGAAAAGTTTATTCAGATCACTAAGAGAAAATAATATAAGACAGACAGTGCTGAAGTGCCCTAATAAAAGAATAAATAAAATGCTGTACAAAGAGGAAGAACCTTCTTTTATTCTGGGAGAATTAGGAAAGTTTCTTGGAACAGGTTGCATCTGAGATGGACCTTAAAACATGGGTATGGCTTAGACATGCAGAGATGTGAAAAATGGGCACATAGGCTCAGATAACAGCATGAGCACAGGCCCACTGGAGTTAACGTTCTGCCTGGTGAAGGTACTGTGGAGCACAAACAGGAAATAAGGTTGGAAAGCTAGTTGGGCCAGATGTAGAGGGGCTTGAGAACCAAGCCAAGGAGTGAGTTTTCACCTTTGTGAATAGAGCAGCAATTCTCAAATTTTTATGTGCGCACAAATCACCTGGGGATCTTGTTACAGTAGATCTGGGGTGGGACCTGAGATTCTCTATTTCCAACATCCCAGGTGGTGCTGATATTGGAAGACCAAACCTTGAGTATCAAGACCATAGATACATAGACAGTGGGGAGCCACTGCACAGAGAAACTGCCTGATCTCCGGTGTGTTCCAGGAAAACTAAATCTGAAAACAGTGGGTCAGGCAGATTGGAAAGGAGAGAAGCTATAAACTGTGGTCTTCAGCATTGGTCGTCCATTAGATCAGCTGGGAAGCTTACACCAAGGCCCTACTCCCAGAGATTCTTATTTAATTGGTCTGGAGTGGGGCCCAGATTTCAGCATTTTTAAAAGTTCTCCAGGGAATTCTAATGTGCAGTTGGGGCTGAGAACCTTTACTGTAGATGATACAGTAAATATTGTAATCGCTCAGGCAAAGATGATGATTTAAACTAGGGCAATGGCAGTGAGAACAGAGAGGAGGGGCCAGCGGTATAAAATACTATAATTGTAGAAGAAATAGACTTTAGCAACTATCTGGGCAGCAATATAGAAGTATGGCTGCAACATCATTCATTTCTTCTAGTTAAAGACATTTTGGTGAAATGGTTAAGAGTACAGGCTCTAGAACCAGATGGGCTGGGTTTAAGTTCCAGCTCTATTTATTAGGGGTGTGTGTGTGTGTGTGTGTATACACTGGGCACGTTCCTTAACCTTTTTATGACTTAATTTTCTCACCTATAAATTGGGGAAATAACAATAACCAACATATGGAGTTGTTGTGGAGATTAAGTGAATTAACATATATGTAAAGCCTTTAGAACCATGCTTGGCACATAGGAAGAGCTATGAAAGTATTTGTTGTTATTATTAGCAGTAGAGGCCCGATGCACGAAATTCGTGCAAGAGTAGGCCTTCCTTCCCCTGGCTGCCAGAACCAGCTTCCCTCTGGCACCCGGGCTTCCCTCTGGCTGCCAGCAGGCACCTGGGCTTCCCTCGCAGCCCCGGCTTCGTCCAGAAGGTCTTCCGGAAGGACGTCTGATCTAATTAGCATATTACGCTTTTATTATTATAGATGGTTCATCATCTATTCTGATATCTACAAGGTGTTGAGCTGCATGTAAGGCTGATCTGGAAGAGGAGAAGTCCTTGAAGGCTCTCAACTCTCAGCCAATTTGAAGTCATAGGGTTACCTGTTTCATAAATCCAATTGGATCTAGGTGGCATACCCTGCCTCCCTCCATCCCAGACCCCATTCCCAAGGTCTCTAAAAGTAATAGCCAAGGAGTTCCTACTTGAATTGCTGGTCCTTGGTGCTCCGTGTCTTGGCCAGGAAGCGCTCTGCCAGCTTTTCCAGGTTGCGGGAGTAGTCCATCTCAATCTCAGCCTTCTTTCGGAAGAAGTCCTGGAGGTCCTGCAACAGCTGCACCCGGAGCTCACACTGCTGGTCCAGGCATTTCATCTGCTCTGTGAGCTGAGCGCGGATCTCTGCAACAACAAAAGACAAGAGTCATACAGAGATCCCTAAAGGGAACCATACAGGCCAACATTTATACCCCTTCCTTTCACTTTATCCCTGTCCTGGGGGGTGAGAGAGGGAGGGAGGGAGGGAGGGAGGAGGAGACTTGAAAAACACTGGAACCAAAAATCTGCTGAATCATTTAAGACAATGTGATTATTAGACATAATGATATTCACAGCTACCATTTATTGAACAATTTACTGTGTTTCTGGCAATGCCAGAATTTGGGCTCTCTTCTGGCAAAGAGCCTAATGAATTTTCTCCTAACCATTCTGTTGGGTAGATACTACTTTCATCCCCATTTTAAGACGAGAAAACTGATTCTTAAAGGAGTTAAGTGATTAGATTCAAACCCAGACAGATTGACTTTAGATCCCAAGCTCCTACTTGTTATACTTTCTCTGCATCTTTGTGAATTAGGGTGAGAGTCAGGATATTGTAATAGAGAAAGGGTCCTGCCCAAGGTCAAATAGTGGCAATCAAGAATGAAACAAGCACCAGGTCTTCTAGGCAAGTAAACCATCTCCTGTCAAGCAGATTCCATAGTTTCCAATATCACAGAATGTAAATCAGCCTTCAAGAAGCTGATATTTTTCACCAACAAATGTCACTCATATCTCTGTTGCTTCACCCCCACTGATGCTCAGAACTCCTGCTTCATCAAAGCTAGAAATATTCTGGGTAAGCTCCAGCTGGCAGATTTCTGGCTGGCCGGAGTCCTCGTACAGGGCTAACAACACCCTCTCTGGAACTGCAGCAATGATGGCTCCAGCTGCAACCAGATCTGCCTCAAATGCAATACTGCATTTGTTACTGACAGGAGACCTGGCACCCAAAGGAAGCAGCTTGCCAAAACCAGACTGCTTGTCAGCTCAGAGGAGGCCTGCAGTGCGGATCCTGCTGAAGTTATGTCCCAATCCCCATCTGCGTAACAATGGAGCCATTTCTTTCATCCCTTTGCCCTCCAAGCCTGCTCAGCTCAGTGCATTAGGATGTGACCGTCACTCCAACCCCAGGAAAAAAGAGTACCCATATTATTATGCCTTCCTTATAGATGCTCCAAATTCATTCCCAGATAGTCGAGCTGTAACAATGCTTTCTGTCTATGCTGTGTAATGCATGGAGCAGGGGGATCTACAGTTTTCATCTGAGCGGTGGATAAATCAGAGGCAAATCTAGCATCAGGGCTATGATGTTGAAAGGTACGCCAAGCACTCCTTTAATGAAGCAACGAGGAATGGGTAAATGGTGCATTTAGCTTTCCCTAAAGTAGATAGAGGCTCATAATCTATCCCCATCTTCATTTTGTTACTCTTTTCATAGATAGTAGGATGTAGCAAAAGTATCTGATCCTTTACGGGTCATCTTAGGTGATCTGTAAGTGCCATTCTCACCCTCTTCGTCCACACGCCTCCCCCTTGCCAACCACCATGCCAACCAGGTCTGCAGTAACCTCACCTGAACTGAAACTGAGCACCGTAGGATTGTTTCAAGCAGACAGAAAGCTGTGCAGAAAAGCCACGTACCTCATCACTCATTAAAGCTCTCTTGTTCTGTGTTTTTATGGGAGTCTGATTACAAGGGTGTTGGGGGTGGGGGGGTGATTCGCAGGGGGCATGTCAGGCATATGGTTCTTGCCAGAGATTTCTGGGCCTCTTTTTTTATTTATTTAAGAAACTGCTTTTTACAATATATATATATTTAAAATTAACATTTATTTATTTATTTATTTTGTTAATCCTCACCCAAGGATATGTTTTCCATTGATTTTTAGAGAGAGTGGAAGGGAGGGGGAGAGACACACAGAGAGAAACATCAATGTGAGAGAGACACATCCATTGGTTGCCTCCCGCATAGGCCCCAACTAAGGCTGAAATCGAGCTTGCAACCAAGGTACATGCCCTTGACTGGAATCGAACCTGGGACCCTTCCGTCTGAAGGCTGATGCTCTATCCACTGAGCCAAACCAGCTAGGGCAATTTCTGGGCCTCTCAAAAGCAACAGCCCTTTCCTACAGGCACCTGTACCCTTCCATCTATTGACAGATAAGTCATAGTCACTGGGTGGGCCGACTGTGGTGGAGAGGACATTCATTGATATTACTTACAACTGATCCATTCAATAAGAATCAGGGCGAAAAGAGACCTTTTGGGGTGAAAAGGTACCCCGTCAGTAACAGATGTGGAAGAGGATGTGGATGGGTGATGGGGCTATCAGGCCCCTCTGAGTCACCTGTAATTCATTTAAGACTTTGCATCAATAACCTCACTAACCATGGAAGTGGAAAGAAACATGGTAGAATGGATGATGCCCGCCCTCCACCACAGAAAGAGGGAGCTAGGCAAATTCCCTTGATACCCATGAAGTTCCAGAGGTAGACCACTCCAAGGCTGTGCTATGCAAGGAACCCGCACTTCAGAGGAGGCCTCTGAGATATGCGAATTAATTTAAGAAGCCCCCTAAGCACATACAGCCAGCACAGCATGCCACCCCGACTTTCTCAGGTGCCTCAGTGAGTGAGCAGCACAACACAAAGTGATCCTAGTTGTGCTCTAGTCCAGCCGTCACCAACTGGTGGTCCATGAGGTCCAAAAGGTTGGTGACCGCTGCGTCTAGTCCAAATGTGGCTCTAAGGGCCTAAATCACCCATCAGCCGGAAGATGGAGAAGGGGACATTCTAGGGGTGGGAGCCAAAAGTGACCCATCAGGCATCTTTCCAGGACCTGAAGGAAAGGGAACATGTATGTGTTCACTGAGCACCCTTTATACAGATCAGTGATGGCAAACCTACGACACCCGTGTCAGAGGTGACACGCGAACTCATTTTTTTGGTTGATTTTTCTTTGTTAAATGGCATTTAAATATATAAAATAAATATCAAAAATATAAGTCTTTGTTTTACTCTGGTTGCAAAGATCAAAAAATTTCTATATGTGACACGGCACCAGAGTTAAGTTAGGGTTTTTCAAAATGCTGACACGCCGAGCTCAAAAGGTTCGCCATCACTGGCCTAAGTTATCCCCAATTATCCTGATTGCACAGAGGAGAAAACTGAAGTGAGACTCGTGAAGTAATTTACAAAAAGGTCATACAATTAAATGCAAGTGGGGCTGAAGCTAAATTAAGGTTTGTCTGACTTGTCAAAGAAGTTGATACTGGGGCAAGGAGACAGGAAGAACAGAACATGAGTCTGGAGTATCTGAAGGTACTTCTGCATAAATCACAGTTTCTATAGCTCTTCCCCACTGTCCAGTTGACAGGTGATTCAGTCAGTGACAGAAGTGGAAGAGAATGCGGAGGGCGATGGGGCTATCGCAGAGTCAAGCATGGACTAGCCCACTGACTCACTAGCTAGGCCACATTTTGGTCAGTCCACAACAGGGCTGGATCCTCCCCCGCTTCCTGAATCTACTCTACAGGGCAGCTTTGGAGCAAGCGCTTTTCTTGTCTGTGAGCTCACCCTGAGGTCTGCCAGTAAGCCCAGGGGGCAGAGAAAGTGAGAAAGCAATATCCCCATCCCTGAACCAGGAAAAGAAGAGTGCATCTCTGCTAGCAGATACCACCTGCCACTGGAGTTGATCTGTGATTTGACACCACTGAGCACCCCCCCTCCCCCACAACCTGCCTAGAAAGAGAGGCCTCCCTGGCTTCCATTCTCAGAGCATCCATCCGGACATCTAAGGGAGACTCCAACCACCCCCATCTCCAGGCTGCAGCCCTGAGACAGAATAGCTGCTCTGTCCAAGGTAAAATGTGCTGCTTCAGGTTTTTGCTGCCGCTGCGAAGACAAACAATGGTACCCAGGAAGGCAGCTGTGCCAGCCCCAGTCATCTGTCCATGCACATAAGGGGCAGGAAACAATGGGCCACTGAATGCCAGCACGCCTGGGCCATGTGCCCAGACTGGAGGCCCCTCTGCACCCTGACCTACCCACAGACTATAAGGGCAGAAAGAAGAAAGGGCCAATTGATAAAAACACGAAGGAATTCCTCACAGTTCCATCGTGTGCTCAGGCAAGTATGCACATACACACGTGTGCACACTCAAAGACACGCACACTCACACCACCCACACTGTGTTTCACCGTAACAACTCAAGAAGGCTTTACAAATCCAGTTAGAGCTGGATGAGAGTTCCTGGGAGGGGTGATGGGGTCCTTGCCAGTTCTGTCCTAGAACTACATGGGAAGAAGTCAAGCTCTCGGTTTCCAGAAGCAGCTGTATCTCGGGGCATGAATGAAGCCGAAGTACAAAGGTCACCATGAACTACCTGGAGTGATCAGGGACCTGCCACTCCAACAATCATGTAGACACTAAATTATAAAACATGACCTCCCCTGGGCACCTAACACAGCCCATTTATTCAGCAACTCTTTGCCAAGCCCCTACCATATAGCAATCCCTGTGCTAGATGATGGTGATGTAGAAAACAGGCCCAAGCCCTGCCCTACATGAAGCATGGCTTGACAAAGAAAAAGAAAAGAAAGCAAAGACAGTCTTATTGCTTCTGTTCTGGATATTCTTTATTATAACACAGCCATGGTAATAAGTTCCAACCTGAAGACCAAAGATTTATAAATCATCAATAACAGACAAAAGAAATCAAGCAACAACCCTAATAAAAATTCAATGTCCTGACTTTTTTTCCATCGCATTTTTTAAAACATGACCCTTGAATAAAAACTGCAGCTTCCCTTGCAAACAACTTTTCTGAGTTTCAGAGCTGACCTTTGGTTGATATTTCATCCAAGATTCAAGTCAAAATTTAACTCCACTGTTCTGGAATTAGACAGTGGCGATAGTTACACAACCTTCTGAATATACTAAAAAACAAAAGCCCACTGAATTGTACAATTTAAAAGGGTAAATTTTATGATATGTGAATTATATCTCATTAAAAATTGTCAACCTAACCAAATAGCATGTCCTGCTGAGCACCATACTTCCAGCTAACAGGCACCAAAAGGAGGGAGGAATTCTTGGTTTCCATTTCTCCATTTGCATGGGCTGATTCTCAGTTCTGCATTGAATATTCTTAAAGCTGCCCCTCTGGACAGCAAGCTTGGCCATAACATTGAAATCCATTGGTGATCACCATTCCATCATTTGCAAAGTATGTCTAATCAAAACCTGGCAAGGAATCGTTTTTTGTTTTTGCCTTTTTAAAATCCTCACCCAAGGATATGTTTTTATTGGCTTTAGAGAGAGAGTATGGGAGAGAGAGAGGATGGGGAAGGGAGGAGAGGAGAGGAGAGAGAGAGAGAGAGAGAAGAGTATGGGAGAGAGAGAGGATGGGGGAGGGAGGAGAGAGAGAGAGAGAGAGAGACCAATAGGTTGCCTCCTCTATGTACCCCGACCAGGGATCTA
The DNA here is from genome assembly GCF_000412655.1 of Myotis brandtii. Lineage (NCBI taxonomy): Eukaryota > Metazoa > Chordata > Mammalia > Chiroptera > Vespertilionidae > Myotis > Myotis brandtii. The sequence continues at coordinate 1,037,408 of NW_005371683.1, forward strand.
ACCACCTACGTTATGTGCCCTGATGGGAAATCGTTCGAACCCACAACCTTTTGATGTACGGGATGGTACTCCAACCAAGCCACCCAGCCAGGTCAAGCAAGGAATGTTTTTACGCATGAGTTAATCAAGTCCAGGATCAGCAGATACATCCAGCAAAGCTCCCCCTGGAAGTGCTGACTCTTTGTCCATGCTTGCGTACAGCTGAGATCCTAACTACACCTGTCCTGGGAGTTAGAAGAAGGCTCATTTTCTTTTTTAGAAAGATGCTGACGGGTCACATGAAGAATGAAATTGGGGGAAAAAACTAAATACTGATTATTTAACAAAAACGATCAGGGACCTGCCACGCCAACAATCATGTAGACACTAAATTATAGAACACCTGCAATGCAGGTGTCACAGTCCTCTGAATACTGTCCTCACTTTAGAGAAAAACCCAAGGAATTCACCAGTCAGCAGAGTACAAGAGGATTTTGTTCAGCCTATAGCTTTCAATCCAGAGATATTAGCCCTATTCTTTCCCTCTTTCAAAATTCATTCTTCTTCAGGAATTTTCTCTGATTAAGTCACACAGAACCCCCTCCTATGAATCCCACATTTCCAAGGACAAAGTGGGGATGGGAGGCCAGCCCAGAAAAAGATGTAACCTTTGGAGAGAAACACAGACATGTCCTTCCCTTGTCTTTGATGTGCTGGCACCCAGGGGATAGGAACTGCTACTCCCACAGGTTCTGTTCCGAGCTGACAAAGCATGAGATCAGCCCAGGTTCCCCAGCGGGAACCGGGCCTGACTGCCAGTCTTTTTCCACAAAATCTGCCTCACCTGCCTTTAGCCCTTTCACAAACACATGACGTCACCTCAGCCATCTGAAGAATATTAATTCCTAGTACCTTTCCAGCAAGTGTTATATAAGAAGACAATTGAGGCTTTCATCAGGTTCTACCCTCCATATCTCTTACCAAGACCTCTTATCTCAAGGGTAATCAGCCCCTCTCAAAACTGTTCCCCAGGAAACAAAATGCTGGAATGCCCTGCCAAGTCTTGCTCTTTGCCCTACTTGTTTGCTTTTTCTACAAACTCAGTAGTGGGAAGGCCCTTCAAAATCCCTGTTCGAAAGAGCAGAGAACCAAAGCCCAGAGAAGGGAAAGGAATGGCCGGGGATCACACAGCCATTTAGCTGCACATCTAGGCCTGAAACCCAGGTCCCTGGGTTCCCAAGCCAATGTTCTTTCTTACTGCAAATATTTATTTGAGCTCCTCTTAGGAGCTCTGTGAATAGAAGGACAAAGTCTTCCCTGAAAGTTACCAGAGTAGTATTCGAGAAACAAGTGAAAAAACCTGTAACCAACAAGGTGAAATGATAATATAAATAAATGAGGTATGCACACTATACTGTGAGGGCAGAGCGAAGGGAGACATGTATCAGCTTCAACCCGTCCTTCAGTGACTGATTACTATTACTAATCTATGAGTAGTCAGTGTTCCAAGAAAAGGCCATCAAGCTACTTTCAGTAAAGCAGAAAACTCCTCAAAGAGTATGATTTTACCCTATTGAATACAACGTAGACATAGACATGTTAATCCAAACAGCCAAGCAATAAATAGCTACTAAATTTCCAGAATGTGTGGATGTGATAAATACTTATTGTTTTCCTTTCCTTGTATCCATACCCTCCCTTCCTCTTAGCCTATGTACTTTTGGTAAAGCTGATCCCACCGCTGCCCTCCCCAAAGATGGTGGAAGTGACCTCCAGGCCTTGTTTGGAGACCATGAGTCTGAGACTGCTGCCATCTTGCTACCATGAATGTCTGACTGAGAATAGAGCTGAGCTGAGCTGAGAAATGGAAAAAGGAAAATTGAGCTCCTGAATCAAGTCATAGCCAAATGCCAGCCTATCCATGGCCCTTTTAGTCACAGGAGCCACCTCATTCACTCCTTGTTTAGAGAAAGACTAAACTCCTTGAGAGGAAGAGTTTGTTCGGTTCGCCAACATACTCCTGAGACCCAGAAAATACCTGGCATACAGTAGGCCTTCTAATTTGTGGAAGGAAGAAAGGAGAGGAGAAAGAGAGGGAGAAGGGAGGACATAGGTCTGAACTAGCATTCTGAGGATGGGTAAAATTTCAGTAAATGGAAGGGTAAAGAGACAATATTCCAGAGGAAGATAAAATGTAAGCCAGGAGATGGGAATGTTGGAACGCAGCCCCTTTGTGAGGCCAGGAGGAGGACAGCTTAGCGAGAACAAAGAGGAGCGGCTCCGAAGGCTAACAGTAGTTTGGATTTCAAGCAGCCAGAAATGGAGGTGGTGAAAGTTTGTGCCATGATGAAAACCGAGTTGAAGGAAGATCAGAGTGGAAGAGGTCTGCTGGATGGATTCCTGGACCTTCTAAATTAAGAGATGGAGTTCGCATTAATGAGCAATCCAGGCTGAATGATCCAGAGGTCAAACGAGTAGGAGATTTCCATGAGTGGAAAATCCCTGCACGGACTACCACTAATCATTAGTAATAATACAGACTTTCAAGCCAGTGATTCTAAAGCTACTGATTCCAAACTATCCCTCTAGCCAGTGGTAATCAAACTGAACCTGTAAGAGAGACCTTTGGTTTCAAAGGTAAGACAGTTATCTTGGTGGGAAGAGGGAGGGGTGATGAACTGGAGTCCTGACTCCCTCACTTTCCTTTTGACTACAGTTCTCTCTGTGGAACTTTAAGTTTAGCATCTTCAAAACTGTCTGACCTGTGTAGCAGATTGTTCCAAAGTTATGAAAGGAAGAACCTCTCCGTCCCTTGCATTGCCTCCACAATACCTAAACACAATGCAAGTCACTTTGGAGACAAAGAGAAACTAGCCTGTGGGAAGGAAGAGGAGAAAGATGGCCCCACGATTTTCAAAAGGACTTTCAATCATCCATTAACTTTCAAGCCCCCAAATGAAGCCACAGAAAGCAACCTTATAAAGCCCATGAGGCAGGAGGTTGTGGAGGGGATATCTCAACGAAGTTTAATCATCACAACTGCTTTGGCAAGCTGCCTCAGCTCTTTCAAGTTACTCAATAGAAAGTCAAAGACAAAGGGCTCCCAAATGAACAAGCTGCCACATCAAATGCCAAAGTAGTAATTCTAGCTCCTGGGCTTTGCCTGCGATATTTGAGAAACAGAATTTCCAAGATCCAAAATCTAGAATTAACTTGTACTACAAACTAAAGATTTGGAATGAGATGACCAACAGCTCCTCTGGGAAATGTCACTTGGTCTGATGCCCCTGATTCATTGCTAGAGGCAAACTGGAAATCAGTACCCAAGGATAATAATCAACAAACAAATCCAGCAAATAATGTATTTATCTTATGCTGTCTCTGTGCAAAGATCTGCATGATGAACCATTGGAACACACAAGAAAAATGTAAGACATTGTCTTGCTCTCAAGGAGCTTATAATCCAAGTGAAAAAGGGAGGATTAAGTGCCAAAATATTCAACAATATAAAACTAAGCCAAAATAGTAATCCCAGACCATGTTCAGAGAGGAGATTAGTATAAACCAGTGTGAGCATGAATGAGTCTTCAGCTGGGGAGGATTTAAAGAGATGTACGGGTGACAAAAGAAGTGGTCACTAGAGCAAAGGTAAGGAAGCAGAGATGGGCAGATCAATATTAGGAGGACGTGAGTAGAACATTGTGACTTCAAGGTTAACTCAGAAAGTATGGAAGGGGCAGGGAATGGAAAAGCCAGAAAGGGCCAGCACGCTCCATGAGTAGATCAGATACGAACAATTCCAAAGGGGTCTGTAAACTGTGGGCAAAGCAAGGTAACAGTCTATCTAGTAAAGAAGAACAGCACAAGCTGAGTCAAAACCCAGGGATTCCCTACCAATCAACTCCTAAAACCACCAGATGTCAATTTCAACTTGTCCACTAGAGTAATAGACACTGGCAAACTGTATGTTGTTCAATATTAAAACCCATACCCTAAATTCCTAGAGAGCTGGCTCTGGAGGGTTTGCTTCATTTTGCGCAAGATCCAACTTTGGCATACAGTACTGGCACATCGTTTCAGATTTACTGGTAGTTCAACAAGCACAGACCAAGCACCAATTAGTTGTAGGGGAGAGGGACAAACAAAGATAATTATGGAAGATCAAGAGATTCACTTGGCCTTTAAAGTGTCTGTGGAACTTCCAGTTTTACTCTCCAGTCTGGAGTACTCAGGAGAGATTAAGTCTGGAGAAAAAAAAAACATTTGGGAGCCATCAGCAAGTAGATGGGAATATGAAATTAACCACCAAAATGAATGCAGCTATCCACAGAAAGCATGTAGAATGAAAGAGAAGCAGGCCTAGGCCTGCAGACATACCCATTTAAGTAGATAGGAACGTAGGCTGAAAATGAAACAAGTGAAACAACATTGTCAGTAACTGCAAGTCACTTAAATACACTAGAAGGGCCAAGAGTTGAACTTTGGCAATTCAGAATTTATCATTATTGAAAGCTTGCTATGCTGAACTCAGTTTATCCATTACCCAAAATGAACACAACTGCCTTGCCAACTGGTTGGAACAGCTTGTAACTGCTTCAGGTGCAATGGCTGTTCCTGGACCAACCTGACAGAGCCTGGCCTTGTACCCATGCCGCATGCTTCTCAATTCCCACCCCAGGGTTTCCCTGTTATCACTAAGGCATACGATTTGGCAGGACTTGCTCAGACACTAGCCATGCTATCAAGAGCATAGGGAAGTTGAAGCTCCATGAAGTCAACCCTTGACCAGTAAGAGATGAGAGCTTGCAAGTGAAATCACCTCCTTCCCCCAGTGGACTGTTCATAGATGCAGTTAGCTGCACATGGTTTCTCTGAAGATGTCCCACAAGACCAGCTTATAAGCAGTCACTTAAATTTGCTCTCCATCTCTCCCTTTCTTACTTCCATTTTCTTCTCATTCCAGCTTCCCTGTGATGGATCTCCCAAGTCAAGTGTAGGCTTTTGCCTCTGACTATTCTAGGGAACCCAGACTAAGACACTTACCATGTGCTAGGCACTATTCTAGATGCTGGGTTGATAGTCCCTACCTTGATGAAACAGATTCCAATGAAAGTATCTGCTTAGCAGTTGCCTGAGATTAGCTAACCAATTATTTTTCAATGACTTAGGCTTTTAATTCTAGCTTTGCCACTAACTACTTGTGTATATCCTTGAACAAGGCACTTACCCTCTAAGTCTGTTTCATTATGTATAAAATGGAGTTTTTAATAGCAACCACTTGAATGGACTGTTATGAAGAGTAGAAGAGATAATGTATATAAAGTATGTATTACATGCCTGGTGTCCACTCCATTAAAAGTCAACCATGATTCCTCCCACTTCACAGATAAGGGACCACTGAGGTTCAAAGAGATCAGTTAAAATCGCCTGAGGTCACCCAGATGGTTACAGATCACAAAAGGATTTGAACCTAGATGTACTTAACTCTAAAATCAGTGCTCTTAACCACTCTTTTACACCTATTTGTTTAGGACTGAGAAATGGGTTCATTTTGTTGTCTTTCATACTAGAAGTCTATAGTTCTAGGCTGGTAATATCAATTTGTTAACAAAAGGGATCCCTGCCCTGGAGGAGTAGCTCAGTTGGTTAGAGTGTCCTCCCGATATGCCAAGTTTGGGGGTTTGATACCCAGTCAGGGCAAATACAAGAATCAACCAATGAATTCGTAAATAAATGGAACAACAAATGGATGTTTCTCCCCCCACTGCCCCACCCCCCACGATCCTCTCTCTCGGTCAAAATCAATTTTTTTTTTAAATTTTAAAAGGGATCCCTGAATTTCTTCAACTTATCAAACAAAAGTCCTTATTCTCACTGTCTTAATGCTGCATATTTAAATGTATGTGTTGTGGGTAGATTGGGGAAATACTGTTTTAGCATTTCTTCCTGAGGGCTATGGCAGCAAAAAGTCCACACCACCACCTAGAGATGCTATCAACTAGAGAGGCAGCAAAGCAAAATGTGACTCTGGAACCAGACTTTCTGAACCCAAAATGCCAGCTCCACCACTTCCTTAGCTGTGTGGCCCTGGGCAAATTCCTTAACCTCTCTGTGCCTCAATGTCTCTAACTGCAAAAGTTCAACAATAATAGTACCTACCTCATAGGGCTTTTATGAGTTAATATTCATAAAATAATCTGAACAGTTTCTGGTACATTGTAGGCACTATTATTTGTTATTGTTAAATATATAAGTAAAATCTCTTTCATGAGCTCTTTGATCCTTTAACTTTCTGGACAAAAAGGTATAGAAAGTGAAAGGAATTACAGAGAAGAAATTACTGGCTTCCAAACTTTTACAAGCGCGCGCGCACACACACACACACACAAACACACACACAAGTTTAATGAAACAATACATATCCTTAGTATATGCCATAAACTCTGATATTTTCTACATCTTTCTAAATGGTGGTTGTGGCCCACTAATTTGATTTCGTGACCTAGTAGAAGGTCTTGGCCAAAAATTTAAAAGCTCTAGAATAAACCACATGACCACCAAAAGCAGAACTAGAATACAGAATCTTTAAACCATTAAACTCCTTCTTCATAGTTATTATTAAATCGGAAAGGGCCTAAGTTTCACTTCTTGCTGGAAAAGAAACTGTACATTCTGGGTCCTCCTCCCATTCTCTCCACAGTTCATGTGATCACTAGACATTCAGAGAACGCCAAGGAACCAGGGTCACTTCCTGTCTATGTAACTGTTGCCCACCATTCTGTACCAGGGAGTTTCCTGGCCTGTCCTCTGAGTTTGGTCCTCTTGAACTGTTGCCCACCATTCTGTACCAGGGAGAGTTTCCTGGCCTGTCCTCTGAGTTTGGTCCTCTTGATTTCGAGGCTGAGCAACTGTAGTCACCTGTCGAACCGTTTGGAGCAAAAAGGTTGCTGATCTAACACAACAAAACAATGTCATTATGCATTTAATAAACTGATTACAAGCAGAATACTAGTAGATGAACCTTATTAATGATTATGTGTTTGTTAGGTTTTTTTTTAAACCCAGTTCTTATCTCTTGGAGATAAATACTAACGTATTCAAGGATGAATAATGTCTGCTATTCGCTTCAAAGAAATGGAGGGAAGTGGGAGTAGGTGGGGGATACGGATAAGTAAGGCAATGAGCTGAGGATGATCAAAACAGGGTGATGGGTAGGAGTAGGTGGGGGATACGGATAAGTAAGACTGGCAATGAGCTGAGGATGATCAAAACAGGGTGATGGGTACATGGGGTTTCATAACACTTCTCTTTCTACTTTAGGCTTGAAATTTCCCAAATTAAAGGTTTTTAAATCTAATTAAGGGCATGGTTGTTGTTGTTTTTTAAAGGCTTAAGAGATTTACAGGAAAAGCAAAAGAACATGAAAGAAGCAGGGAAAAAAAATACCCAGAGATATAATACAGGGCAATTTTCTTAAAAAGAAGGAAGAACTAAATCTATAGGGAGAAAAGACATACTATATACCAGGATCTGTACATAAAACAAGACATATGATGTTTAAATATTTGAACTCCAAGGATAAAGAAAGAATTGTTTAAGAAGCAATAGAGAAAAAGCAACTTTTCTAACAAAATAGGGGAAAAAATCAGAGTGGGCTCTGATTTCTCCATAGCAACATTTGAGGCCTGAAGATAATGGAGCCACATCTGAAAAAGTCTGAAGGAGAGTTACTGTTACCCAAGCTGAGGCAAGTGGGAAAAAGGCTCAGACATCCTCATACTTGAAAGATCTCAACCTTGAGAGTACCCACGAATCCTGCACCCAGTAGATTAAAAAAAAAAAAAAGGAGTATGCAGGTCAAAATGCAAATGTTAGAAACCCTGCCAAGGAAATAATCCAGAAAGCTACAAAAATTGGAAGATGGGGAAGAGAAGTACAATGCACCATAAGAAGATGAATCACCTAATCTTTCCAGGCAAGGAATCAGCCAACCTGTCTAAAAGTGAAGATTTCGCTACAAATATAATAAAAAATATTAATAATGACTTCAGTCTCCAAATAATTTTCTTAACCTTAGAATTTATAGAAACTGTTATCTTTTATAAAGAAGAAACACTTATCAGAAGTTCAGCAGTTCTTTCACTTTCATTTCAGTATTTTCTCTCTTAAACTCAAATAAAATTAATTCAATTGTTTTTATTTTTAAAGCACATGGCATGCTGTGCTCACCAGCCACCCTTCTGTTTATGTGTATTGCATGTTAAAACTGGAAGAGAAAAGGGCTTGTATGCATGCATATAAGCATAACCAATGGACACAGATAGTAGGGGCGTGAGGGCATGTGCTGGGGGGTGGGAATGGCTGAGGAGAGGTCAATGGGGGGAAAAGGAGACATATATAATACTTTCAACAATAAAGAATTTAAATTAACAACAAAAAAACCTGGAAGAGAAAGTCCATTGTACCTCATCACCAAATCCACCGCCTTACCTTCCTACCAGCCTTCCCTGTCACAGCTCCAGTCCTAGGCTTATCTTTCTACCTGCACACTAGAATCCACCTGTTTTCTCACTCAAGGCCTTTGCTTCTAAAATTACACACTTAAGTTGACCCTTGAACAACACCAGTTTGAACTGTATAGGTCCATTTATCTGCAAAATTTTTTCAATAAATATGTAGTCGATCCTATGTGTCCCTGGGTTCCACATCTGCGGATTCAACCAACCACGGGTCAAAAACAGATTTCGATCTGTGGTTGGGAATCTGCTTATGCATTGTTGTACATCATTTTACATAAGGCATTTGAGCACCTGTGAATTTTGGTATCCACTGGGAGTCCTGGAACAGGATAGACTGAATGACAGTTACGTTTTGGGGAAGTCAAAAGTTATGAGTGAATTTTTGACTGTGCGGCATCAATGCCCCTAACCTCCATGTTGTTCGAGGGTCAACTGTATTTTCTGTATTATCATTTTCCTCTCTCTACTGGATTATTGTCATAAGCAAATAAACATGCTATATTCCCCCCCCCCCATCTTATTAAAAAACAAACATATTTCCCTTGATCTCCTCTACCTCCCCAGTTACTTTTTAATCTTGCCTTCTCTTTATGATAAAACTCAAAATGATTGTCCATATACACTGACTCCACTTTTTCTCTTTAGCCAACTATAACCAAACTCTTGCTTTTCCACTTTTGTGGGTGGTAATAGCCTCCAAATTGCCTAATTTGGCCAATTCTCAGGACTCGACTTACTCCACCACCACCAGGACTAGACAGAGGTGATGGTGGAGTAAGTGGAGTCCTGAAAATTGGCCCCAGACACCATCCTCTCAATGTCCTTTGCTGGACCCTTGTCCTCTTTCCCAGCCTCTAATGCTGAAACACTCCAGGGCTCAGTCTAAGGACCTCTTTTCTATCTCTACTTGCTTCCTAGTATATCTCTTCCAGTTCTGTGCCTGGTGCTTCCCAAATTTGTATCTCCAGTTCAGACCTCTCCTTAAACTCCTGCCTCCTATAACTGACTTAACATTTCCTCTTGGATGGCTGATCGGTATTTAGAATTTAACCTGCCCACACCTGAGCTCTTAATGCCTTCCCTTATCCTCGTGTTCCCTATTTCATTAGTGGCACCATCATTATCTTTCAGACCAAAAAGCTACTATTGACTCTTCTCTCTCTTTCTCAAGTCCCAATCCAATTCATGAGCAAATCCTACTAGCTCTAACTTCAAAATGTGTGCAGAATACAATCATTTCTTATCTCCTACACCATTTATGACTTCGTCCAACTCAGCATTTATTTTGTTCTGAATTACTGTGGCAGCTTCCTAACTGGTCTTGCTGCTACCACTCTTGCTCTCCTATAGTCTACTCCCTGCTCATCAATCACCCTCCAACAGCTTCCCAGTGGAGAAAAGCTGAAGGCTTTCCAAAGCCTTACATGGAATAGTTCCTGGCTATCTCTCCAGTCACTCTGATATGTTCAGACGCTAAGACCTCACTTACTGGTCTCCAGCCACACTGGCCTCTCTGTTGACAGAGCATGCCAAGCACACCCCCACGTCAGGCCTTTACATATGCTTCCCCTACTTTCACAGGGTTAGCTCCCTCACTTCACTCAGTTCTCGCCCAGATGTTGCCTTCTCAGAGCAGCCTTTAGGTCACTCCGTCTGAAAGAGGCCCTGACACTCTCTATGCCCTCATCCCATTTTATTTTTGTTCATGACACTTATACATCTGTTTAGGTATTTATCATCTCCTCCCACCAAAATACAAGCTTCATACAAAACATAAGCTTCATAATAGCAGGGACTTTGTTCACTGCTGATCCTTGGTGCCATAGTGCCTAAAACATAGTAAGTACTCAATGAACACTCATTGATTGAATGAATGAATGAAGAGGTCTTTGGATATAATAGGAATTAGAATAATTTACTGCTGACTTCTTTGTACTTTTCAGTTTTGCTTGGATTTTTTATAATTAGCATTTCCTTCTTTCCTTTTTTTTTAAACCTCAGAGAGTAAGGGAGAAAGAGAGAGAGAGACAGAGAAAGAGAAACATCAATCAGCCGCCTCCTGTATGCATCCCAACTAGGAATCGAACCCATGACCTTTCAGTGTAAGGGACAATGTTCCAACCAACTGAGCCACACCGGCCAGGACTCCTATTTTTTAAGAAAGTAATAGCTATTCCTTTAAAAATTAAAACAAAAAACAACCAAATGCCAGTTTAATCAAAAGTCTTTATAATCAAAGAAGAGATGCATTATCTAATCAGCTCTGCTATATTATGACAAGTGTTTTCCCCATTATTTATGATAGCCACAAAAGAGTTCACAATGTAATGTCCATAGGACATTTTTCATAATTAAAGATACTTTTTTAGGAGGAAACTTTACCTGAACAAATTTTAATTGGCCAAAGAGTATGAAGGCACTTCTCTAGGGTGAGAACAAAAATTGGCAAGGTTTTCCTAAATACCACTTCCCACTCTAATTTTTCTCCTCAACATTGCTGCCCTAATCCAGATACCAAAATCTGTTAGTATCCTGCGAATGAAAAAGTGTAATGGTCACTGGTAATACCTCCATAAAAAATAAGAGTATCATTTTCAAATAAGCCGACATTTTCTGAACATGTAATAACCAGGGTCACAAAGTCATACAGGCCAATGCGAAGATTAAAAAGGGTCCCTGGGAGCCCCAGTGACACACGTATCACCAGTACCTCCAAACAACCACATCAACACCCAGCAGTGTCAGTCAGCAAATAGTATGACCTGCTTCTTCCACTGCCAAGAGATCCTGGGAAAAGTGGAGAGAAAGGACTATCCCTTTGTCACTGATGAGTGAGGCCCAAGGGCCAACAAAGGCATAAGTGGCACCCAGAGCTAGGCCATGGTTTCAGTGTCTTTCCTTTATCCTCCCACCAATGTTACTTGTATCTTCTGCTCTTTCTATGACAAGGAAGGAAGCAGCTATAACCTGTCCACTTCTTTATAACACGACAAGGAAGGAAGCAGCTATAACCTGTCCACTCTGGAAATGTGGACTAGTAACCTGGCATTGTGAGACTTACTGTAGAAGTTATCCATCGCTGGGCAGGATTCAAAACACCTGAAGTGGTCTCTTAACACTTCTGCTTACATTTTCTTAGACTGTAGACCAAGCAGTAGACTATGAATCCCCACCCAAGTTCTAGGCCTTCAGATGCTAATAGCAGTCATGGCATAGCAACTCATGAAATGTCTAAGTACATTTTAATGCATATTTAATCCCAATCGAAACACGATGGTTATTTAAATTTATTTTGACAAATCACACTCTATCTTAAAATTTTTATTTAAATAAATAAAATAGTAGACATCACTTGTTAAATGAGAACAGAAAAAATATCTTTATATACTGGAGGTTATTACATTTTTATTTATATTAATATAAACAGTATATAATTTTAATAATGTTGATAGAAAGTGTTTTACCTAACTTCCCTTCTTTCTTTATCATAGTTTATAAAAGTGACATTATTTTTTTAATTACTGGGGGGTTCACAAAATTATATTACTGTAAAAGGAGTTCATAAATGTTAAAATGTTGCAAAATGCCAGTTTAATCAAAAGTCTTTATAATCAGACTCAAGGTCATTTTAATCAGTCTCCTTTCTCTTCACCCTGGGCCTGCCTTCCTAAGGAAGCTAGTCTACCAGAAAAGAGAAACTATAAAAAAGTAACTGCAACTGTGATGAGCCCAAATATCAAGGCAAAAGAGGGTGCTGTAGAAACATACAGTAGACATGAGTAGGCTGGTCTAAGGCTCAGCGATAGGCTAACAGAGGACCTGGAAGACTGGAGTCATCCAGAAGAGGAGAGCAGAAAATATGCTCCAGCCCGGAGGGAACAGTATGTTCAAAGGCCCCGAGGCAAGAGAAAGGAAGCCGCATCCAAAGAATTGAAACAATCTAAGAAATTCAGAGTAGCTGGAGTATGGAGCTCAAGTAGGAGGGTGAAAAAAGATGAGACTGATTAAAAAGAGAAGCAGGGGTCAAGTCCTGGGGAGTATTGCAAATAGTCTGAAAAAGAACGGAATTTTTCCCAAGAGCAACAGGAAGGCATCAGTGTGAACACGGAGTAGAAATTAGAAAAGCAAACTACGGTGTTTTTAACAACACAGTATTCTCCAACAGACAGCTAAAGTAGAAATGTGAGCCTTCTTACTTTGAGAGAGTTCAAGGTCTCCAGGACTCTTTTTATAATTACTATCTCTCAACCTGAAATTTCCAAATAAAGTAAAATGCTAATACCCCTCAGAAAACACACACACACAAAGCCTGGGGCTTCCAAACATTAGCAAAACAAACAAAAAAAAACACACAAAAAAAACACATGCTTTGAATTCGTGAGTAGATCAGTGCCATTATTTAGACATTAGAGGCAGCAGTATATCTATGTAAGTTAGAAGATTTATTTTCCTCATCCAAGAAACTATGATAAGTATTTATCCTGTGCCTACCCACCTCTCGCCATTTGAAGGCCATTTCTCAAACAATATAAGTCAGCGGTTCTCAACCTGTGGGTCGCGACCCCTTTGGCGGTCGAACGACCCTTTCACAGGGGTCGCCTAAGACCATCCTGCATATCAGATTATTTACATTACGATTCATAACAGTAGCAACATTACAGTTATGAAGTAGCAACGAAAATAATTTTATGGTTGGGTCACACCATGAGGAACTGTATTTAAAGGGCCAGAAGGTTGAGAACCACTGAATTATAAGTAAAAAGGATTTTACCAGATGCTTTTACTCAATCCCAGAGACGAGAGGTAAATGCTTCATAATGTACAGTTATAAGGCTGCCTACTTATTTCACACCTCTGAAAAAACACTCTACTGTTCAAACCCATAGATAGGCGTATTCAGAATTTCATAGCAGGAACAAAATTCAGAATTAAAAATTCAGACAATAAAAAATGCTCAACTAAGTAAAATAAAAACTAAAAGGCTCTTGATTCAATCTTGTTCCAGTCATGAGACAGGCTCGGGCCAAATGCAGCTGACAGAAGTCAATTAGCCCAGGTTTGGGAGCCATGGGTTCTAGACCGTGAATGCACTCTGAGACTTGTAGTGATATTTCTATTTGTAGACTTCGTCATGATTTTCCACATCTCAAAAAGTTATTACTGATTTTAAAGATCAATGAAAAAATAAAAGCAAAGGGTTGTGGGTTCTGTCAGAGAAAAGAACTCAAGTTCCTGTTGTTTCATTTGTCGGTATTTTTTAAGGACATTATAGAAAACAGTTTTATTTTATTCTTATTGCTGAAAGTATTACATATGCCCACACTTCCCCCCATTGACTCCTTCTAGCCCACCCCTGCCCCCTGTCCAGGCCTTCACCACCCTACTATGTGTGTCAATGGGTTTGATCTCTTACCACCCACCCTCACCTTCCCTTTGAGAAAATCATTTAAAATTATTTTACATGTCTCCAGGAATTTCAGGGCAGAAATTATGTCCAAATTTATTTTAAAAAATTAAATCTGAGAAAATCATTTTAAATTATTTTACGTGTCTCCAGTAATTTCAGGGCAGGAATTATGTCCAAATTTATTTTAAAACATTAAAATATGTTTAGAATAAAAGACATGAAATAACCAGTAGCCTGACTGGATGAACCTGTGAAAGGAGTTCATAAATTTTAAAATGTAGATATTTCACTTTCCTTCCAAAAAGAGTAATTTCTCCAACTTTTAGAAAAGAAACCCTTATTCCAGTTCCTTATTATTAAGTTAAATGGCACATCTCTCAGAATGAAAGGCTCAGAGCACAGTTCCTCTAATTCATAGGCTCTATTCTGAGGCATTTTATGTACACTATTATGACACTCAGCGCAGTGTATGGTAATTAGCAATTTACATCTGTATTCCCTGCCAGGCTAGCAGTGCCACAGTCCAAGACCATGTCTTATTCACTCTGTTACATCCCAGCACCTAGCACAGAGCTGGCATAAATGTTGAATTGAAATAAATGGAAATCAGTTATGCTTTGCCTGTCTTCAACAATGAATCTTTGGCAGATTCCAACAAAGCCTCAGAGTTAACTACGAGCAGATCCTGGGTCAGCTGTACTCACAGTGAAGATTTCTGCCTAAACTGCCTTTCTCCACTCTTCCTTCCCCTTCCCTCTCCACCTCCAGAGGGGAGTTCCCACTGGAAATTGCACAATTCTTTGTGCAGAGAGAAACAACAAGCTTAGTTCCTGTTGACCTGAAGAGCTTAATGTTCTGGCACATTCTACCTTAATAGAAGAGTAGCAAAACCCAATCTGGGTTGTTTTTCTAACTAAAACCTTCTACTTTTAAACTTCTACTTTTATCTCACAGAGATGTAACCTTCTGAGATACTCACTTCTGCTCTATCCTCATCAGTTCCACAATAACCCACAATAAGCAAATACAACTTCTTGACAGTCTAGACACAATACAGGTTACACACACACACACACACACACACACACACACACACACACACACCTAAAAAAAAGTTTGGTGCAACAATAGTTATCTTTTCTACATCTAATTCACAATGATATTTTCTATCCTTTTAAAAAATCATATTCTATTTACATTTTCAAAAAAGCTGGGGAGAGATCAACTAAATTGGTTTCACAACTCTTCCAACAAAGGGATCACAATCAGAAAACACTGGTCTACAGATAAGGCTCTCATCAGTGTCTTCAAAATCAGTTGGGATAAGAAAATTATATAGATTTTCCGACGTCACCGCAATAAATTAAATTACAAATAACCAACAAAAAATAAATAAAATGAAAAGCATCAGTTTGGAGACTTGAGGTACACACGTTCTTAAAAACAAAACTTCTGTCTCATCATGTACAAGATGAAATTCTCCCTGAAGTAAACCATTTCATATCCTCCCACGGAAAACCACACCACACTGGACTTCTTAGCACAAAGAAACACAAAGACGTGGTAGAGGTAGGGGCTCTACCAAACGGGTTTCCCCTGCTACCTGAAAGCAGAGTGCTCCGCAATAGAAACCTTTCGCAAACTGAAACAGCGTAACATGAAGAAGCAATTACCATAATTTATATGGAAAAAATGTTTTGGTTGTTCCCAGACCCATAAAATAACCTACAAAATCATACCAAATAACACTAAAACCTAAAATAACACTAACATATAATGAAATCAGGAATGATATGATAAATACATAGCCTACAAAAAGTAGAAATATTGTTTGCACAGCGACGTTTCGCTTACCAGTGTGCGTGGCTTCTACAGTGGCCCAATGCAAAACAAAGACTGAACATTTTCGCCTTTTATCTTTGTAAAAGTGAGAATTCCCTTCAGATTTATTTCAGTTGGCGAAAACAGGTATTATTGCAAGTCTTTCATGAAAGGGATGGGGTGTAAAGTGAACTTTTGAAAAGTAGGGGATACCTGTATGACCAATATCCAACTAGGCCGAGAGAACTGCCTCTAACGAAATACCTCCAGAGTGATCCCCTGGCTGTGCTTTTTGGTGTAAAGCCGGGTAAGGAAGAGACACTGATGTGCCTGCCTATCTTTTCCTGGAAGTTGAGTTTCAAAATGCAGTAAAACCCTGATCTCGAGGACCTCGATTTAACGGACTTCGGATTTCACAGACAGAATTTCCAGTCCATATGTCATATGTGAAAATTAACACCTTGTTAATTTTAAAATGCTTTTAACCAAAATTTGCTTATAATTAAATTAACAACCTAGCCAGTGTTGCTCAGTGGTTGAGCATCGATCCATGAACCCAGGAGGTCAAGGTTTGATTCCAGGTCAGAGCACATGCCCGGGTTTCTGGCTCAATCGCCAGTGGGGATGTGTACAGGAAGCAGCCGATCAATGATTCTCTCTTATCATTGATGTTTATCTCTCTCTCTCCCTCTCCCTGTCTCTGAAATCAATAAAAATAAATAAATAAATTAACAGGTTATTTTTTTTTGTTAATTCACTGTTATTTTTAACAAATTTTAGCAAATAGGCCATATGTTGGAAAAAACACTACATATTACATATCTACAACTAGAGTCTACATACTTAAACCCAAGAGTTGCCACTCATAAACAATGTTTGGGGGACAATTAGCACGTGACTACAGCGCATCGCACAAGGTAATTGGTTCTGTTGTCTCGTGGCATGACTTTCTGCAGCAATTTTAATGCTGCCAGCAGATGTTCCCACGTGCACTAAGCCATGTCCCAGCTGTGTACATTTGTTCACTTGAGGTGACTGGTGGATGCTCACATTTACTGGACGTATTCAGTATAAATTTAAAATTACAGTAATACACATGGAAAACATTTCTGTGAAATTAAACTTTTCATACAGACTTAATTTTAACTACACAAACGTGTCTACATAAGTAAAAGCAGGTAAGCTAACTAATTTGTCAAATTTTTAACATACGCATTCAGAAAACCTACTTTATTATTATAACAGACTTTTGGCTTTAATGCACACCCCCTTGCCCGAATAGTCCGTTACTTCGAGGTTTTACTGTGCTTTCACTTCCATTTCCTCACTTAAACGTTGTCAGAAAGTCAGTTTCCAGAATTAGAATCTATCACGTAGGTGGCATAGGAAAGTGTTTCAAGGTGCTCTCTGGAGTACAAGGGCTAACAGCGGGGAAACACCTTGAGAAATTGACTAAAATTATGGGGTTCTTGAAGCAGAACAAGGGGAGAGGTTGGGATAAGAGCAAGCTATGTGGTCTTCCTATTCAATGGGCCAAGGACCGGTGGGTGGAAGGAATCTCACCAAGTTACCAAGTCTCAAAAAGTACATGATCTAGGTCTCTAGTAAAGCGTTGATGCAAGTTTCTCTATATCCTCCCTTGAAACCACCCTCCGCCCCATCTCTCCACCAATTCTTTTTTTTTTTTTAATATATTTTATTGATTTTTTACAGAGAGGAAGGGAGAGAGATAGAGAGCTAGAAACATCGATGAGAGAGAAACATCGATCAGCCGCCTCCTGCACATCTCCCACTGGGGATGTGCCCGCAACCCAGGTACATGCCCTTGACCGGAATCGAACCCGGGACCTTTCAGTCCGCAGGCCGACGCTCTATCCACTGAGCCAAACCGGTTTCGGCTCTCCACCAATTCTTGAAGGGAGATCTTTTAGAGTTTAGAAGATGGAAGAGATGAAAAGCTGCAACATTGGTATGATATATAGATGTAAGTATAGACATATATAGTCATACACATAGATATTTTTCATAGTAAAAGCCAATGGCCTACAAAGACATGATCAAGCATCTCCTTCCCCCACATCCCTCACGCCTTCCTCTGACCTCATCTACTACCTCTCCCCCACACTCACACTAGACCAGTGGTTCTCGACCTTCCTAATGCCGCGACCCTTTAATACAGTTCCTCATGTTGTGGTGACCCCCAATTTCACGTTACAAATTGAACATAATTAAAGCATAGTGATTAATCACAAAAACAATATGTAATTATATATGTGTTTTTCCGTTGGTCTTAGGCGACCCCTGTAAAAGGGTCGTTCGACCCCCAAAGGGGTCGCGACCCACAGGTTGAGAACCACTGCACTAGACCATTCTGCTTCAGTCACAGTGGCCTCCTAGTTATTCCTCAAATACACTACGCACACATGGACCTTAGGGCCCTACCCCAGGCCCTTTGCACTGGCTGATTCCCCTGCCTTGGAATGCTCTTCCCCAATATCCACTTACACCCTCACCTCTTCAAATCTTTGGACAAGTCTTAGCACAAATATGACCTACTCTATAAGGCTTCATCTACTAGTAAAAGCTCCCCAATCCCATTTTAAAATGCAACCTGACCTCACTACCCAGCATTTATGATCCTCTTTACTGTATTTAATACCTTCTAAATACTAAGTAATTTACATGTCTTTACTGTATTTAATACCTTCTAAATACTAACTAATTTACATGTCTCCTTTTCCACTGCAATGTTAATTTACAGGAATCTTTGTTTTATTAACTGATATAAACAAAGCACCTAGAGTAGAATCTGAAACATGATAGATGATCAATAATTATGTTGAATGAACGGATGAGCAAGTGAATAAATGAATGAATAAATCTATAGCCTAAAACTCTCTCTTCACCTCCTTGGTGATGGCTAAAGCAAGAACTAGGCCTTCTAGTCACAGATGGAGATAAGTAACAAATGCAAATGTTCATTCACACTAAAGCATAATACTCAAACTACTAGCATAAATAAATAATGTCAGACTCGCTTTGGTTTTTGCAGAGCAGCAGTTATCTGCAGATTGTGAATGACAGCCACTATAAATGAGAAGAAGCAAAGAAAGGAGAGATGTTTACAAAAACACAAAGAAACTTTTTAAAAGTTCACAACTTATCCATAAGATATTTCTATTTACTTTTACCTGGGAAGAGTCCAGCAGAAGTTTTATAAAGTCTCTAAATGCCTATAGTTCCATCTAGAATGATTCATGAAGAAATGTTTTTACCTGTCTAACAAGGACTGTCTTATGGAGCATGTTTCATGACTCTGAAACATGAAGAAAATAATTTCTCCACATTCAGGCAAGATTTATCCAATGGCCACTGTAAACACCACCAAGATATCGGGTATGTCTCTTGGCCCCAAGGGTGATAAATGAATATTTTGGGGGCTAACCTAAAAGCCAACAGCTGGATTTCCCATTCTGAAACATTCACAGGACTGGGCAGCAAATATCCAGCTGCTGTGCAAACACAGTTCAGGATCCTGAGCCTGCTTCTCTGTGGGAAGGCATTACCCTAAAAATAAAATAAGGAAAGTTAAAAGAAGATTCCCCATTGGTCTTCTCCTCAGAATCACTGAGGAGCTAGTGCCCGGAAGAGGAGTAGATTTTTTTCTCACCAGCAAGCACAGTCCCCAGCCTATGGAAAACCCCAGAAAGGATTTTAGGTCTCAAGGGACCAATTGAAAAAGGAAGAAGCCATAAAACAATTAAAGAGGGAATGGCTTAATCTGTAGCTGGTCATAATCCATATGTCCTGAGCATCACTGAAACTAGCAATCTCACATCAGTCATTGGCTTTTCAACCCAGGCAATTTTCTTTACTCCCCTAACGTCCTCACCCACCCCACCCCACCCCCAGCCCCTGCCAGCAACACACATTTTATAATGGAGGGAAGGCAGTGGAAAGAAGGCAGAGGTTTAGAGTCCTCATATCCCAGCCCCTCAGGCAACCTGAATTTGCTGAACCTACTCTCCCAGGAGGGACCATATTGTAACCAAGCTTCCTGCAGTCCCTCCTGCCATCTGCAAAATTAAATTAAATGGTCCTTTGCTTTTGAAATCCTGCCATCAGTGTACCAAAGGGAACATCTTAGTATACCAGGCAGGGATGATGGCTTTTCCTTTTTAGCAACATACACAAATCATTATGAGATTAAGTCTCTGAATGGCTAATGTGCATTTTCATAAAGAAGGAGAAGTTAACCGCTCAGTCCGACACCCACATAGAAGGGGCTGACAGGGACTGGGTTTGCATTTGCTGCTGCCTTGGGAAGATGATTAAAAGCAGAGTAGACAGAAAGCTAAGGTCTTATTTACTCACTTTCATAGGGTGGTGTTGGGAGTGGGGTATGGACATGGGAAACCAAGGCCAGAGCTGAAGAGGAGGAGAAAAGGGCTGCTGTAGGCCGAGAAGGCTCTGGAAAGGCACCCTGGGAGGGAAGAACATCCCACCCCACCCCACAGCAGCTCTTCTCTGTGGACATCAAACCCAAGGACTTTGGAAGGCCTGCAGTCACCACAGTACAGACCAATGTTCTAGGGCAAATTGGGATTTAAAGCAAAGATACTCCTGTCACTTTCAGTCCTCTGTGCTCTGACACAGTTTTCACTTTCTGACCCCAAAATGCACACAAAAATTCTGCAGGCTTTAGTCATCATCCCTACCTTCCCGACTGAAAATTTAATTCAACCAAGTTATTTCCACACCCACCTAGTCTCACTTCCAATGTGCCTAAATTTGGAGCAATGGAAGTGAGTGGGTGAAAAGTAACAAAGAAAGGAAAAGTCAGAGCAGAGATACATAATTTTACAGTAACTCAGACTGTGAACAGACTTAATTTGAATCTAAAGTTACATACAAGTCATGTTTAATTCGAATAACTTCGATCCAACAAATCTTTTTTTTAAAATATATTTTATTGATTTTTTACAGAGAGGAAGGGAGAGAGATAGAGAGTTAGAAACATCGATGAGAGAGAAACATCGATCAGCTGCCTCCTGCACACCTCCTACTGGGGATGTGCCCGCAACCCAGGTACATGCCCTTGACCGGAATCGAACCTGGGACCCTTCAGTCCGCAGGCCGACGCTCTATCCACTGAGCCAAACCGGTTTCGGCCCAACAAATCTTTATTGAGCACCTACTATTATGCCTCCTGGGGAAAGACAAAATGCCATTAGTCAGAGCCCTGATCAACCAAAACCACAGCAAGCTCCTATTCATACACCAAGAGGGAACTGTTGAGAAACCTAGTAGAGAGTCTTGATTAGGGATATATAGTAAAGAACCTGTGCCCATCTAAAGGCTACTCTTAACAGCTTCTTTGGATCCATTTGCCGTCCCCACCCCCACGATGGATAAAGAGGAAAGTTAAAGAAGGCAAGGCAGAAGCAGAGAGAAATCAGAGGGCTGCCAGCAAAGCTTAGACATAAATGCTTCTTGATGAGCCATCTGGCAGGAAGGGCGGTAGAGAGAATCCTTATATCATATTCTTCTCTGAAAATTACAATCTGCAAGAGAGGTTATTCACCAAGGTTTTATTCAAACCGCCATAGTTATTAATAAGCCTGTTTGTTTCCCTTCCCCCCTCCCCCATCTTATTCTGAAAGATAAATAATTTTCAGAGAATTAGGAATAAAAGTAGCTCTTGATCTGGATTGTCGGAAAAGATAATAGAGTATCAAAATCAACTGGGTGAGAGCATGGGAGGGAAAAAAAATCCAAGAAATTGGGAGCAAGGCAACTCTGCAAAGCTCTCCCCTGTCCCCGGGGCTACACTACCACACCCAACAGCCACTTGTCTTTGTAGAAATACAGCTGATATCACAAAAATGGCATCAACTGGAAAAGCTCATAAATTCTCATCTCTCAACATTATAATGACCAACAGAAGGGTTTCCGGAAAATGAAGTTTCCCCTGAAGCCTTAACTCTGAGGGTCATCGAAATTAGGACCATCTCCTTTGGGCTTTCACACCAATGTCCTCAAGAGGGGCTCCAGGGACTGGTTCCATCTGAAACTAAAGTGACATCAGATCTCCCTGCCACTTACTCCTACTGTCAATATCTCCAGATACCAGCCAACAGCCAAAGCCCAGGACCTTCAGACAGAAGGATCTCACTCTGGGATCATTCAACAGCATGAACAGTCAGTAGTTCACAACGAAGAGGTTCTTCCATAAACACACAAGGACACAGAGGAAGAGCCAGGGCGACAGAGACTGAATTCTGGAAGAAGACAAAAATCCCCAGACAGCCTTTCCCTTGGCTAAGAGCAAAAACTGACCAGGTAGAGGAAGGAAAAACCCCTGCAAGTCAGCACACCACGCCCTGTGCTCCTTCCTCTCAGAAGCCATTCTCCTTGGGAGGCGACTTAGAGCCAAATGTCCTCCAGAGGTGCCATGCCTTCTCCCACCCTGCAAGGTCTCAAAGCCAAGCTGCCTGCTGGACTTTGATACTCTTACGACACAGAGTTCCAGGAACCTCCAACTATCTGTGTGCAAACTCCCGGATTCCCAAAGATGTAAAAAGTGGAGGGAAGGAATTTGTGGCTGCAAAGATGGAGAAAACGAAGTAAAAGAAAAGGGTATTGTCTTTCCTGATCATTACTTTTTTCATTTTGCTTCCCGTTATTTTCTAAATTGTCTGTGATAAACATGTTGTTTTTCTCATTAGAAAAAGAGGCAATAAATGTTACTTAAAATGTTTTTAAAGATTAGCATGAGCACTATCCTGAATGCTCTGAGGCAGTGCTCAGAGGAGCCCCAACTCATGGGGGGGAGGGGGGGGGAGCAGGGAAGTGAAAAAAAAGCACACCACAGCTAAAAGAGAAAGACTGAAAGAAAATCCAGCTTATTTTATTTTTTTAAGGAGAAAAGTAGATCTAAGGGATGTGGAAAGGGTGGGAATTTCCTATGATTTAGTGTGCACACTAAGACAAAAATTAATTTATAACAGAAGGCACCCAGTTAGTGGGCTGCACAGGAAAGTACTCAAAATAGAGAATCACTGTTTCTGGATCGTTTCTACCCCTGAATGTGTTAAGGCTGTAAGACCCTGGGATACAATAGAATCCTAAAGACTTGGATTTTCTCTAGTGCCTCAAAAGTTTGTCTCCTGACCTAGCCGGTATTGCCCAATGGTTAGAGTGTCGGCCTGCACGCCAAAGCGTCGTGGGTTTGATTCCCAGTCAAGGGAAAATACCAGTATTGCAGGTTTGATCCCAGGCCCAACCCCGGTGGAGGCACGTGTGCGTCTCTCACACATCAATGTTTCTCTCTCTCTCTTTCTCTCCCCCTCTCTTTCTTTCTTCCCCTCCTTCCCTCCCTTCCACTCTCTCTAAAAATCAATGGTGAGGATTAACAACAACAAAAATTTGTCTCCAGTTTCAGGAGGGCCAGAAACAGCTCTTCCCCACTGGGACGTAGACAAGACAGGAGCATCGCTCCCTCTTGAATAGGAAGATCTCAGCTCACCCTCCATTTCTACTCTCCTATGGTCTCCAGGAAAAGTAGGGTCTCACAGGTTCTTCACCATGTGAAGAGTCTCATGAGAGAGCCTTCTCATGCTAGTTCAGTGTTACATGGGCCTGGCCTGGGAGGAAGAGCACACCACAGTGAGGGGCGAGACAGATAGCGGTTTCCAACAGAAACAGCTGTTCCTTCCAGCTCAGGAAAACCTGTTGGCAGAGAATAGTGCAGGAGGATTTTTTGAGAAAAAGCTCATTACAGAAAAAGGGGCCAATCCTATTAGGATACAACCAATCCTCCCTGCCTTTTAAGAGAAGGGAACCAAAATCCCGCTTCAACCCTTGCCCACTGTTACCAAAGCCTGCGTGCTACACCTCTCCCCAGTAAGGGTGCAACTCCGCCTAGCTAGAGTGCTCTAACCAGCCACTGGCCCAGGTCAATGTCCACTGTGACTAGCTCTCATTTGTGCTCTTCTCTAGGTAAAGGTCGATCACTGCCCATGTCAAAACCTGCTAGGCCAGGGGTGGGCAACCTTTTTGTGAGTGCGTGCCAAAACCAGCAAAATCTCTGACTCAAAATTCTTCTGTGTGCCAACCCTAATTTTTTGAGAACATGTTACGCCTACTTGATATCTCTTAAGGTGTACGTATGTGAAGAACCTTGAAGAAATAATAAAATTCATTCGAGCGACAAAAACACAGTATATGATGATGAAAAATACATTTATTTTTTAATGTATACATGTACACTGATAGTCCGACAGAAAACTTTATGACTCCGTTTGATATTATCAGTGGGACTTTTGTTGCTGCATCACTGATGACAGAGATTTTACATCAGGTTTATATTTCGTGACCTTCAGAGATATGCACGAGCTACTACTTTCATCCGTCAGGCTACTCCTATTATGAGACTTAACAAAATTCATCACTGAGAACAAAGATTCACAATTGTAAATGGAAGATTATAAGAGAGGGTTTCGGGTGCCAGCAAAAGTTACTGGCGTGCCAGGGGTTGCCCACCCCTGTGCTAGGCCAATGGAACCTGGGAACTGAGAAACCCTCAAGAGAAGCTGATCCTTCACTCAAACAGCACCATCACTCACCCCACAGCCTGGAGTGCACAGAAATCTACAGGGGCATTTTTTGTTGCCACAATGATTAGGAAAGTGCCAACAGCACAGCACCTCTGCTAAGAATCACTCTGGACAGAAGTGGTTTGGCTTTCTTTTGACTTATGTTTTCCTAAGTGAGTATAACACTCACCTGAGGAAAACACTTTCAGACAGTACTAAACAGTAAACAGGAGAAGTAAGTTTCCCTCCTATCTGGAACTCTGCCTCAAAGTTCTGTGCTTCTGAGGGAACACTGCTACTATTCTCTTGCATATCCTTCCAGAAATAGTCCATGTGTATACAAGCTTCTGTGCATGTGCCCCTCCCCCATTTATCAGGTTAGCCTGCAGATTTTTCATATCAGTACACACCTACCTGCCCCTCCTTTTCACTGGCTGCATTCCAGTCAACTAGATGGCTGTGCCTTCATTTATTCAATCAGTCCCCTTTTGATGGTCCCTGCCATTGTTTCCTTTTTTCTTTTTTTCTTGCCACCATAAACAATGCTGTCTGAATGCAGACATGAGTATATCTCTAGAATAAAGTCTTGGAAGCAAATTGCTAGGTCAAAGGGCAGTTACTGTTTAAATTCTTTCAGATACTGCCCAACCAGCAATGCTGCTCTATACCCTGAAAACATAATGTATTAGAAAATGTTTTTATCTAATATGTAAAAAATGATTACATACTTGCAGTTGTCATTTAATTTGTATTTATTATGAATGTGATTGGGGCATCTTTCCCCTACATTCGTATCTTCATATGTTGCAATAAGTCTTTGTGGATTTTTTGCTTCTTTAAACAACAGTTTATGCTCTTTTCTCATTTTTTAGTTTGAATTACTGGCCTTTTATTTACTTTTTGTTGACTGTGAGCACTTTATCTATAAAAGAAATTAGCCTTTTGTCATGTGCTATTAACACTGTTCCCAGTTCAACTATTGATTTTGTTTATATTTCATCTATTGACTTTACCATGTAGAACTTTTTAAATTTACCAATCTTTTCTCATATAGCTTCTAAACTTTCTGTCATGCTTAGATTATATAACATGGTTTTTTTTTTAAAATGTTCTCTCATGTTTTCTTTTACTATGTTTATGGTTTCATTTTTTACATATATATTTTATTCCATCTAAAATTTACTTCCATAGAAAGAGGAAGATAGGGATCCAATTTTAAATTTTCTAAATGGCTACCAAGTTGTATCAAAACCAGTTATTGAAAAATCCACTTCTCCCTCCCATCCCACCAATTGGAAATGCCAGTTTACTCTGTGCTAAATTCTTGTGTGCATTCAGATCTACTTCTGAGTCCTCTACCCTGTTTTTTTCTGGACTCTATTTTTAATATGGAGATGGCAAAAAAACAAATCTAAGGAGCAACACTGAGGTATCATAAGGAAAAGGAAATGGCTTTCATAGCCTAGAGATAGTGTTCATACAAACTGGAATTAAAAATCACTCTCTCGCCATGGCCAGGTAGCTCAGTTAGTTAAGCATCATCCTGATATGCCAGGGTTGCAAGTTTGATCCCTGGTCAGTGAACGTGCAAGCAGTAACCAGTGAACGCATAAATAAGTGGAACAATAGATTGATGTCGATGTTTCTCTCAAAATTCAATAAATAATTTTTCTTAAAAAAAATCACTCTCAACACCATATACAAGAATAAACTCACAATGGATAAAAGACTTAAATGTAAGTTGTGAAGCCATAGAAGTCCTAGAAGAAAATATGGGCAGTAAAATCTCAGACATTTCACATAGCATAATTTTCACCAATACATAAACAAATGGAACTACATCAAACTAAAAAGCTTCTGCACAGCAAAAGGAAGCATCACCAAAATGAAAAGGGAACCCACGGCATGGGGTTAATTTCCAAAATATATAAAGAACTCACACAACTCAACAAAAGGAAGATAAACAATCCAATTAAAAAATGGGCAAATGATTTGCATAGACATTTCTCTAATGAGGACATATAGATGGCCAATAAACACATGAAAAAAATGTTCAATGTCACTAATCATCAGAGAGATGCAAATTAAAACTACAATGAGGTTTCATCTCACACCTGCCAGAATGGCTACCATCAATAAATCAACAAACAAGTGCTGGTGAGGATATGGAGAAAAGGGACCCCTAGTTCACTGCTGATGGGAATGCAGACTGGTGCAGCCATTATAGTATGGAGTCTCCTCAAAAAATTAAAGACTGAATTGCTGTTTGACCCAACAATCCCACTTCTAGGAATATATTCTAAGAATCCCGAAACACCAACCAGAAAGAATATATGCACCACTATGTTTATAGCAGTGCTATTTACAATAGCTAAGATCTGGAAACTGCCCAAGTGCCCATCAGTAGATGGGTGAATAAAAAAGCTGTGCTTTATTTACACAAGGGAATACTATGCTGCTGTAAAAAAAAAAAGGATCTCTTACCCTTTGCAATAGCATAGGTGGACCTAGAGACCATTACGCTAAGTGAAATAAGCCAGTCAGAGAAAGACAACTATCCCATGATCTCACTTATTGGTGGAATCTAGTGAACAAAATAAACTTATGAACAAAATAGATCCAGAGGCATGGATGCATGGAACAAACTGACAGATTTCAGAGGGGAGGGTGGTTGGGGAGAGAGGAAGAGATTAACCAAAGAACATATATGAATACTAGAGGCCCGGTGCATGAAAATTCATGCACTGGAGTGGGGGTCCTTCAGCCCAGCCTGCCTCCTCTCACAGTCAGGGTCTGGAGGCGACCCGGCAATCAGGGGAAGTGACGCCCCATCACACCTCTGCTGCTGCCACAGCTGGCAGTGCAAGCCTCGGCTGGCCCTAGATACCTGTGCCTTGGGCCGGCCCTGGGCGGCTGTGGGGCTGAGAGAACTGGGGGACTCCAAAGGCAGTCACGTGGCAGGGCTGAGGGGACTAGGCACTGCCATCTTGTGGCTGTGGGCGCCACCATATTTGAGGGTGTGGCAGTCAATTAGCATATTCCCTCCTTATTGGCTGTGGAAGCTGCCATATTTGAGGGTGTGGCAGTCAATTTGCATATTCTCTCCTTATTGGCTGTTGGCGCCACCATCTTTGAGGGTGGGGCAGTCAATTAACATATTCCCTCCTTATTGGCTGTGGGCGCCACCATCTTTGCAATGAGGGTCAATTAGCATATTCCCTCTTTATTAGATAGGATATGCATAGCCCAAGGACATAGACAATAGTGTGGTGAAGGCCTGCGGTGGGGCAGGGGCTTGGTGCAGGGGAGAAGTGAGGGGAGGGGGGTGGAATAGGGGACATCTATAATAATGTCAACAACAAAAATTAAAGTTAAAAAAATATCACGCTCTTCAATGACTCTAAACCCAATATGCCAAGGGACTTTATCCTACACTTTGCCTTTTGCTAGTAAACAGTTTATATTTTTAAATGTAAGACTTTTATTAAAACATAACATACTGAAAAGAAATCTTAAGTTTTCATCTTAAAGAATTTTCACAAAATTAAGAAAACCATGCAACTGGCAACCAGTTGGAGAAACAGTGCTCTAGTGCTCCAGAAGCCCCTTTGTGTCTCTTTCCAGACATTACCCTCCCCCAAGGGGCACCGTGATCCTTCACATATATTAGATATAAAGTTTATATATGATATTACATATATAAAAACCTCATATATTCCATGGGAAGTGTACATTATATATGTCACATATATCACATAATATATCGTGTGAAGTTTAAAATAGGCAGAATGATCATAATAATAATATATCACTGCACAGTATATTTGATATTCACTAAGATAGTAGAATTTAAATGTTTTCACTAAAAAAAAAGATAAAGATGTGAAGTGACGAATGTGTTAATTTACTAGATGGGAGGAAATTTTTCAGTGTATACCTACACCAAATCACCATGATGAACACTTAAATATCTTACAATTTTGCACATCAATTATACCTCAATAAAGCTCAAATAAAGAAAATTTAAAAAGAATCTATGTATTCCTCTTTTGCTCAACATTATGTTTATGAGATTCATCCATATTGTTACATGTACTTCTTCATCTATTCTCATTGGGATCTACAGTAGTATTTAACTGTGTAAATATACCACAATTTATACTTATCCATTCTACTTCTGCTGGTCATTTTAGTAGTTGCTGGGGTGTTATAAATAACATTGCTAAGAATTTTTTGTATGTCGTTTAGTCACCACTTTAGCCTTCCTGAATTCTTTTGTCTTAGGTATGACTCTTGGATACAGCAAAATTGTGTTTTGCTTGAGAGCCAATATGAAAATATTTGCCTTTATTTAGGTGAGTTCAGCTCATTTATATTTTTTATATCACTCATATATTCAGTCTCCACCCTGCCATATTATATTATACTAGAGGCCCAGTGCACAAATTCATGCACTGGTGGGGTTCCTTGGCCTGGTCGGCGATCAGGGCCGATCGGGGCCAACTTGACCAGTCCTGATTAGGGCTGATCGGGGCCGGCCGGCTGGAGGAAGGGACCATTGGTGGTTGACTGGCCATGGGAGCGCACTGACCACCAGGGGACAGCTCCTGCATTGAGTGTCTGTCCCCTGGTGGTCGGTGCACGTTATAGCTACTGGCCGGTCATCCAGTCATCCAGATGTAAAGGTCGTTTAGGCTTTTATATATTATATATAGATTATTTTTACTGTTTCTATTATGCTATAATCACTCTGTATTCTTTTTTCTTTTTTATTTTTTGCTTTTTTCTCTATTTAGGATAGTATGTATTTTTTGTTCTAGTGGTTACTTTTAGTCACTAATACTTTTTTAATTTTTTAAAATATATTTTTTATTGATTTCAGAGAGGAAGGGAGAGGGAGAGAGAGATAGAAACATCAATGATGAGAGAGAATCACTGATGGGCTGCCTCCTTGCACACCCCCTTCTGGGGGTTGAGCCCGCAGCCCGGGCATGTGCCCTTGGCTGGAATCAAACCTGTGACCCTTCAGTCCACAGGCTGATGCTCTATCCACTGAGCCAAACCTGCTAGGCCTCAGTAATACTTTTTATAATGGGCATAGTCTCCTTTTTCCCTTACTTAGTCTCCTACTGTTATGGGAGAAATGTGTGGATGGTCTTTCTCTATTGCTATTGAGAATGGGGTTCTTGGGGTATTGCTGGAATAAGCATTTCTGGAGGTCCCCATGAGAGGATAAGATGTAGTAGAAAGTTTTATTTGTGTGGATTTACATCCCTGGGTTTGCAAAGTCCCATTTCCCTTAATCCAGTCCTGAAAGATGTGCAGTTGGGAATTCAACAGAGCTTACAGCAAAGCCAGAATCTAGAGCTTCTGTTCCATAGTAGAATTTGGTCCAATACAGCATTAGGCTAGTTGCAGTCCATTAGTCCATTGTGTGTGGGGTCCACATGGCCATGGCCCATGTGGGCAAATACAGGAGTGTGAGAGTCCTACAAGTCAGGAATCAAGAGTGAAAACCAAGAGGCAAGACAGTAAAATCCTTTGTTTAGGAGTTTAAGTATCTGAAATCTTCCTGCACTTGTAGTGGCCATGCCCACTCTGGCCAATGACCTGTTCCCAGGTGTGACTGACAGTCAAATGCTTTCTCTATGTCACCCACACTTTCCTGAGTATGTGTCTAAACTGCAGCTTCCTGGCAAAGCTGCACAAATGGCATGCCCGTAATATTTGGTCTTCCCTTTGCTCCTTTCCAGTTATTCAGAATTAGGTTAAATTCAATGGTATCACTACTATTTGGCCTGCCAGCTTTTAATGAACATTTTGATTTCTATCTATTAACTTTGTGACAATCTTACCCTATTCTCTTCTTTTACTAGCCTCCCCCCTTCTCCTCTCATTTTTATTTGCTTTATATCTATGTGAGAACATATATAATTTACATGTATTATTCCTCTGCTGTTATCCCTACCTTTGCTTTTGTTTTAAATCTATCATAACATATATTCCTTGAATACTTTGAAAATATCAATCCATTTTTTCTGCCTCCCCATTCCATTTTGTTTTAATTGAATATTCAGCTGTCACTATTATAGATTATCCACTGAAGGTAATATGCGTTTTCTCCCCTTTGGTTACTCTTAAGATCTTTTTATTATGTCTTTGTTTCAGAATAGGCATGGCCATGCCCAGGGTGCAGTTTTCCTGACTTATTCTGCATGGTTCAAAGTACTTCTTGAATCTGTAGTTTGATATATTTTGTACTTTTGGAAAATAACATCATCTCTTTAATTATTGCTTTTATCCTGGTCTGTCTGTCTCTTTTTCTGGGCCTTCAATTACTAGTGTGTTAGATATTTTCTATGTGTGATTCCTTATATCTCAAGTATTCCTTTATAAATTTTAATAAGCAACTTTGATCTCTGTGCTTCCCTCTGGATATTTTCTTCAAGTATATCACTAGTTTACTAATTCTTTTCTCAATTGCATAAGACCCATCCAATAAATTCTAACTTTCATTTGTTATAATTTTAGCTTTATAATGGTCATTTTGTCATTTTTAGTTTCCAGATCTCTGCCAAAATTATTGATTTTGTTCTTATTCGTAAACATATTTTGCAATGCTACTTTTTGATCCACATCTGATAACACCATTATCTGGATCCCCTGTAGATCTGTTTCTACTGTCTGTTTTCTCTTGGTTTCAAATCATATTGTCATATCACCTTATATATCCGGTTGCTTTTTATTGTTTACTGAGCATTTTATATGAAAAAAAATTATAGTAATAATTTAAGCCATATGATGATATTATCTTTCTCCAAACAGTATTTTCCTTTGCTTCTGAGATATGGGTAAGGAAACGAGCCATATAAACAGGATTCTTAATCCAGTCAGGGAGTAAGATGGTGTGAAGCTGGGCCTCAATTCCTGGGAGGGCTACTTAATTTCTAGTTCATGTTTAGTCCTAAAGTTCAGCCCTACAGAGTATCAACCCAATGCTCAGGATATATACTATACTAGAGCCCACTATTCTTTGGCAGATCCTGAATTCAATGTTATACCCCTATCGCCATGTCAGAAAGTTCTAGCCTCTCAGCAGCCTCTTCCAGACCAGCGGGTGTCCCCAGGGGAAAAGTTGCCCCAGTGTCGCTGAGTTTCTTTGTTCTCCAGGATCTTGGCCCTTATAATGTTTTACTGCTCTGTTGACCTTCCGTGATGTCAAACAGATTTTTAAAATTTTGTTCTATTTGTGGGTTGTTCTATGAGAACTACCTTGTCCAGCATATTCAGAAGAACTCCAATAAAGAATCCTGGAAGTGGGAAGTGTATCAAGCACCTTGATGATATTATCAAGAATTCAGGGCTCCGTCGATTATTCTTCAGTGAATCAGCATAGCACTTCATATCACAAAATGGCAACTGAACTTCCAGGCATCACATCATATTTCAGGCAATAGAAAGCATACTGGGTGGAAGAAACGGGGCATGCCAACCAGGTCTGTTTCCCTTTCCATATATTTTTAATAAATAAGAATTTTTTATTTGGGTTCTTCTTACTCTGTTTATTATTAGTCACCCTCTCTTTTGTAATAGGCAACTCTGGACAAGTCACATGACCTCTCTAGGCATTAGTTTCTGTCAAATAAGTGACTTACACTAGATCTCTAAGCTCCTTAAGCTCAAGCATGCCTAGATTCCATTAACTCACTTCTCTTCCATTATTTTTAGGAGAAAAGTAGAAAGAAATACGAAAATTCATCTATTTAGGAGATAAGAAAGAATGTCTGAAAATACAGAATATCTAGAGCTTTATTCTCTAGATAGCAAAGATCTCAATTTATGTTAAAGCCATATACTAAAACCTAGGTTTGAAAATTAAGTTGAAGAGAAAAAAACATGTTCACTTTATAAAATGTAATTCTAATCTTCTGGCAGGTCTTGTTATAATGTTTTCCTAATGCCTTTAAATTATGATTAGATTTACAGTAATTTAATTTGCATGCAACTTTCACAAACATCCATAAGCTCTTTTTGTTCATGTCCAAGAACTATTATTTTATTATTATTTTCTTGAAACTGACCAATACTCCTTGGCTTGCATACCAAGTATATCAGACACTCTTTCTCTTTCAGTATTTCTCTGGCCATCTTTCTATGACTTAGAGGCGATTTTCTGAATGCTCTCAAGACCAAACCAAATCTTCAACTATTAATGAGTATTCAAAGGAAACACCTTTAAACTTCAACTTGAATTTTTATATACTTACCTCTTTAGAGGTGGAATGTTGAGAGATTCCATATATTTCATGAAGAGAAATATGAAAAGATTCCTTATTTTTCTCCACCCTTCCTCACATTCCTCATGACCAACACCCTCCTCCAAAAGAGGGTATAATTTGCCTACATTATGCCAAATATTTCAGCTCTATTTTCACCATGGAAAAAGCATTAAACTCAGCTGAATTATTCATGAGACCGTAGGTAACATGACTGTTATTTTTGGCTTTTACCCTCAATACTTTCAGACTTGCAACTCATTTTAGGATTTCTGAATGGGTTTAACAAGGGACTTTGCTATACATATCATTAAATTGTTGGCATGTGTCCTGGCATGGAAATTTACACTATATCAACATACCCATATATCTGCATGGATATATAACTTAAATTTTGAGTAGTTCTTACTTTTATCTATTTTTTTCTACTGTCACCCAGTTGGGATTTTCAGAGCATGTGCCAATATGAGATGACTAAAATATCCAAGACAGAAAAAAATGTCTGGGCTCCAGCTTAGAGATTCTCAAATTTACCTCTGAGGATGATCATAAGATTGGTTTTACAGATGGGGGCAAGCATCACATCACCAGGAGCAACCCTTCGAAGCCCTTATCATGGCTTTTGCAAAAGCATTTTTTTCTGAATTTCCACACAGAATCAGCAGTCCATGCTCTGATTCAACAGTCCACACTTTGCTAATACTCAGTTCTCCTTTTAACTGTCACTGAAACATGCCTCCTCTCGTGAACTTCCCCTATTCTCCCTGCTCTGGTTTGCCCCCAAAGAAAAGGGAGAAAATAAAAGCTAAAGCTCTCCTTCTCCCAAGACAACTCCCAAGCACCACTCTTCTCACTTCCCATTAAAGCAGAAGAGATGTTACCCACTCTTGTACCGAGACCTCTTACAGTATTATGGTCACACTAAGTAAATCATTGCCAGCTGGCAATGGAACCACTGTCCCTCACACAGACCTGAGCTCTATCCCCATGCTTCTTTCAGAAAACTTACAGTCTCAAAACTTTCATTGGAGACATTAATAGAAAATATTTCATCACTGCATTTTCTTCCAAAATCATACTAATAAGATAGTACATATCTATTTTTATTCTACTTCTCAGGTTAACACTACTAAACTGGACCAGTGTCCACCAAGAAACCAGATGTCAGTCCTAGCTGGTTTGGCTCAGTGGATAGAGCGTCGGCCTGCAGGGTTCAATTTCGGGCAAGGGCACATGCCCAGGTTGTGGGCTCGATCCCCAGTAGGGGACATGCAGGAGGTAGCTGATCAATGATTCTCTCTCATCATTGATGTTTCTCTGTCTCTCTCCCTCTCCCTTCCTCTCTGAAATCAATAAAAATAAAAATATACTTTTTAAAAAGAAACCAGATGTCAGGACAGTCTGAATGCTAAAGATGGTTGGTCTCCAGGAAGGATTTAACACATACACCAAAAGCAGATTTCATCTCTCAGTTTATCCAGTGGGAAACTAGTAAGTTTTCAAAGATGCAAAGCAAACATCATTCTCAGCTGTCATTTTATTTTGGAATATACTAGCTACTTAATTTTGTCATAATGTTATCAAGTAATACAATAGATTTCTCTCTCTCTTTTTTTAAAAAAATATTTTATTGATTTTTTACAGAGAGGAAGGGAGAGGGATAGAGAGTTAGAAACATTGATGAGAGAGAAACATCCATCAGCTGCCTCCTGCACACCCCCTACTGGGGATGTGCCCACAGCCAAGGTACATGTCCTTGACCGGAATCGAACCGGGGACCCTTCAGTCCCCAGGCCGACGTTCTATCCACTGAGCCAAACTGGCTAGGGCTACATTTCTCTCTTATGTTTAGTGATATCTGTTTTCCAAGGCAAATGAATCTACTCTGGAAGCACCCAGAGTTTTAACACATATCTAGAACTATTAAAGAATACTAACAAGGGTTTTGGGAGGTTTGTCTGTCACATGACCTTGTTTATTTTATTTCATAGCACTTACCTCAATTTATAATTAATTAACTTTATTCATTTGTTTACTTACTTATTATCTTTCTCCCTCATAGAATATAAGCTCCATGAGGGATGAGGTTTTTTCTGTCTTATTCACTGTTATATCCCAACCTAACAGTGCTGGCATGCTGTAAAATACTCAATAATATGTGTTAAGAATCTATCAAAGCAGTGAGGACAGGCTGGGTTCTGGGCAGTTGCAAACATACCCCAAATCTCAGGGGCCTAACACAACAGAAGCTCATTTCCTGCTTACTGTGTCCAACACAAGTTAGACAAGGAAGGGAAAATCTGTCAATCATTTTAGTTCAAGGACCTAGATTGACAGGCTCTACCTGGTCACGAACTTTCACATCACCAAGGCCGGAAAACAGTGCACTGCATTATCTCATACTGGCTATTGCTTCTGCCCAGAAGTACCATGTATGGTCACATTTCACTGGCCAAAGCAACTGACATGGCCACACCTAACTTCCAAGGGGAGGAGAGAAGTAGATATGGGTGAGCACTGGAAACCTATGCAGAATTATATAGCAAATCTAGAATCATACTGTTCTAAGGGGTTTCATTTGGTCCATTCTTCTGTGTCTGGGCAAGGTTGCAATTAGAAGGTAACATGTAACAGCAGGTGTACTAAAGAGTCAGACTAACAATAGGCATCACATACATCACACCAGAAAGCTTTCCAAAATCAGTGATATTACCAGAAGAGCCTTTACAAGAAGAAAAAACATCCTAACTGCCAATCAAGAGGACATACCTATATTCATTATGTTGCTTAAATTAGGAACAAACTAAATAATTAAGGTGCACAGGGTACTCATGCTCTTTGTAACCAAAATCTTCTTGGGGACTGATAACCAACTGTGGGAAAATGTGTGACAATTTGATGTCATGTTTTCAGATAACACACACACACAAAAACAGCTCACTCAAATCTTATTCATACTTTTTTTTTATTTTTTGTACCCAAGTAATACATGTGAATAAAGCACAAACTGGCAGCAGCATTGAGGCCCACTAAGCCACATCCCCATTGCCATGGAAGGCCCCCACAACGTTGCGACCTGTGTACAGAAGTTTCTCGAAACCATATCTCTTGGTATTTCCTGCTGATACAGAGCATGATTTCAAACCTGCTAGACAGGCCTTTTTTTTCTTAATCTCCACCAGTCAGTCTCTTACAGTGAGATAACCTCCAGTCACAATTCTCCCACCAAATGAATTCCCAGGTTGCCATGGTAACTAACACCTTCCTCCAAACTGTCAATGTTTCCCAATCTTAAAGGCAGCCCTCTTGATTTACCGCCAGAAGCACCAGTGTCCTCATGCAAGAGAAAGCACCTTCCTTCTCTCCAAATGTACAAATGAGTCCTTTTAGAAGACTCTGGTAATAATAGCAGCAGCTACCACCTATTAGAGCTTACTTTATATCCATTATCTCATTTAATAATGTTTTATAAAAAACCTCTGCACAGGAGAGCTTGTCCTCATTTTACAGATTAAAATAATTATAAATCAGAGCTTTTATAACTTGGCCAAAGGGCAGAGCCAGGATTTGAACACAAAATTCTCTGACCACACTATCTCTGAGGCATCCTTCCTGGGCACAGCCCTTTCTCCAGCTCAGAGGCGTACTCTCACCTGTCTTGTTCTCTCAACGTATCCCTGCTCCTTTTTCCAACAGGGCTTTCTGCATCTCAAGACAATTTAAGTTGCTTTAATATTAGCACAACACTACTCCAAATCCAATGGCAAGTTAAGGTATATTACTGCTGATTAAAAATTAAGAGAAAACAGACTGCATTCCTGCAGTTCTCTCCTGTGCTCCAAGGGCTTTGGTGGGGATGAAGGTACAAGATGCTAAGGCGTCCACAATGTGACCAGGTGCCAAGGAATGTCCATAGGGGTAGAACTAAAGCCAAGTCTCCTGAATTTGCTTCCTTTGGCCCCCTTTGAAAGCCCCTCCTCCATGGGACCCACATCCTTACTAGTCTCCCCTAAACACACATCCAGGGACGCACAAAGCAAGTACTGTACTTACTTCTTAGCTGATCCATTCCCTCCCCTGTGCCCAACACACTGGCAGACTATGTTAGCCTTGTAAATAAAAGCTGAACTCTTACCGTCCCACAGTTAGTTATTTTTCCAATCTGCCCTTTTAAACCACTCACCTGGCAGAAACTGTTATTCCCCTGGCCAGCAACTATTTGTAACTGGTCTGCCTCTCTATTTTTACAGGAAAGATACGAATTCTTTGATAAAAAGGGGAGTATTCTAAATAAGACAATTAGCAAGTCACCTAGACTTTCCACCCACTCCACAGAGGCACACAAACAAGAGAATTAACTCCATTTGTTGTCTATAATAAACAGAATGCTCTACCCACCACAGAGCCCCAGAGGTTGGTACAGAATAACTCATTCCAAGTAGTAATGGCTACAATGGCCCAGTTCCCTGTTTTATAAAGCCATGGACTAAAACTCAATAGGTACACCTCCCCCAGCCCATCTTCCCTTGCATATTTCTGCATATCAATCCATTAAGGATCTGAGGTGTAATTTATCCTATTCACTATTATCCTGTTAAATTGCTCTACAGCTGCTTTGGCAGTAATTGCAGTGATCAGTGATTCAGACTTCTTGAGCAAAGGGCCTTAAGTAGGTTTCATTATTAAAATTCTAAAGGTTTTATTATTAAAATAAACTTGAGATAGAGCATTGTGCCTCCATGGGGCAGTCACATTAATGATTCTTGAATTATGAGGGATGCCAGTCGCATCATCAATGTTTCACTCATGAATACCAGTAATTGGGAATTTATCAACCAATAAAACCAACCACCATTCTAAAAATGAAGAAGAATAATCTGATTTAAAATAGCATACGCAGTGCTGTGCAGCCATTTAAAAAGCTGTCTTTGTTCACTGAGGTGCTGCTTATAATAGCAAATACTGGAAACAACTCAAGTATCTATATGTAAGGTAAACTAGGAGGCAAAAAGTTAAATAAATACATGCATACATACATACATAAAGAATAAAGAATAAATAAAAATAAACTAGGAGGCAGCCGCCTACACAATGGAATACTATGCAGCTCTGATAAAAGAATGAGAAGGCTCTCCTTGTACCAACATGGAGAGATATCTCTTGACATACTGTTCAAGAGAAAAAAGCAAGTTATAAAACAGGTTATATAATCTGCTATCTTTTCTATAAAAAGAGAAGGATAAGAACATCTATAATAATAAAAGCGTCATGTGCTAATTGTGACTGTAAGGGCTGAGCCCCTGGCATGAATTTCATGCATCGGGCCTCTAGTATAGTCATTATTTGCTTGTATTTACATAAAGAAACTAAACAAACTTTTAAGAAATAGTCTCTTAGTCAAATGGTATATAATATGGGGAGGGAGTCTATGAGGTGGACCAAAACAAGTAATACTTCTCAATTTGTCCACTTCTGATCAGGCTTCAGACTTACTACTTCAGCCTGCCCTCCTTCTCTTCTCCCTTTTCAATTTTGATTTCATTATTGGGTTTTCATAAAGGGCTTTTGTGAAGAAGGGAGATTTACATCCAAGTCTAGGATTACAACTATCTTTTTTTTTTTTAATATATTTTATTGATTTTTTTACAGAGAGGAAGGGAAAGGGATAGAGAGTTAGAAACATCGATGAGAGAGAAACATCGATCAGCTGCCTCCTGCACATCCCCTATTGGGGATGTGCCCGCAACCAAGGTACATGCCCTTGACCGGAATCGAACCTGGGACCCTTCAGTCTGCAGGCCGACGCTCTATCCACTGAGCCAAACCAGTTAGGGCAAGATTACAACTATCTTAAGACCACTTTCAACACAGCACTTTCTCATAAATCCCTTCCGGGGTTCCATCTTCCCTAGACAAGAAGAGAGAGGAAAGAGGGAGAGAGGCACACTGGGGGTTTATCTAGCTGTGTCAGTTAAGAGAACTGGCACCAAAATGAATAAAATTAAGCCAATTGTCTAACTTGAGAGTCAGAAAGTCCTTGCTCCAACAAAATCCAAAGACAACTAAGACCTTTCTACCTACCCACATCCTCAACTAGATGAATGCAGATATGAATCAACTGCAGAATTCAAAGGCAACAAATGTTCCAGTGTTAGCAGGGAATCTGGGAAGAGCCCCCAGAGCAGTCCCAGTCACCCCACTTAAGAGACTAAGAGGTTGGGCATCCAGAGAGTGGGTAAGGCAAGCCTCATGGAAGCCTACCAATCTCCACACAACACAAATTCTATAGTCATGAGACGACCAGACTAAGTGATGCAAACTGTCCAGACAGCTAGTTTAGCTCTGCTTCCTCCCTGGATCCGATCTGTATAGGAAATAGTGCCATAGAAGATTTATCCCTGGCAGAAACTGTTATTGATAACAGTCCTCTTTGGCAGGTCTGTGTTAGCTGATGACTCCAAAATTTCTGTCACCACCAGTCCAGCTTCATGCCACTAAATTTCAGACCTATCTTTAAGCTACCTTTTAGACATCTCTACCTGGACGTACAGGATGTCCCATGTTCAAAGACAGCTCTACTTGTATGTTCTGGGTGTCCCAAGTCCAAAGACATCTCTACCTGTGTGTCTGAGGTGTCCCATCTCTACTTCTGTGTCCCAGGTGTCCCTGGCAACATATGCTCCTCCTGCTTCACTTTGCCTGCCTCAGTTAATGGCATTACCATGTACCACGATACCCAACCAAAAAACCTGAAGGGCATCGTCCTATACCCCTCTCCTGCCATGCTCCTACTTCTATCCACCTAGTCAACAGTAAGCTGCACTGATTTTTTACCTCCTAAATCTCTCTCAAAGCCTTACTTCCTCTTCATTTTCCCTGTCAATGCCTTATTCAGGATCTCATCATTCATTCAACAATATTTAATGAGTATAGATCTAGCTAACAGCTTTCAAACAGAATAAAAGTATGATCCCTGCCTTCTGATGCTCAAATCTAATTATTTCTTATCTGAACTACTGAGATATATATACTCTTGCTTCCTATCATTCATTCACTACATAGCACCCAAACTGTCTTCTCAAAACTTAAATAGATCATTTAATTAAGAGGTCAGCAAACTTTTTCTATAAAGGGCCAGCTAATAAATATTTAAGGCTTCTGAGACATATGTTCTCTGTCACAAATACTTAACTCTGCTCTTATAATGTAAAATCAGCCATACGTAATACATAAACAATGGGTGTGACTGTGTTCCAATATTTTTATTTACAAAAACAGGCAGCAGGCCAGATTCGACCAATGGGTCACCGTTTGCCAACCTGCTTTAATTAATTGCAGTGCTTCTCGCTCCAGTGGAGTTAATCCAAGTTGGTTCCCATGGTCCACAAGACCCTCCAATCTCATCTCAATACCACTTGCTCCTCAATGCTCCGGCCACCTGGGCAAGGGCTATGCTTAAAACTCTGAGTCTGGCTTTAGATTTTTGTCACCAAATTC
This sequence comes from Myotis brandtii, assembly GCF_000412655.1. Lineage (NCBI taxonomy): Eukaryota > Metazoa > Chordata > Mammalia > Chiroptera > Vespertilionidae > Myotis > Myotis brandtii. The sequence continues at coordinate 1,077,504 of NW_005371683.1, forward strand.
TACCTGGCAGGCAGCCACTCACCACTTTCTAGAAAAATTGGTAGGAGGAGGCAGGGAGAGAAGTAAAGGAAATCTACCTGTGCTGTTTCCTGTGAGCAGCTCTGGTAAAAGGGTTAGGAAAGAAGATATAACATTCAGGCTAAAACGCAACTTAGGGATTCTCCATGAATTCCAAATGTCCACATTTTTCTCTGTCATCTATTAGCAAAGAAAACCCAATGCTGGCTGTTTTGCTATATAAAAATAACCCAAGATATTCAAGGAATTTCTGGAGAACTGCCTTACCAATAGAATGGAAATTGTTACTTCTAGAAGAATTTCCATTAGCCCCTTGAAATCCTTTAAACATTCATTAAGGCCAAGGAGTTTTCACCTAATTCAGTCTGGTGGGTGGGAGAATAGAGTATTTCTAAGGAATACAGACTCCCAAAATCATTCAGCTAGAAAGGAGGGAGGGAATTTGTTACTCCAAATCAAAGGGCAATGAAAACAGGCCAACCCAGAATGTTATTACTCCCTTTCTGAGATGGGGGATTGATTCCAGAGTCATTCTCTTCCCTTTGCATGGTCTCCTTGCTTAGCATCTAAAAGCTTCGGGTCTTGGGTGCAGCCGGCTAAATTCTCTTCTAATGTAATAGAATCTGCTTCAGCAAAGCTTAGGCTGAGCCATCTCCAGATTCCAGAAATGATAGGCTATAAATTACTGGGTCTCCCATTTGTTATAATGAAGTGCAAGTTAGTGCAGTCCTGCATGACCACTCTACATGCTACTCTGAGTTGCCTGGAGTAAATTTGACTGAAGGAGCAAACACAAAGCAGAGCTAGATCTGGGATGACTTCACTTTTGAACCTAGCTCTTCACTACTCACCTGTGGGTCCAATCACAGAACCCAAGTAGGTGATGGGGGCGGGGGGGAGAGAAACAAGGCTCCTGGGATCTTCATCCCTAATGTCTGCTCCTCTTGCACATTTATTATCTCCTTGTGAAGAAGCTAAATAGGTTAAACTAAATGATTAAACTTTATACAGAATCTCCAGAGATCAACAAAACTGCATTCAAGGCAGTTAGTTATACAGTCCACCTTGAGGATGACTAAAAAATTTGCCTCTGAAGCAAGTACCAGCAATCTGTCAGATTTGGGACCATTCAAAAGTCCTGTCAAAGATCTGCCAACATGGGAGCCCAGAAACAAACCATTCAAAGGGTCCTGCTGCCAAGCCCCTTTACAAGGCCATCTCCTCCTATTATTCCATTAAACAAAACTATAGCCCATTACCTACCCTTAAATCGCTTTGCCAGTGGTACAGAGCCAGAACCTCTATTCCCTGGCAGGAAATCAATAGGATAACCTACTAAACCCCACTCTGAAGATGCTGAAAGCCACAGATTACAAGAGAAAATAACAGGTTGAGAATAAGTCTGCCACGTACAAGCTGTGCCAATCCTCCACCTCACCCTACCCCAAAAACCCCCCACCCCACCCAGCCTAATCCTGGCTGGGTTGATAGTCACCTGATGAAACAGATCTATAGGTTCTCAAATGCAAATAGGAACTCCTGATCTGGTTCTACAGAACCCAGGACACAGCAGTAAATCTTTAAAGACCAGATGGGATTTTCATAAGAACAGGGAGAGTTTCAGATAAATGGAATGTTGGGAACTGGTGGAACATAGGGCCCAAAGGGACAAAAGTAAAGCTGAGCCCAGACAGAATCTTGCTTACTCTGGCCAGTGTGGCTCAGTTGCTTGAGCATCATCTCATGCACTGAAATGTTGCTGATTCGAATCCTGGTCAGGACACACGCCCAGGTTGCAAGCTTGATCCTCAGTAGGGGGCATGCAGAAGGCAGCCAGTTGATGTTTCACTCTAACATCAATGTTTCTCTCTCTCTCCCTCTCCCTCTAAAAATCAACCTTGCTTACTCTGGCCAGTGTGGCTCAGTTGCTTGGGCATCATCTCATGCACTGAAATGTTGCTGATTCGAATCCTGGTCAGGACACACGCCCAGGTTGCAAGCTTGATCCTCAGTAGGGGGCATGCAGAAGGCAGCCAGTTGATGTTTCACTCTAACATCAATGTTTCTCTCTCTCTCCCTCTCCCTCTAAAAATCAATTTTTAAAAATTTTTAAAAGAAAAAAGAATCTTGCTTAGAGGTTATTAGGCGTGAGCTGGAGTTACCATTCAAGTCGGGGAAGTTGGCCCCAGTGAGGGCAGCTTGGCAGTGCAAGGCTAGCAATATTTGGGGTGTGAAGCTAAAGTGTCAAACCAGGGGCTACAGCTCAAGATTCACAAAGAGGAATCCTTACCAGAATGAGGCAAAACTCCATAACGGTTGATTGTTGATCTGTTGATTCCTAGCAAGAGCCTCACACTGGTGATGAGCAGGGGAGCAGCCTGCAGTCCCCGGGTAGGAGACTGACAAAAGTACTGTAGTCCCCCTTATCTGCGAGGGACATAGTCCAAGACCCCCAGTGGATGCCTGAAACCATTGACAGTACTGAACCCTGCATATACTATATATAGTATGTTTTTTCCTACACGTATCTAGCTTTGATTAGTTATAAATTAGGCATAGTTAGAGAGAGTAACAACAACTAATAATAAAATAGAATAATTATAGTAATATACTGTTATAAAAGTTATGTGAATGTGGCATTATAAAGTAGAATAAGGGTTTCTTGAATACAAGCACAGCAATATCCCAAAAGTTGATCTGATAACCAAGACAGCTACTAAGTGATTAACAGGCAGGCAGCATACACAGACAGCGTAGAGACGCTGGACAAAGGGATGGCATGAAACTTCATCACACTACTCAGAATGGTGCACAATTTAAAACTTATGAATTATTTATTTCTATAACTTGCCATTCAATATTCCAAGATTGTAATTGACTATGGGTAACTGAAACCACAGAAAGCAAAGCTGCGGATACGGGGCTACTACTGTAATTCATTCCTAGAGCCCAGACCGTGTGCTCTACTAAAAGGAATCAAGGCCCCCTAAAAAATGCCTGGTTCCATATCTGGTACAGATTACAGAGCCTGGAACATCTTGGTGTGCCAGAAATCAAGGAAGCTATGCAAGTTCAATGGGGTCCTGTCAAAAAACATGGGAGTCAATTTGAAGGGATACCTACTGACCTAAAGAGGCAATGTGAGCATCCAAAATAATCCTATATAATAAAAGGCTAATATGCAAATCAACCAAACAGTGGAGCGACCGGTCGTTAAGACGCGCACTGACACCAGGGGGCAGACGTTCAATGCAGGAGCTGCCCCCTGGTGGTCAGTGCGCTCCCACAGGGGGTGCGCCACTCCTCCAGAAGCTGGGTTCATGGCTGACGAGTGCAGCGGTGGTGGCGGGAGCCTCTCCCACCTCTGCGGCAGTTGGATATCCTCCAAGGGCTCCCAGACTGCGAGAGGGCACAGGCCAGGCTGAGGGACACCCCCCCATACACACCAGCCTGAGTGCACGAATTTTGTGCACTGAGCCTCTAGTTAATAAATAACTGCAATGGGTTGAAATACATCAAGAACATCATAAATGTATGAGTTTATAATAATATTCAGAAAACAAAACCAAAACAAGTGCTTTAAAAAGGTGGGTTGGTTTGGGAACTAAGTATTTATCCAGTCTTTCCTGTATAAAGGTAAATGTTTACAGGTTTTGGGGAAGATGAAACAAATTTGGCAAAACGGGGAAAATGGCTTTATCTGGGTGTTAGGTAAATGTATTTCTCTCGAGTATATTTGAGCCCCTTCCCTACCACCATGCCTCCAAAAAGAGCAATACAGAACTTAAGTCAGGCAGCTTAGGGTTTAGGCAAGGTCTCTGCCTATAAAAGAGATTAGGATATACGGGGCAGTTTTAGCTCTGATGGGCTGAGCCAACTGGTGGGATACAGAGAAGTGTTAAGTTGCAGAAGCATCAGAGTACCCAGAGCTTGATCTGGAACCCCAGGTCCCAGGTATGGTTTGCAGCATGGTTTATCAGATGATGGATCTAAGGCTGCTCATAGAACTTATTTTTTAATCATGATTGGCTCAGGAACTGAAAAGGGGCCTGGTTTTGAAAATGGAGCCCTTATATAAATTCAACCAAGAGGAGCTGAGAAAATTATAGGCATGAGGAAGGTGGTAAGGACTAGCATAGAATAAGGGTAAAAGTCACACCGAATTACCGTAGTCTGGACTATTTCGCCCAAAGAACAAAAAAATTAAGACTTGGGATGGTAAACACACAATACAGTATACAGATGATGTGTTGTAGAATTGTGTACCTGAAACCTGTATAATTTTATTAACCAGTGTCACCCCAATAAATTCAATTTAAAAATGCAATAAAAAAAGAAACAAAAAAAACCCTACCACTCCCCCAAACTCACTCCTACCCACAACTCAAGAGCCACCCACAGCACCACCAAAGGCAGTAGAATAAAGACATGTATCCCCACTGCCCAGCTGTGAGTATCCAGGCAGGAGACAGGCCTTCAGCAGTTCAGAGTGCCCCTCCCTAACCACACCAGTCAAGTAACCAGTTGGGAAAGCATTCAGAAAACCCGCATCCTGACACACCACTGCCAAACAACTTAAACAGCAGAGAACAACCCATCTGAACAGCAATGCTGGCTGCCAGGAAAAGTTTTGTAGGGACAATGAATAGAGGAAAAGCAGATCCCGTGGAGTCCCCCAAGAATCAGTCTCTGAGCTTCAGCACTTTCCAATGCAGAATCCATTTGCCTCTGGAACCCATGGAGCTCCATAGGCAGGTTGTCTCCTTCCATCTCCTCAAAGATAAATGAGCAGGGGAGCGAGCCAGAAACCACTCAGGGCATTACTCTTGAAAGAATCTTTCTAGGGTCAAAAAGGAATGGGTCTACAGGCTGTGTGTATTCCCCACAGATGCTGAGGATGATGTCAGAATCCCTTTCCAGATGTGTTTAACACTTTGTGGTCACTTGAATTCCTGCCATTGAGAGTCAGTGCTTTGTTCATTTGACTGATTCCAACTCGGGCTGACCCCAGCTCCCTGGCTCTGGTTACCATTAGCCAAGACTGTCATCTGTACCAAAGAGAATCCTAAAAACAGCTCTTGACCTGCTCTTCCAAAACAAGTAATAATGTCTGCCAAAGAAACAAGACAAAAAAAAAAAAGATTGAGAGGAAATACAACGGACATACTATCAAGATGGCAAAAGAGGAAAAGCTGAGAAAAGAATACGCAGACTCACATTTATTCCTAAGGCTGGGTTCATATCCTTTTGTTTTTGTCTAACTGGGCAGCCAATTTAAAACTGCCACTGGAAGAAGAATAGTAAAAGGAAAAAAAGCAGGCCCAAATCTCAAAGTATAACTTTCAGCATAGAAAACAAGAAATGGTAAGAATTCCGTTTCCTGGTTATTGACCCACAGGCTGAAGAGCTGCCTCTGCCTCTAAGGATCAGAGCATTCTGCACTTGATGGCAGAATCTAAGTCAGCACCCAGCACAATCCCCGACAACCAGGCATCAGGGTGAGTTGCTCCTCTAGTTCTGTGGCAAGAAAATGTACAATAACCGAGGGAGAGAGCCGCTCTCACCTCCCTAGTTGTGTGAACTCAACTGCACCTTATCCAGATCAAGGACTCCCATGGGTGATTGTAACCCAGATCTAAGATTCACCCAAGACCCAGATACCTAGCTAAGAGATAACCTTACGAAATCTAAAGATGTCAAAGAGAGAATTCAGGGGTGCTCAGAAACTCCACTAGCCTAGCCTGAAAAGAAATAATCTACAGATAGAGTAACTCCTGGTTCCTAATTCTAGGTCTTAGTATTTTGCTATGTGTCTTAAGATACAGTCCGATACTTTCTTGTCTTTATTATTTTGTCTACCTAATGTCAGAAAATTAAACTAAAATAAATTTGATAATTAAACAAAATGGCATTCGCTGGGTCGTACGGCTACTGTACTCAGGATACTAAACTTCCTTTGACTCAAAAAATGGCTATCTGGAAATCAGCATTGCCAGAGTATATTTCATATCTAAAACTGGAAGTATGTTGAAATAAATACTGTCAAAGAGGCCACAGGGAGTGGGATTAAATATAATACATTCTCCATGTATGATCAAAGTACCTTCAAAACTCAAATTGGGGCACCTTATATCACGAAACAGATGGCAAGAAATTAGAAAAATTAAGTCTCTTTTTCTGCCATCCCAATTACAGCTCAGACAGTAAACAACACGCTGCAGCAAAGCTGGAGGAGTTGTTCCCTCTTTAAGAGTCCTCTCTCACTTCACCCTGCTCAACAAAAGACCACACGCACTTAGAAAGAGGATGGAGACAGGCCAGCTTCAGGACACAGGCTGCATGGGAGAATCTGATGATCCCAAGAGAGCGCTCTTCACCCCTCTGACAAGTCCACAATGGACTGGCTAGACACAAATGCCTGAAATAAGGAAGTCCATCAAGAAAACGAACAGTTGGCAAGATCAAGGCTTCTGGCCTAGAGGGCTTGCAGCTGGTCTGGCCATTCATCAAAAACTGTGAATTTAAATGGAAGACACGTTCTGACTGTGACATGTAATAAAACAACTGGAGCGGCAAAGAGTCTTGATTTTTGCTTCCTTTGCACCCTACACATCTCCTGCCAATGGAAGAGTGAGTGTGTCTGTTGTGCTCCTGGCACATCTGGGCTAGTTCCCATTCACACTGGTCAATCTTTGGGATTTTCCACATATTACAGGGCTATCATCCATCTACACTAACCCAGAATGTCCTTATAGATAAAAGCTCCTGTTTGGAGTCTAGAGAAAAACTGTCAAATCTGAAAGCCTGTGAACCTTTCATACAGAGGAGACTAGATGCAGCAAAGACTATAGAATCAGATGTCAGAGGCCTAATTTCAGATTGACCCTAACCAGCTTTATGACTCTGGGTCATGTACCTACTTTCTCTAGACACTTTTATTCTCACATCAGAAAGAGAAAACGGCCTAATGGTGTCCCAAATCTCTCCAAATCTTAACATTCTCTGACTTTATGACTAAAAAGTGAAACTAAGAAGGTAAAAACTGTGCTTAAACACAACAGGAGCCAGATAGGACTATGCTAAGAACAACTCCATTCGACACAGACAGATAATCTGACCGCGTCCTCCCCACACCAGCCATCTGAGAGATAAGCACCACTGGTCCAAGAGGCCCCTCCTACGGAGGACACTCACTGAGTGATTCAGTAATAGGCTGATCCATTCATTCAACCAACAACTATTTAATGAGCACCTTCCAGGCCTTAAGGATATGGCAGCAAACAAAACAAGCAGAATCACTTCCCTCATGGAGTATTTATTCTAGTAAGAGAAGAGGAGAAATCAGACATTAATCAAATAGGAAGTACACAGTGGGGGGCGGGGGTACACTTTATAGGGAATAGTCAGGAAGGACCTGCTGATGAGGTGACTTATGAGCAGAAACCTGAGGCATGCTGATACTGGGGGAAGAATGTGCCAGGCAGAGGGAAAAGCAGGGTCCTAAGACAGGACTGTGTCTGGTACCCCTGTCTTGTTAAAGGAAACACATGAGCCCAACGCTGATGAAGGGGGGAAGAAGCAGGCGGGAGTAGTAGAAGGCAAGGTCAGATAGGCAGTAGGGGCCCGATCATGTAGGGAATGGAAAACCACTGCTGAGTTTTAACAGACGAGTAACATGATCTGAATCCCATTTTAAAGAGAAGCTCTAGCTGTTATGTTGAGAGTAGACTGAAGGAGGCAAGAGTGGAAGCAAGCAAACTAGTTAGGAGGATGCTGAGACAATCCAGGTGAGACATGATGGCAGCTGGGCCAGGTATAACCAGTGGGGGATGATGAAGGATGGTCAGAGTCTGGGACGTACTCTGAAGTAGAGTCAACAGGACACTGGGGGTCAGGATCTCGGAAAATCTTGGAACTGCTACAGAATGTAATGAAGCTAAATGGCACTAAATTCCAACATTCACTGTGAGATCTTAGGATTTAAGAGTTTGATCATCTCTGTCATCTAATGTCCAACACAGTACCTGACATGTAATAGGTATATAGAAAGTGTTAAATGAATAAATGTGGAACTGAATATATCATGAAGCCAGAAGATCTACAGCTTGACAGGTCTTCAGGAGACAAAAGGTATTTGGTACTAGATATAGATATAGATATATAGATATATAGATATA
>NW_005371683.1:1090733-1094864 GCF_000412655.1 Myotis brandtii
TTGACAGGTCTTCAGGAGACAAAATGTATATGGTACTATATATATATATATATATATATATATGCCTAATATGCAAATTGTGCCCTAGGAATTCGACCGGGAGTTCGGTCGCTCGCTATGACGTGCACTGACCACCAGGGGGCGGCGCGGAACGAAGGAAGGCCCCAGCTGGCAGCAGGAAAACCATATTTGGCCCTGATCGCCCGCCAGGCCTAGAGACCCTACCCGTTCATGAATTTTCATGCACCAGGCTTCTAGTATTTTACTAATAATGAATCCTCCTCTCCTAGGTGAATCTATCTCTTTTTGTAAAAAGTTCTCCTTTTTTGCCCTAACCGGTTTGGCTCAGTGGATAGAGCATCAGCCTTCGGACTCAAGGGTCCCAGGTTTGAGTCCGGTCAAGGGCATGTACCTTGGTTGCAGGCACATCCCGAGTAGGGAGTGTGCAGGAGGTAGCTGATCGATGTTTCTCTCTTATCGATGTTTCTAACTCTCCATCCCTCTCCCTTCCTCTCTGTAAAAAAATCAATAAAATATACTTAAAAAAATTTTAAAAAGTCCTCCTTTTTTAACTCACTTCACAGTAGTGAGTAGTGAAGATGACCAAAAACTTCACATAATAAAGCTGAGAATCTGAACAAGTTGGCCATTTACCTAAGTGGCCATATGCCAATCACCAACCCTCACACCACCTCAGCACCTCCCACCTAAAATATAGGGAGAGACGTTTCATGAAAAAGTTCATGTTTTATTTAATAATGAATCACGGGTAACTGAAAAGGTATGATTATGAATAATAATATTATTTCAGCACAAGCCCAATCTATATTAAGGACAAGCCAATGGGCTATCCTTGAATGTGCTCCCCTTCCTCTCTTGAAGCTAAGGACAGAAATTTCTAGATTTTTTTTTTTGCCCAAAAATACTGCTCTAAAAAAGGTGACAAATTCCCAACTACAGAAGCTTCTTTGTCAAGGTGACCCTTGAGATTCCTAAGGTTCTTAACCCACAGAGACTGACAATGTGCAAAATACAGGAACAGAAAATTCAGCATCAGAGAGAAATAATGACAAAGGTGTGTTTTGAATCACATTCTGCTAGCAATTTTCTTAGTTAAGTCGTTGATCATCTTGAAAGGCTAAATTAAAACCCAACATTAATTAGGCAGTAGGTGTGAAAAACATCTTATTTACCAAAATAGAAAAGGAAGAAAGAAAATAAGACATGCAAAGCAGTTGAAAGCAAATTACATTGTAAAGAAAGCTGCAACATTTGCGTCTAGGACCCAAGTCCTAGACGGATTTGTCAGCTGAATTGGAAATCATTTGATGTGCCCTTGGTCTAATTACTTAACTTCTATGCCTCTGTCTCCCATCTGTACCTGAGTCTCCCACTTGCTGTAAAGGACAGCAAATGACTTCAGCCCCCTCCTATCTTAACAAGGATGTTAAGAAGCTAAGATCATGTCTCTTGAAGCTTTGGGGGATTCCTTGAGAAGGCACTCCACAAACAGAGGACAGAGGACAATGTTGTTAGTAAGATAATTAAGGGTCAGGCTGTTCTTAGAAACACCCTCACTTATGGAGGCTCCCAACATCATGACTCCAGAGTTGGGCAACCAAAATATTGCATAAAATGCCAAACTCAGGGTCAGGGCCAGCCTCTTTGCAGATAATGTCAGGAGTCCGAGGTGTGACTCAACCTCACATATATAATAACTATATTCAGGTGTTTAATAAACATTTAGTGATGCTTTTAAATCACCAGTAACTTCACTGACATGACCACATAATTGTCTACCTATTAGGAGAGGGTGTGTAAGTATGAAGAAGTATAAGGCCCATGATCATGAACCCCTGGGCAAATCCTGACCCTCAATTTCAATCTCTATATTATGGGGTGAACAATAGTGAGGATTAAATGAAATAACAAGTTAAATGCTGCAGGCACAGCCCTGGGCTCATAGGAGCAAAATAAATGCTAGAGCCCTCCTCCCTCCTGGGGCTCTGCTGAATAAATAGCAAGTACTATTAACCCTTTAATTTCAGATCTAGAGAAGAATGCAACAGGAAAGGGTTCACCATAAATATCTTATCTGCCTTTTTTTCTCCTATAGCCCCTCCCTTGGAGCAGAGTAAACAAACTGGACTTTAATTACAATTATAATGTGGGATGTCCCAGGTAAGCAAGGCTCATAAATTCCAGACAATTGGGAGGACACTGCTTTTAATGGACAGCCCCATACCTGGCTTACTTCAATGACAGAAGCAGACCCAGTCCTTTGTCCCAGCTTCCCAAAGAAATCCATTACCAGGCACACATGGCTCCAGTGGGATGTCAGGTCATGGCTTTATATTCCGGCAATTGTGGTCTAAGAATAGAACTCCCAAGCACAGAGTAAATGGACTCACAAGGATTGTGTTCATCTACTTTCCAAGTTACCATCTGAGGACTATTTAAAACACAAGGCCAGCGAGCCCCACTCTGAATGGGAGAGCAAGAAGGGGAAATGGGCAGGATGTGTTTGTAATATGGTTCTACAATTTATAAATACAGTGCAACTTGCAAAGCCCCGCTTAGGGTCTCAGGATCCATCCTCACATGTTCAAGATATCTCACTTGGCTCCCTTTTAACCACTGAGTAAAGAATATCAAGTTCATTTCACAAGTGGAAAAGAGGGAAGCATGAAGAGACAGATGTGTAGACTACTAAGTCCATTACTAATAACTGAAATGACTAAAGCTGTGTACTTCCACATGCTGGCCCTACTAAGCATTTCACCTCACTCACTCCAACCTCACTACCTCCCCATAAGGTAGACAGTTATTTTGCTCACATTTTACAATGAGAACACTCAGGTTCTAGGAGATTAGGCAACTGACTCAAAGTGATGCAGCTTATATGTGGCACACCCAGGATCTAAACACAGGTCTCTGGCACTACAGCTTGTTTGGGGTTTTGTTTGTTTGTGGTTACACCATTCTGCCTCTCTTGGTTTTTCTCTGCTAACTTAAAAGCCCAAGGAACCTATAATCCAAAACCATACTCCACACATTACATCTCATGCTTATTACTGATGTCATCAGTTTGGGGAGCCAAGAGAATTAAGTAGTCCAAGGCCAATAACAATGTTCTTAAGGACAGAAATCAGACCGTAATTCCAATTAGCTAGGCAAAACAGATAAATTCCACATCAAAGGAACCTTTACAAAAGACCAGGAGACCTTCAGCCTCTGAGAAGACTCATCTCATCATTTTTCCTGTCCCAACATCCTTCACTTTAGTTGGCTTCATATATTCTGCAGAGAAGACTGATCCAGCACCTTGCCATCACTAAACCAAAAACCAAGCTCGTTGGTACTGCATCAATATGAAGATTTTTATTTTGTAGAGTCACTTCCTTGCCCAGCCTACCTGCTACATACCTAAAGTCAAACTCCAAATTTCTCAGAACACATCCAAAGAGATAAATCCAGGCTTTCCCTATTCAACAGAACTGATCATGATTTGTCCAACTGGGGGGCAAGATCAATTCTCTAGTCCTCCTGCTTCCATGGCTCTTAAAGAAAGTTACCTTCATTGGTATCTTTGGTGTCATGTAAATCATCAACAATGTTTGGGGGGGACGGGTAATCACACAGGAGAATTCAATAGCAAACATAAGCCAGCAAAAGTAAATGTGACATGGTTCAAACCAAGCTGGGTATCCTATATAAGAAAGCGGTAATATGCAAATTGACCGTCATGCCCTCATACAAGATGGCCACCCCCATGTGGTCAAAGATGGCTGGCAGGGGAGGGCAGTTGTGGGCGATCGGGCCAGCAGGGGAGGGCAGTTAGGGGCAACCAGGCCGGCAAGGGAGGGCAATTGGGGGTGACCGGGCCAGCAGGGGAGGGCAGTTGGGGGGTGATCAGGCCTGCAGGGGAGGGCAGTTGGGGGGTGATCAGGCTGGCAGGCAGAAGCAGTTAGGGGCAATCAGGCAGGCAGGCGAGCAGTTAGGATTGTGAGAGGGATGTCCGACTGCCAGTTTAGGCCCGATCCCTGTGAGATTGGGCTTAAACCGGCAGTCGGACATCCCCCGAGGGGTCCCAGATTGGAGAGGGTGCAGGCTGGGCTAAGGGACACCCCC
>NW_005371683.1:1096899-1107788 GCF_000412655.1 Myotis brandtii
CCAGTGCACGAATTTTGTGCACCGGGCCTCTAGTATTCTCATAATTCCTTGAAAATGATTCTACCTGAAGGCTATGTGACTCACTGATACTCAGCACTCAGATGGTAAGGTCTATGGATCCACTGGATCTACTGGGCTCTTCACAGTAACCTACATGCTTTTCCAAGTCAGGTCTCCGGGGCCTGGTTCGGACATGGTTACCACATCCATGAAGAAGCTGACAAGAACTGTTTTCTCTCTCTTCCTCCTCCCCATCAGATGAAGACAGCTCTCTGGCAATTGTCTTATCTAAGGAGACTTATCTTGCAGCAGTGATATAGCATGACAACTGGAAAATAAGACATGGTTACCACGTCCATGAAGAAGCTGACAAGAACTGTTTTCTCTCCCTTCCTCCTCCCCATCAGATGAAGACAACTCTCTGGCAATTGTCTTATCTAAGGAGACTTGATCTTGCAGCAGTGATATAGCATGACAACTGGAAAATATGGGGATCTCACAGGCAAAGCATATTGTCACCATGAACAGGAAGATGCTATTACCCAGATTAATAGCTATGTACAGCCAGTATTTCCCCTACACTCATTTCACACAAACCCTCACAGGCAAAGCATATTGTTAACCATGAACAGGAACATGCTATTACCCAGATTAATAGCCATCTACAGCCAGTATTTCCCCTACACTCATTTCACACAAACCTTAATCAAATCAGGAGAGAGGTGAAAGGAGACTCTGAGGTTCCTGTGCACTACTCTTAAGGAAAACTTTCCTTTCTTCTAAGAAGAGCCTTGGCTATATCTTTTGAGATGGCTGAATTGACTCGGTGTTCTGAGTAAGTAAAAAAGAAAAAAAAATGAGATTTTTTTCCCCCTACTTAGAGAAATAAGGAAGTAGAATGGTTTGTACACAGGCCTGATCCTTTTCAGAGAGTCTGCTTGGAGGTAATGCCATAATTTCAGGTCCTCCTTTAAGAAATCCTATCATATCAGGTTCTAATTGGAGGAATGCCCTTTTAAATGTTGACTTGTAGTCATTGTCAATATTAGATAATATAAGGTGGGGAATAGATATATATTGCCTTTCTGTACCCAGTCTAAGTAAGTTCATAATAAAGATCATTCACTGATAGTGACATTGAAAACACAGATCTTGTCTAATACCATCACCATCTTAATCCTGTGGGAAAATACTCTTTCCAATAAATCACACCATCAGGAAAGCTGGGTCATCAGTCCAACTTCCAGACACTGATACATACATTTAAATCAATCAGTAGTCACCGAACTAGAAAATGGCCAGCACTCCACTGTGGCTATAATACACATCAGGCACATTCCTAGTCTTCAACTTTCAAAGGCAAATCAGGTTCAACTCCAAGGAGAAAGACTGAACAAACCAAAGAACACCTAAATTGCTGAAGAAGGTTTAGCCCACTCAGCCAAGACACATCCCTTCCCCCGCCCCCGTAAACCACCCAGAATGAGAGAACAGGTACAAAGTCTACTTCTCGGCTTTCACCTACTCTTTCTCTCCAGATCCCTTAGAAGAGAGAGACAGTGCCTACCTCAGTCTGAGACACACAAATGTAAAATTTTCTATGGAAAGAGGAAGGTCTGGAGGACACCAGCAGCTGTGATGAGTTTCCCTATGACTCGAAGCCTCTTGGCTCTAGCCTGGGGTAACCAGAGTCTACATTCAGAAGCATCTTGTTCCTGTTCTTCTCTAGGTTAGCCTCCCAGCTAAGAATAGCACCCCATTCATGCCGCTGTGTACACATCCTTTTCACTTACTGTTTTCCCTTATGTATGCATGAAACCCTGTTCTTGTATGTTTTCCAAGGTAAATGAAAATATTTTTAAATGGACACAGAGCAGCAGTTTTATTCCCTGTCCGGTCTACAGAAAGGCACTGCCCTGCAGGAATTTCACTCCAGAGCTGAGTGTCACAGGAATAGTTGGGGCTCAGGCTTCCTCTCTGAAGCTCCAAACAGAGACTCACACTTAGAGATAGTAACCTGGTGGCAATATGTTTAGAATGCTCAGAACCTCATCTCTGTGCATGTTCTAAACCTAAAGAACACCGGAAAGTGATAAAATGGGTCTCATTTTATTAGGTGGAACCATGTGAAATCACCTATAAAATGGCAATTTCATGTGATTTAATGCAATAGAATCCTAAGCAAATTGGGCATTTTGCTAACGAGCAAGAAGCCAAATTCCATTATTTCCCAGGTGGCTCTACCTCAAGACCACTTCCTATTAGTCTTCAGTAATTAAAACATTTCGCAGGAAGGTTAAAACCTATGGAACACCTTGTAAGGCAGGCCTGGCATTGGTGTAGAAATCCTTTCATTCATTCGCTCCATATCCATGTCCACATCCATATTAATAATCCCTGGCCCTCAAGAGCTCACTAAGGAACAAGCAAGTGAACAGACAACTGTGACACAGTGTGGAAACTGCTACTCTACACACAAGTACAAAATCAGAACTCTGTACGTAGCTCAATTACAACACTTCTCACACTGAATATGCCTGCTTTTTTGTATGGGGGCCTTACCGATTAGAAGATGCACACTTGGCAGCAGACACAGCGGTCTCTGTCTTTGAATCCCTGGCATCCTGCACGGTTCTTACACAGTCGGTGCTCAGTGATGTTTGCTGAATGACTGAATGACTCTTAGAGGCTCAGTGGCCTCTCTGTAAATTGAGGTGAGTAAGCAGTAGTTCTGTTAAGAACTTTAAGTTTCTTATATTTTAGACCAGACTACTAATTATAGCACTAGAAAGAATAGCAGACTTCTGATTACAGAACTAGAAAGAAAAGCAGAAGGGGGTGGGGGGTGGCGCTACACTTTATAATCAAAATAAGTCTGAAATTACAGACTAAAATCTGCCTCTCGCTGAGAGTGTAGTAGCATCTTTTTCTTTCTCAATTTAACATATTTTTATTTCAATTGATTTTTCTTACTTTACAAGTATAAGATCATCAAAAACAAAGGAAATGAAGGTGTTTTGTGAACTAAACCAGAGGGGACAAACCCAACCAAACCACTTTCCATCTGTCTTTTAAAAAGAAATGTCTACTCTACTGGTGGTGGGAGAGAGGGGGGGGACATTATTTCCTCTGGGGCTGGGATGCCTTTTATAAGTTCATAAAAAGCCCCCAAAAATCTAATTCATATGGGCACCAAATAGGTAATTAAATGTTGAAAAAGGATCAAGATAAGGGAAGAGATCAGGCTGGCTGCCAGGTGGTCAGAGTTGAAAGAGGTAACACACACACACAAACACACACAATGTCTGTAAAACCCCTCCTAGACTTAAAAAAGCCACCTTTTAAACATAAATAGCAATCATTTCTAAAAGAAACAGCCAGTTGAAAATAAGCCTCAAAAAAACTCATCTTTCAAAGTTGATTACTAGTATTTTGATGTCAGCTCAAGAAGTCTTTCTCCCTCTTCAAATAATCAGAGCTCTGGAAAAGGGCATAGATCTTGTTCTGACATAAAATCTTTGATCTATACGTCAGCTTCTAAAGGGGAAAGACTGGCCCGAGCACATTACTGCTTTGGAAGTAGTGGAAATCTTTAACCTAATGAATTGATCTCATCAATTTAACTGCACATTTGACTCTAAGACCCTTTGTGCGCCCGATGACCCAGGAGAGGTCCTTAAGTGAGGCTGTCCCCACGGAGGCCTGATCCATCAAGGCCACCAGCAGACAGAAAAGGGCCATTGCAGAGATTCTTATGTTATTATGTAAATCACAGGAAGCCACACTTAGCTCCTCCTCCATGCAGCATCCCTATTTCTGCCCAGTGGCCACCAGCAGAGGAGGAGGAAGTCTGTCAGCATAAATAACAGCGTAACAGCTGGCTGCTCCCATTTGACAGTGAGGGTTCTCCATAGCACCTAACTGGATGCTCACAGTTAGGACTCTCTCTCTTTTTCTCTCTCAAAACCATTTCAGTCCATTTTCCAAGGAATGCAAGAGGCAACATCAATGGCAAAGGGTTAAAGTCAAGGTTAGAAGCCCTGTGGGAAAAGCAGAGATTCTAAGTTTGACTTTGGAACCTGGATCTCAGTTCCTAGGTTCTATGTAACCTTGGGCATGTTACATAATTTCTCTGAGCGCAGGCTCTTGTTTGTAAAACAGGGATAATCATATCTACCTCACAAGGTTCTATGTGAGGGTCATGTTTTGGGGGGAAGGGAGGGGTTAAGACCAGTGGTTTTGTGAGACAGACAGACTTCAGTCTGTCTCAGGGACACAGCAACCATATATGAAACTCAAGAAGAATGACATCTCGATATGGCCTACTCATGACCAATTTCTGCCTGCATGCATGGTTAGCATGCCGGCATTGCAGGGAGCCAGCTCTGTGAGTTTGAGGACAAACTGAAGGAGCCTTCCACCACGATGGGTGCAGCACATGTCCATAGACATGATCCACATCACTGCAAAATTCTCTCCCTGCTCTAGAATTCCTGAGTTGGCCAACTTTATCCAACTCAGAATAAAACCCAAAGACTGACAAGACCAGTCACTGTCTTTCTTTTCACGGAACATAAAGTAATCCAGGAAGGATTCAGAGAATTCATTTTCACATCAAACCAGCCTTGCTAATAAATAAAATCACCCTCCCCGATGAACATCTACACTCTTGTCAAAACATCTGTCAAAAATGTAACTGCTGCAGACAAGCAGAAAAAAATGGCCACACACCAGCATAAAATCCCTTCGGCTGAAAAGTACATCAAGGATCCTTTCATCTAACTTACAGGCAGGGTATCTTTATATTAATTTAAAGACAATCACAAATTAACTACTGCTTTTCTTTTCTTTTAAAATATTTTTATTGATTTCAGAGAGGAAAGGAGAGGGAGAGATAGAAACATCAATGATGAGAGAGAATCATTGATCGGCTGCCTCCTGTACACCCCCTACTGGGGATCAAGCCCACAACCCAGGCATGTGCCCTTGACCGGAATCGAACCTGGGACCCTTCAGTCCGCAGGCCAACACTCTATCCACTGAGCCAAACCAGCTAGGGCACTACTGCTTTTCTTTTGAAAAGGAGGAACAGTGAAGGTGGCCTCCAAATGCTGTCTCCTTCCAGCCTACAAAAAAGTCAGACATTCCGACTCAGCCTTGCAAAGAAATTCTGTTTGCCAGCCTGTGGGTGATTACGGGTTTTTCGTTTGTCACTATTGTTGCTGTTCTCACCCTCCTGATCAAGAGGCACACAGACTAGTACTTCTTTAGATTCATTTCTGTCTGTGAATGTCTTTGTAAAGATGATGTTTGTGGTGCCTGCTGGGTCCTAAAACTGTGGAGGGACATAAGACCGTAATTCTCTCTTAAATTCAGCTCAGAATCCATCTCATGCCAGTAGCTAGAAAAATTATCTCCATTTTCACTGCTCCAAAATGGAGGCTTACACCCTCTGCCCAGCTCCCAGCCCAGCCCAAGCAAGACCCACACTGCTGTTTGTATTGGCATTTGACGGCAGCTTGTTCACACACACCCAGGCACCAGAGCAAGAGTTCAGAAGGGCCCTCAACAACTGAGAGGCTGGGGAGCAAAGTGACAGCAGGATCTAGTATCCCACAGTAGCTTGTTTTCACTGCCCCTTTGCCCTTACCTTACCACCTGCCAGAAGCTATTCAAACACTGAGAAACGCCAAGCCACAAGGATCCTTTTTATTCTCTAGAGTCAAAAGAGTGCCTACGCTGGTTCCCAGAAAGCCAAACGCAAATACCCGTTTCTCCCTCTAGACCAGTGGTTCTCAACCTTCCTAATGCCGCGACCCTTTAATACAGTTCCTCATGTTGTGGTGACCCCCAATTTCATTGTTACAAATTGCACATCATTACAGCATAGTGATTAATCACAAAAACAATATGTAATTATATTTGTGTTTTCTGATGGTCTTAGGCGGCCCCTGTGAAAGGGTCGTTCGACCCCCAGAGGGGTCGCGACCCACAGGTTGAGAACCGCTGCTCTAGGCAGTCTCTTTAGATTCAAGGGTTCCTTTAACCCACCTGGAGGGACCCACAACCCCTAAAAGAAGCAGCACTCTGAAAACAAACTGAACTCATTACTAAACTGTTACAGATTAGGCCTTCTCCCATATCTTTGCTGGCCCCCAGAGTCTTCGTTTGTAAGTAAGAATAATAATACAACTACTGGGGGTTGTGGAAATTAACTGAAATAAACACTTAGCACAATGCCTGGCACATAGTAAGTACTCAACAAATATTAGTTACTATTGGGAAAGCATCTCCCTAAAAGACATGTCATTCAAACCCAAGTATAAACACTCCACAGTCAATTTTCAGTTTCCCACTCAAACAGAAGAAACTACTACAACAAAAAAATCCTAAAGAATAGATATTCTAAAAGTTCTGATTCGGATTTTGAGTACATTATGTGCAGTGCTACAGACACAGATCCATTTATTCAGAAAGCTGTCAGGCACCAACTGTGTGTATAGCACTGCACTAAGTATGTGTAAGTATATACACACAAACATATAATCAATAAGACACATTCATATACACATATAGCTAATACACATTTTTTAGTAATGACCATGGGCCAGGCACTATATCTGGCACTAGAGATCACAGATAAATAAAACACAGGTCCTATCCTCCCCAAGCTCATTGTCTAATAGAGAAATTATGACTACAAGTGCTAAGATAAAATAACAAGCAGTGGAGGCAAAAAAGAAGAGAATCATACACAGGCAATGCTCTCTCAATGTATTTAATAAATCATTTCCTTTAAAGGAATTGAACCTAGAAATCACAGATGATGTGTTAAGGGTGTAGTTTATGAAAAAGGTCAACAGACTCAGAAGACCCACACTCTAAGAAAAAGCTCTGGCTCACATCAAAAGATTTATGAATATATGTACATTTACATATTTTTAAGTTAAAATAAAATGCTTAGGTGCTGTATTTTTTTTTTTTTTTTACATTCTCTGGTTTAACTGACTTTTGAATTTAACTACTAGTTCAACAGCCCCAGATAAGAAGGTGTCCCCACTATACCTGCCTGTTTCTCTTAGGCTGATAGCAAAAAGAGTTTATATTTCCTTGGTCCAATCTAACTAGATAGCAGAGAAAGTTGGGATGTTATAAAACAGACCTGTTAAATACCTCTCCCACAAACAAAGTGTGAGTGGATTACTAAATTTTAGCCACAGTTGCAGAGACCAAGATGCTAATTCCTGAAAGTGTGGGTGGCACACACTGACTACTCATAGCCTGAAGCATGGACCAAGAGATGAGCATGTACCTCAGCCTGGTACAGAACTGGACATGGCCCATCAGTTGATTCAAGGATCTGATGTTCCAACCCGCATGTGATGCCATCTGAGCAAGGAGAAAACATCTCAGGTGAAGTTTTATTGAGAAAAGGCACAAGTACCAACTATCCAGGCATGAAATCCCTTCCCTTGATAGTCAATCTACTATGCATGTGCTTATTTGCACAGAACGCTGGATTTCTGTCCTATAACAAGGCACTGAAACGGAACTGACATCATTAGTTTCCCACCGGAGCTTTATGCCATCAAGATGCAATCTGTCAAGGGAGGTAGCACAGGGCCTCATGTGAAGAGAAGTCTGCCGCAGCAGCAGAAAGCCAAGTAAAGAGGCAGGCTTCAGCAAAATTTCAGTCCTCCGACAATATTCTTAAAAGAAATACTTAACATATAGAGGATCCCATTGATGGAGGAGAGAAAAATACCAACCCTTCTTCAAAGATGAGGCACTGGTATGAGAGGAGGAAAAAGAACTGGGGAAGCCTTTGTATATTGAGAGCTGAGTTTATTTTTACTCTCTCTGCCAACAGAGGCAAAGTAATTCTATAAGCATCATTTAACTTTCTCACTAGAAATAAAATAGAGAAAAGGCAGTTAATGCCTTGCATTCCACATCTTCAATTCCAACTCCAGTACAGTATCACTTGTTTTTCCCCTAGAAATTTAAATTGATTGTCACAGAATGGCACCCAAATGTGTACTTTTAAAGGCAGATCCCCAAACTGATGGGGTCCTCAATGAGAGAATGAGGAGCTATTTTCCATTTCAATTTGGACTCAGGAAACCGGTCGGTCTCATTCTCTGTATTCAGGGTAGGCTAAGGTGACCTCAAGGATCCGTCTCCTTCCAAAGGAATAAAAGGAAATGAGCTTCAATTACAGCTGTTGAATTTGAAGTCAGATGTCAGCAAGAAATTCCTACTTTGAGAACTAGCTGTCAATCAGTGAACAGGTTTCAAAATAGGTTGTGGAATCTTCTTCCCTGGAGACAGTTAAAAATAGGCCAGGCAGCCACCTGTCTTACTAGGGTGCAGCCCTTTCAAGAGGCGGGTTACAGAACAAAACCCTTCCTTCCTCGGAGGGAGTCTACGAATCAGAAATGCTGAAGCTGACGAGGAAAAAAGGAAGGAGGCGGCCGTGCAGCTGGGCCCAGGTAAAGCTGTGGACTAGGCAGCTGAGACTTCCGGTGGAAAGGGAAGACTCGAGCTGCCAAGAGGAAAATGTGAGGGGGAAAAGACAGGAAATAACCACACAGCTCTGAGCTCTTTGGGGAGAGCTGAGCCAATCTGGTTCCCAGCTGCTGGTCTTGGGGACTGGGAGCTCAGCCACAAGGTCCTTGGGGAGGGTATTATTCTCCTCCCTAGCTCCCAAACGAGCGTCTGTCTCCATGAAGCCCAAAGGAAGATAGGAATTGCCAAATAAGTCCAAGATCTCCCCAGGTGACCAGCAGCACCCATGGATTATCTCCAAAAAATTTTCCTTTAAAATACACTCTTTTTTTGTTGTTTTTGTTTTCTTTGCAACCCTCTTGGGCCATCTGTAATCCTACCTATTTTCTGCATCTCTTTCATTGCTATGGAAAGCTCTCTTGGGGCATAAAGAGGAATGAAACCTTTATGGACCTTTAAAAACCTAATTCCAATAAGAAATGCAAGAGAAGCATTGCTAGGGCCTACAACCCCTACCCCTGCAAAACTGGATTTGCTTCTCTCTGCAGACGTACGTACCCTTTGGCCCCATCTCTGTACAACCACTTCAAATACACACTTAGGGCTTTCAACTAAGTCTTTGTTCCTAACACCGTATCTTCCCACGGCACACTGGAGTCAGCCACGTGGCCTTATCACATGGGCCTTCGGGTACCCGGCTTTACTGGTAGACAAAACACAGGAAGCCCACTGTTTTCTAAGACCCTACAGTGCAAGAGGTCCCCATAGGGGGAAAGAGGAAGGCAGCCAGGTCAAGGAGTCAACACCAAGGACTCACTAAGCTGAGATAGGCAGCAAACTAAAGATAGAGGCAAGGGATGGCTACCAGCTGTTGAGAGACAGACATAAGACATAAGGAAATGCAAGGCAAAACCAGTGCCTGAGGCTTAATTCTTTAAAAAAGAATTTTTTCTAGCTGGGGCTGCCAGCTAGGGAGAAACCTGAATCTCAGGCATGCAGCCTGGTGATTTTTCCCCCTTCAGCAAAGCCAGAGAAATTTGCAAAGATAACTAGAAGAAAATCAATATTGTAGAGCCCCACATTTAAGATGACCCTTTACAGAGGAGAAATCTGAGTCTATTCTGTCCTTTCAGCTGTCCTAGGTCAGATGAGATGGGGCTTTTACCCTAATAGAAGGTACCAGACTTACAAAGAACAAGGAGATAATGGATATAAAAGGGCTCTATAAACTTACACAGACCAAAGCATATGACAGGAAGGGCTTATCATCATTGCTAATAACACACATACTGTCCCCAAATTGGGTGTTTAAATGGAAGCAATGTCACCTTGAAAAGCATTCTAGGTTACCCCTTGTGGCAACTTTGAGGGCTCAGTAATGGCACCATCTCCGATTTTGCTGGTCTGGGAGACAAAGCCAGCAATGAAAAGGGGTAGGCTCCCCCCCTTTCTTGCTGGATGCCACACAGCCACTCCAGGGAGCAGTTAAGGCCCAGCACTGGCCAGGCACCTAGACCCTCTGTAATGTGCCGAACAATCTGGTCAAAATCCAGGACATGGGAAGAGCGTATTGGGAAGTGTCTCTCCTCAAAACCTAACTCAGGTGCTAAGGGAAGATTCTATGCAGGAACTGCCCTACATAGCTATGAAATTCAGGGCTTGCTCATTTTTCAGAGCTGGGATCTTCAATACCTTTGGGACTCATTCATCAGATATGGGATTTGAACTACTTAAGGCCTTGGGGAGCTGCAACTAAGCAGCAAAGAGCTGGTTACCAAGGAAGAAACTGAGCAGACTGTACAGGAGTAGGGCATCCTCTAGAGCAGCGGTCGCCAACCTTTCAGACCTCACGGACCACCAGTGGTCCACGGACCACCAGCTGGCGACCACTGCTCTGAGGCTGTCTCCTCCACCCCCATCATCTCCTCCAGCCCCTTGCAGACTCTGGGGAAGCCAGTTCAGACAAGTGACTCCTGTTTTTCAAGCTCTTCTGGGAAGGACAACCCACATTATCTTTCCATAGCCTGGAGCTGATAAAAGAAGGGAAGGCAGGAACTACAGTGTAGTAGCCAACCACCAGCTTCCCATTCACTCTCATAACTCAACATTGCCAGCCAGTATTCTCCTCAGAAGGATATAGCTGAAAAGGCTATCCAATCTGAGGGTGGGATAGCAAAAAGAGCATTGGACATCATTAGACATCAAAGACTTTGGACAAGAGGAGAGATTGATTAATGTAATTAATTAATGAGGGAACTTTTGGGGATATAGAAATATTCAATATATTGATTATGATTGTGGTTACACAAATGTGTACACTTGTCAAAACTCATTGAATTATAAGTTTTAAAATGGCTGCATTTTATAGTATATAAATTACA
>NW_005371683.1:1107942-1136454 GCF_000412655.1 Myotis brandtii
GGCACATCCCCAGTAGGAGGTGTGCAGGAGGCAGCTGGTCGATGTTCCTCTCTCATCGATGTTTCTAACTCTCTATCCCTCTCCCTTCCTCTCTGTAAAAAAATCAATAAAAAATATATTAAAAGAAAAAAAAATCACCCTAGCCGGTTTGGCTCAGTAGCTAGAACATCGGCCTGTGGACTGAAGGGTTCTGGGTTCAATTCTGGTCAAGGGCACATGCCCGGGTTGCGTGCAGGAGGCAGCCAATCAATGATTCTCTTTCATCATTGATGTTTCTATCTCTCCCTCTCCCTTCCTCTCTGAAATCAATAAAAATATATTAAAAAATTAAAAAAGAGTTTTTAAAAATCTGCATCTAATTTCTGATTCTGCCCTTGTTTACTGTGGACAAACCACTTAGCCTACCTAATGCTTCACTTTTCCCATCTGTTAAATGGGGTTAATAATTTCTGCCCTACTTACCTAGCAAGATTTTTAAGGTCATATGAGATCATACATGTGAACTCATTTCAAAGCACAAAATGCTAAGCAAATATGAGGTCACTGTAATTATGTTTGTTCCACAACACTTGGGACCTCCCTTACTGTAATATTTCCTGATGATTTTAAGGCATGGAAGGAAATCCTATTCTATTTAATTGCTGGTGGCTCAAAAATCTTTCCTCTGGAAAACCTTGACCTGAGTATTCTTTCTGCTTGCTGGGCCTATCTGCTTGGCCACCTCATCACTACGTAAATGTCACTTACTGTGGGCATGCAGGTCCTTCTGGCTCCCACAGATAAGCAC
Source organism: Myotis brandtii (assembly GCF_000412655.1). NCBI lineage: Eukaryota > Metazoa > Chordata > Mammalia > Chiroptera > Vespertilionidae > Myotis > Myotis brandtii. The sequence continues at coordinate 1,108,730 of NW_005371683.1, forward strand.
CCCAACATGGAACACAGCCACTGAGCTCAGCCGCCTGACCAGAACGCAGACACCACGGCTGATACCATTTTGCAACTATGGACTCTTCCCTTCCTGGGGAAATTAGTGAGTTGGCATTTTACATGTGGCACAGAGAGGTCTTTCAGGCAGAGGAAAAGGAAAGAAAATACAGAATCTCCTCTTTGAAGGACAAAAGGGATCCTGGGCAGTTAGGTACAAACCTACTCAGCTAAAATGAGCTAAAAGGGACTGAGATGATCTCATCCAACTCCTTCATTTTAAAAATTAAGAAACTAATTTTCTGAGGGCAAGCATTCAAGACTAAGCAAATTTGTTAAGTAGGAGTTCTGCAGGTGTTTAACCTCCTAGTTCAAGCCCATCTATAACACATGGTCATTTTCCCCTAAGATTCTCTTCTTTCCTAAATTGGCACCTAGTAGACTTGGGCTCTTACCAAAACCTTAGAGAAAACAATGGAATCTCTTATTAAAGTATAAATAAACAAACAGCACTTTTGAGTAAGATGAGAGAAGAGACCATTTTAAACAGATAAAGCTAACAGTGAAAGAGATGTCTTCAGCCCATCCTCCCACAGGGGACCTTGACAACAACCCTAACGTATCACTCAATAGCTGGTTTTCTACCTAGCCTTAGGCAAGTGGAGAACTAAAGCTTGAAATTCTTCCCGATAAATTCAATGGGCTTACAAAGAACTTCAAGTGGGTCTGCAGAGTTGTGGGTCTTATCTGCAAGCTCGCCTTATCATCCTACAGAGTTTATGCCCAGTCAGTGGCAACAATGTCCTATGGAAAGGTGTATTAAACACCTTGTAAAAACAGGAATCAGAGTTCCAAACAGACCACTGCCACTCTTCCCTGCAAATGCTCCTTTTAAATTAATATCTTTAAAATACCATTCATTCTGGTGGAGAGAGAAAACAAGTCTTGCATTGGTCCACTTTTTACCTAGTCAAAGCCACCATCATCTCTCACTTGATTACTGCAAGAGTCTTGTAACCAGTACCCCTCCTTCCACTTTTTACCTGCTAACATCTACTTTCCCCACAGCAAGCAGCGTGATCCCTAAAGAAGATAAACCAGATGTGTCACGCCCCTGCTTATTGCCCTCCGGTTGCTTCTCATGGCACTGGGAATCAAATGTAGATCTTGACCTTGTTCTCCAGGCCTATGTCTCCAAATCAGAGTGGTCTGACCCTACCTGCCTATTCCACTTATTCTTCTCACACTTGAACTCTACCTTCTGGTCACACACACCTCTCTGTTCCTAAAAAATACATGGCTCCATCCATCTTCAGATCCTGGCACCTGCTGCTCCCTCTGCCCCAGATCTTCCATTAGCAGCCTCCTTCTTTCTTCTCATCAAAGGATCTCATTCTCGGATGTCATTTCCCAGAGGCCTTCCCTGACCACACCTGGGGTAAGTAAGCTCCCTCCATCCTCTGGTAGCCACTCTTGAGCAAATCCCCTCATTTCTATTTCCTTCAGAACTTGATTACCTTAAACTATCCTATTGATTCATTTATTTGTTTAGTGTGTATTTCTCCCAATAAGATTACAGCTCCATAAAAAATAAAATAAAATAAAAAATAAAAATCTTATCCTATTGATTCATTTATTTGTTTAGTGTGTATGTCTCCCAATAAGATTACAGCTCCAAGAAAGGAGAGAGTTGCTCTGTCTTGTTCCCCATTCTATCTGTAGCACCAGATCAGAGCCTGGTACACAGAGGACATGCAGCACTACATGCTGAGTACATGAATGAATGAATTAATTAATTAATTAACTTTTTAAAATAAATCAAATTGCAGGTCTTTAAAGACAGGATAAGGTGCTCTGATAGGCCCCATCAGAAACATTGTCCTGGATCACACCTGTAGTCACAAGAAATGTCAACACTGCCACACACTTTAGCACCAGGGAACTACACCTATAAGAAACTGAGGTGAGATCAAGTACCTTCATCAGGCATTCTATATAATAAAAGGCTAATATGCAAACCGACCAAATGGTGGAACAACTGGTCGCTATGACACGCACTGACCACCAGGGGGCAGATGCTCAATGCAGGAGCTGCCCCCTGGTGGTCAGTGTGCTCCCACAGGGGGAGCACCACTCAGCCAGAAGCCGGGCTCATAGCTGGCGAGCACAGTGGCGGTGACGGGAGCCTCTCCTGCCTCCGCAGCAGTGCTAAGGATGTCCGACTGCCAGGCCGAGGGACCCCTCCCCCCACCAAGTGCACAGATTTTGTGCCCCAGGCCTCTAGTATCCATAATAAATCAATAGCATTCATAGACTGAGATACCTATAATACCAACTCTACCATTGATCTGAAGGAAACCTATTCATTTAAACTGACAAAAACATACTGTCATTTTCATTTCATTACAAAGCATGCCAATGTAGCAGAAACATTTTGATTGATTGAACATCTTTTTCTCAATCCAAGTAGTAATTGATCAGCTTACTAAAGTTCAACAACTCAAGTCAAAGCAGAAAAGTCTTTTCTTTCTTTCTTTCTTTCTGAACATCTATCCAAGTAGTAATTGATCAGCTTACTAAAGTTCAACAACTCAAGTCAAAGCAGAAAAGTCTTTTCTTTCTTTCTTTCTTTCTTTTTTTTTACTTATGAAGCATAATATACATTTTAAATACAGAAAATTACTAAAATAAAATTATCTTTTAGGAGACGCTAAACTGTGGCACTCATTTTGTTTGGAATAAGGTAAGATAAGATACATATACATACACACACACACATGTACTCATGCGTGTGTGTGTATGTATCTATCTATCTATAAGCTGGGCAACAAGTAACTAGAATAATTCCTATGCAACTGCCTGTGGAACATTGACTCTGTGGCCCAGTAAGTGATGTACCACTTCATTTCCATCAACACCTTAATTCCTGCCCCTACAGAGAACAAATGAGACAACAGAACTAAAAGCACTTTGAGTCTCTGAAAGAAAGAAACTATAGAAATCCTGAGAGAAGAAAAAAATGCAAGTGCAGTCTCTGAAAAGGGAAAAAAAGAATATTGCATAAAAAGAGAGTCAAGGTGTTAATTGTTGAAGAGTCCTTCAGGTTGAAGAGTGCCATACTTGATTATCCTTCTGTCTCCTGCAGCCACCCAGTGATTCTTTTCAAGGATCTGCAGTGATCAGCTCTCTCACTGCAATCAGTCTATTTATTCAGTGGCCTTTTCACAGCCAAAATGCTAGGAGCTGCTCAGGTGCTCAGGCGTGGTCCAGTCAAACAGGCCTGCACAGGTTTCCACCCCACCCGGGTGTCAGAAAATAAAAACGGGCAAAAGAGTTTTAATGAGTTGTTAATGATTTAAGTATTCACAGTGATAGGCTTGCAAGATAAGACAAAAGGGACCTAAGAGCAGTGAAACTAAATCACACCAAGAACACATTCAACAGTGGGGAATGCAATTACACAACTGGTACAGATTTAGGAAGCTTCCAAAATAGCACTCAGACTGAAGATCCTATGGTCCAGCCTTCTGCTTCCACTCAGAAGCTACCCCTCATGCCCTTCCTACAAAAAAGTACTCGAGTCTTTTCTTTAGACTTTCCTGAGCAGAGTAGTCGACAGTGTTCAGAGTTTTATACTATTGCTCCACAAACACTTGGCCTCTGCCAATGTCAAGCCTACTTATCAATTGCTTACTGAAGACAGGCCTAAACTTGAGTTGTTTCCTGTAAAGTACAATGGTCAACATAAAGATCATCTACTTGAAGGAAAATTGATTTTAAGCAGATTAAGAAGCTTCATGCTTACAGAGTCTCACACTGGGTATATTTTTCTAAAACATCCCCAACAAGATAAGATGTTGGGAAATAGATCCCTTGGCTAGTTAAGAAGGAATGTCATCTTAAAAAACAGACAAACAAAAAAAACCAACAACACTCTGGCTGGTTTTGCTCAGTGCTTAGAGCATCAGCCCACGGACTAAAGGGTAGCAGGTTGGATTCTGGTCAAGTGCATGTACCTCAGTTGTAGGATTGATCCCTGGGACTGGAGGAGACACATATGAGAGGCAACCAATCAGTGTGTCTCTCTCACATGGATGTTTCTCCGTCTCTCCCCATCCCTTCCACTCTCTAAAAAAAATCAATGGGAAAAAATATCCTTGGGTGAGGATTAACAACAACACAAAAAATCCATAACAGAATCACCCTACTAAGGAACTGATAGACACATATCATACTTTCGTACATTTTTGCAAGCAGATTTCATTTTCTTTACCCAAATGTATTCAACTTTAGAGTTTGCAATACCAAAATCCTATAAAATAAGGTGCTGATATGCAAATTGACCATCACTCCAACACACAAGATGGCCATCCCCATGTGGACACAAGATGACCACCACAAGATGGCCAGCAGGGGAGGGCAGTTGTGGGCGATCAGGCCAGCAGGAAAGGGCAGTTGGGAGGGACAGGCCTGCAAGGGAGGGCAGTTGGGGCAATCAGGCCGGCAGGGGAGAGCAGTTAGGGGCAACCAGGCCAGCAGGGGAGGGCAGTTAGGGGTGACCAGGCCTGCAGGGGAGGGCAGTTAGGGGTGACCAGGCCTGCAGGGGAGGGCAGTTAGGGGTGACCAGGCCTGCAGGGGAGGGCAGTTAGGGGTGACCAGGCCTGCAGGGGAGGGCAGTTAGGGGTGACCAGGCCTGCAGGGGAGGGCAGTTAGGGGTGACCAGGCCTGCAGGGGAGGGCAGTTAGGGGTGACCAGGCCTGCAGGGGAGGGCAGTTAGGGGTGACCAGGCCTGCAGGGGAGGGCAGTTAGGGGTGACCAGGCCTGCAGGGGAGGGCAGTTAGGGGTGACCAGGCCTGCAGGGGAGGGCAGTTAGGGGTGACCAGGCCTGCAGGGGAGGGCAGTTAGGGGTGACCAGGCCTGCAGGGGAGGGCAGTTAGGGGTGACCAGGCCTGCAGGGGAGGGCAGTTAGGGGTGACCAGGCCTGCAGGGGAGGGCAGTTAGGGGTGACCAGGCCTGCAGGGGAGGGCAGTTAGGGGTGACCAGGCCTGCAGGGGAGGGCAGTTAGGGGTGACCAGGCCTGCAGGGGAGGGCAGTTAGGGGTGACCAGGCCTGCAGGGGAGGGCAGTTGGGGGTGACCAGACCAGCAGGGAAGGGCAGTTAGGGGCGACCAGGCTGGCAAGGGAGGGCAGTTAGGGGCAATCAGGCTGGCAGGGGAGCGGTTAAGGGATGATCAGGCTGGCAGACAGAAGCGGTTAGGGGTAATCAGGCAGTTGAGCAGTTGGGAGCCAGCAGTCCTGGATTGTGAAAGGGATGTCCCAGATTGAAGAGGGTGCAGGCTGGCCTGAGAAACACACCCCCCCCCCCCGTGTGCCAGTGCACAAATTTTGTGCACCGGGCCTCTAGTAGATATATAAGAAGGTCCTCCAATTTACCATTCTCAGCTCCAAAATAAATCAGTCAGTTTAACATTAAGTCAAGACTGACAAATAAGAATGATTCTAGGTCATGATTAAGATGGCTTTTCAAACTACCAACAACAGCATGTCCTAATCATCTGTTAAATGCCTGGCACTATGGGCACTATGTTAATACCAGTGGCAGATACAAGAGATGTATAAAATACAGTTCCTGTCATCCACACCTAACAGTCTAGAGCCGTGGCCGGCAAACCGCAGCTCGTGAGCCACATGCGGCTCTTTGGCCCCTTGAGTGTGGCTCTTCCACAAAATACCACATGCGGGCGCACACGTACAGTGCAATTGAAACTTCGTAGCCCATGTGCAGAAGTCAGTATTTTGTGGAAGAGTCAGTATTATGTGGAAGAGCCACACTCAAGGGGCCAAAGAGCCGCATGTGGCTCACGAGCTGCAGTTTGCCGACCACTGTTCTATACCAATACTAGAAGATTGTGAGGATAGTCAACTATGGCTTCTAGATCCAGCTCTGCCACTATCTAGCTGCAAAAATGTGAGCAAATTGTTGAACCAAGAAACAGAATTTCCGGAGGATGAGGCCCAGAAATCAGGATTTTAAAAAGATTCCCAGGTGAGTCTAATGTGCAGCCAAGGTTGAGAACTACTGGTCTAGAGAGACAGCCATCAATTAATTTACCAATAGACTATATTGCATAATGAGCATAATGAGATTATTTGTAAATTGTCGAAGTTCAAACACATGTTACCATAAAAGGCATGCCATGGTGCTTCAGTTCTCAGGCTGGTAGAACAGTGACTTAGCTCATAATGAAATTGAAATATCAGGTTTGTGCAAATGAAACATAATATAGAAAGCCAGTAATACTTCCAGATCTGGCATGTATATGGTGCTCTGTTAGCCACAAAGAGTTTTCGACATACATAAACTTCACCAGGACACTGTGGATATGTTGTATTTGGTAAAATATGGTAATATTTTCAATGGTTGAGTAAACTGAAGCACAGAAAGCCTGGAAACTTCTTCAAAGTCACAGAGCTACTATTACGTGGCAACAGGAATCTTATGTTGGCTTCTGACTCCAAATCCCATTCTGTAAACTGAGTAAGAAACAGGTGCAGCGTGTTTTGTTTTGCTTTGTTGTTAAGTCTGATACCTGAGAAAGGAAATTCACTTGAGGAGGTGAATAGAACTTTTCGTGATTCAAAAGGAGGCTTAGGGGCACTTTTTGCAGCTTTCCTGCCTTCATTTCACTGGGAGCTTGTGGAGGGGCTTTTCCTTCAGGTTTGTCACTAGTACTTTCCAAGTTCATGTGCCATGATTAAAGGCATGTGGGAGGAGGGAGTCTAGTTTGGGTTTAAAAAGATTTCCTTGATAACTGGATAAGCACTGGAAGTGAGAAGGGAAGGAAGAAGTGTGATGAAGAAGAATGTGTGTAAGGAAAAGACTGCCCAGGACAGAGTTAACTCAAGTCTTAAAAGAAAGGCAAAGAGGGATGGAGGCTGAGGGAAGCATTATTCTATTAAAGGGATCACGGGGAACAGCGTTGAATCAGCCCTCATCACTATGCTATCAAGCCAAGGCAGCTTGGAGGAGTCAACAGCAGCCATAACCCAGCTATGCATAAATATGGGTCTCCTCCCACAGTGAGAGTCTACAGTTGAGACGTCATCTATAAAATCTGCAAGTGGCAATACAAATAATCACATCTACGCCTTCCACAAAAATCCCTCTAACGAAATAAGAGTGCAGAGTTTCATTCATCCAATAATCCAATAAACATTTACCGTGTGCCAAGCACCACGCTAGATGTCAGAAAAACAAAGATAAACAGGTACAGTCCCTGCCTTCGAGGAGCTCACAGTTTAGCAGGTGAGAAAGATGCACAAATAAATAAGTGCAAAATCATGCAAATGGTATGAATTTATTTATTTAAATACGACTACAGCACTGGCATAATACACTTCAAGCATAAACAGATCCCAATAGGTTCCCCAACATGCTCTACTTGGCAGACTTGCTACTTATCATAAACCCATCCATACACAGAGGCCCACACTGATATTTAGGCCAAATCTATGTTATTAATCACATATTTGCCAGCTAAGTCACTTTACTAATGTCTACCCTGCCCAAATCGCTGTTTTGTTTCTAAGGGGGAAGAATGTGTATGTGCATAAATCTCGCCCAAATTGTGTAAGAGCCCTCTGAACTTGGGGTGGTGCAAAAGAGGTTCACCATAACATGGCATGTCATTTCAAGTATGGCCCAGAAAGCACAGGTGATTCACTTTAACAAACACCCTTGAGTCAATGTTATATAGGTCAAGTCCCATGAAAACAAGCTCCAAGGGAATGTCCACCTTCTTCTGTTGCAGCAAGTAAAATCTTAATTTATATTTGTTTGAGCTGTGTAATTTACAAAGCAGATGAACAAGCATTGTATCAGTTCATCAACACAGCAACCCCTACATTTTTGGTCATCTTATACCTGAAGAAGCTGAGGCCAGGAGAGGTTAGGAATTTACCCAGGGCCATGCAGTTAATGGTAAGGGTCAGAGCTGGGACTAGTCCATAAGCCTTCTGACCTCCAGTTGGGTGTTTTTTATCTTCCAAATTGCTGCTTAAAATTCCCACAACTGTGGGTAATCTTTGTTACTCATAAAGAAAGGTAAAGGAGGAGATTAGAATTCCTCCTCGGATCCAACACACTGGATGAGAAGTAAACAAAACATTCTTCTCAAATAAAAACTAAAAACACTAAAAATCCAAGCCTTTGGAAATGATAATGGAATACATTCGGTTCAAGTGCCAATATCTAAAATATATTTTCCTAGGAATAGCTTTAGCTTAATCCCCTCTCTCAACAAATCCCACATCACAATCTCCAATCAAACCCTCAATCAAGAAGCCATCTCATCATCCCCAAATTATTCAAATGAAAGCGATTAGCCACTCCTGCCTCCACACCTCGAAACAGCACCAGCACCAGCACCACCCAGTCATGTTTTGCTGAACTCAGCCTCTCCCACACTCCCTGGGATGTTTTAAAATAACTTGTTCATGAGCCAGCTCTATGTTAACCAGAAGAGCTCAGGTGGTGGTGTGGGGAGGGAGGCCTGACTTGACTTTTCTGTAATTCACAGACTAACCCTCAGAAGGGGCCTCCAAGGGAATCTCAGAGCAGGAGACAGGCTTATCAGAGGAGAGCGGGGCAGCTCAGAGCTCAAGTTTCCCTCTCCTTGCTTAGCCATGCTCATCCCCTACAGGGCACAGGGAAAGAAAATGCTACCAGTTCCCAAACATAAACCTTAAGACATTGTATGCGGGAAATGTATTTATACGTTTTACGTTATTCCCAAGCACAAACCTTAAGTCTCCTTCAAGGGAGACCATTTCTCAAATTGAAATGTAAAGAAGCTGCAAACGAGATCAGTTATTTGGCATATAAAGGAGGTACCATCTATTTCCGTTGCTCTGCAACATCCCCTATTTCGAAGAAAGGCAAATGACAGATTGTATGAAAGTGGAGTTGGGGAGTGGGAAAGGGATGACACTGTCACTTGCCAGGTGAAATTCCTCCTTGAATGTAACTGTCACCTCAAACTTAGGATGTCGTCTCCTTCAAGGGAGACCATTTCTCAAACTGAAATGTAAAGAAGCTGCAAACGAGATCAGGTATTTGGCATATACAGGAGTTACCATCTATTTCCATTGCTCTGCAACATCCCTATTTCGAAGAAAGGCAAATGACAGATTGTATGAAAGTGGAGTTGGGGGAGTGGGAAAGGGATGACACTGTCACTTGCCAGGTGAAATTCCTCCTTGAATGTAACTGTCACCTCAAACTTAGGATGTCCAAAATAATACTCATTCTCTCGCCAAGGGCAGTGTCTCCTCCTGACTCCCCAGGCCTACTTCTGCCCTTGCCACTACGGTTCTTCTCCCTGTCTCCCCAAGCTGAAACCTCAAGCATTCCTGACTCTTACCTCACCCCTGGCTCCCACACCCATCTCAGCAGTTCATGTTCTCATCCTAGTAATGTCTCCCGACTACTCTGTGGCCATACACGGTACCAAGAGTACAAGAAGCAGGCTTTGGAATCAACAGATCTACGCCTCCGTCACCTCTCCACCACAAGTCACCTGTCATCTGTCTGAGCACAGGTTTCTAGTTCACTAAATGGAGAATCACACTTTCCTCATTGGTGGCTTTAAGAATTGGTCACAAATAGCAACATATTTGTAGCCCGCACATCAGGGCCCGGAACAGACTAGTGCAGGGGTGGGCAAACTTTTTGACTTGAGGGCCACAATGGGTTCTTAAACTGGACCGGAGGGCCGGAACAAAAGCATGGATGGAGTGTTTGTGTGAACTAATATAAATTCAAAGTAAACATCATTACATAAAAGGGTACGGTCTCTTTTTTTTTAGTTTTATTCATTTCAAACGGCCGGATCCGGCCCGCGGGCCGTAGTTTGCCCACGGCTGGACTAGTGTATACTGGGTGGGCAGAAGTAGGCCTTCCTTCCCAGCCCAGAGCAACCAGAGAGTCTCTGAAATACAACTTCATCGTGCCACTCTTCAGCTCAGACTGCCTCCATAGTCCTCCACTGCCTCAGCAGAGCCAGTCAGTCTCTGGCTGACCTTCAAGATCATCAGAAACCATCCAGCCAGACCTTCTGCCTCTGTCTCCAACTCCTCTGCTCCGGCCAGGGTCTACTCACTCAGCAAACATTTACCGGCTACTGACCACATGCAAACAGGGTACTGGATGCTGGGAATGTTGAAATGAAAGGCTGCCCACCCTCAAAGAAATCACAAATGTCTTTCTGGAAGGGAGTGTGTGTCTGGGGGAAGGGACATGGAGTGGGGGTGAGGGTGAGGGTGGATAAGACCGTCATTGTTTTACAGTGTAGGAAGTGATGCAGGAGTGGTGAGCACCGAGGGGGCTGTGGGAACACCACTGAAGGAAGTGCACACACTGCCTCTGTTCTTTCTTCCTACACTCAGCTAGCCAAGTCCTACTCTGTAAGTCAAGGTCTTATTCATTCTGGCCCACACCTCTCCCATCTCTGAATTCCTCAAGTTCTTATCAACACTACTCATTTTCAGTTATCCTCTGGCTGATGTCATTTCTCGTATTGCCGTGGGTTTAGTTTGTTTTTATTACTTTTTGTATACATTGGCTGTTTTTCTCCACTAGTTTACATGACCAGAAAATGCAGACTAGACTCTAGACAACTCTAAATCTTTTATGGAATCTACATAATTATCCATGGCATAGGTGATATATTGGAAACCATTGACAATCACAAAATAATGTATTTATTAACTTTGACAAACATACTCCCCACTCACTGCTAGATCCTGACTTTGGTATGGCTTACCCTTCGTGTCCAATCCAAGACTAGAAATAAGATTCCTGGCTATCTCTGAAAATCTTCCTAAAATTTTTAAAAATCTATAGTTTTTAAACCTTTAAAAATGGTTAAGTGTAAGTTCTTCAAATAATATCTTAGGTGGACACCCAGTATAGTAAACATAAAAGGAGAGCTGTTCTGGTTGGAGCTGTGGTGACAGCCTAACGCTGCCCACCTCATGAGGGGAACATTCACCTCCTCCCCAGTAGCCCCTGACACACATCCCATGCGTGCAGTTAACACAGCTGCAGCATGTTGGAGAGGTCATCTTGCCCACAAACATCTGGAAACTGGATATATATACAAATGTGACAGTACAAATCAAAGGGCTGGGGAAAGCAGTTGGACCCTCTCACAATAACTGGGACTACAACATATGGTTAGCCATGTGGAATATAAAATAAATCTAAATTCCCTACCTCATACCATTTACAAAAATAAATTCCTCATTTATTAAGGTAGATATGTGAGAATCAAAACTTTGAAACCTTTAGGAGAAAATTATAGGAGAATATCCTTATGGTTCCGGGATAGAAAAAGTTATAGTGTGTGTGTGTGTGTGTGTGTGTGTGTGTGTGTGTGTTAAATAAGTACAAACAATAAAGGAAAAGCTAGATGGGCTTGATATATTAAAATTTCATATATATCAAAGGATCCAATAAAAAGTAAAAAGTTAAGCCAACTCTAGAAGAAGGTATTTGCAACCTATACTATCAATAAAGGATGAATAGCCAGAATACATATAAAAAAATCTATACATCAATAATAATAATTTTAAAAGGACAACCTAAAAGAGCTATCTATAGATTGCAATTGTCAATGATAGCTCATATTCTCCCAGAGTTTAAAGGACAGAACACAGTGAAATGGAGTCTTGTCCTACTTATACACATTTATATTTTATTATCATTTATAACATTTGTTACCATATATAATCTCAGTCTATTTATACAACAACCCTGGGATGTAGGCCGAAGATATCACTTGTTAGTGAGAAGCAAAACCTAGATTTTTCAACCTTCTAATCCACAATCTTTCCATTAAAAATAATTTAACTCCACTTTTTAAAAACCCTTGTTCACACAAAAATCTGTACATAGATGTTCATAGCAGCTCTATCCATAATAGCCAAAAACTGGAAACAACCCAGCTGTTCTTCAATGGACAAATGGTTAACAAATTGTGGTACATCCATACAATGGAATACTATTCAGCCACAAAAAGAAGCAAACTAGTAATACACACAACCTAAATCAGGGGTCCTCAAACTTTTTAAACAGGGGGCCAGTTCACTGTCCCTCAGACCATTGGAGGGCCAGACTATAGTTTTTAAAAAAACTATGAACAAATTCCTATGCACACAGCGGCGGCAAAAACACCCGGCGGGCCGGATAAATGTTTTCGGCGGGCCGCATGTGGCCCACGGGCCGTAGTTTGAGGACCCCTGACCTAAATGAATCTCCAGAGAATTATGCTGAGTCGGGGGGAAAAGCCAATCCTAAAAGGCTACATACTGTATGGTTCCATTTAGAAATATTTTTAAAATGACAAGATTATAGGCATGGAGTGGTTCTAGGAGTTAAGGACCAAGGTGGATAGATGGGTGAAGGGGGTGGGAGGGGCAGACAAGGACTATAAAAGGGTAACATGAGGGATCCATATAGTAATAGAACTGTTCAGTATCTTGACTGTGTCCATGTCAATGTCTTGGTTGTGATATTGTACTATAGTTTTGCTGGATGTTAATCACTGAGGGAAATTAAGTAAAGGGTATGTGTGACCTCTCTGTATTATTTCTTACGACGGCATGTACCAGTAAATGTATAATTATCTCAAAATATTTTTTAAAAGGCCTGAAGTCACCCTGCCCTGTTGTAGTGCCATTCTGAGATTAAATGAGATAAAACATGGAAAGGCACTTCACAGATTGCCAAGTGCTCTATAAATACTAGGGGACAATCACCATCTTCCTCCACAACCAGCCTCATTACATTGTCAGATTATGCCCTCATGTATTGGGCCTTGCACACCCCTCTACTGTGGTCCTACCACTGTACTTGTGTGATCTGTCCATCCCTCTGAATAGGCTGTTATTTAGCTCTATTTGCCCACAACTTAGCACTACAGCAAGCACATAGAAGTGCTAAATAAATGGGTGCCAGGTTGAAATTAGCTCTTCATTTTCTTTTTCAATACAAAGTGTCCCAACACTGGTGGAAGCAAGGAGTGGGGTGAACTGGGAAGAATAGCCCATCAACCATGAGCCCACACCTTGAAAGTTTTATCAACTACCGACTCCTTCCCTGAGCCACTGAGAACCCAAGTGAAGCAAAGGCCTATACAGAGGGTGTGGCAACAGCAACAAAAACATGAATTCAATTCATCAGGCCTCCTTTTTTTTTTAATCTTTTTCAAGCTCTGCAAATGAAGGAATTGACCGTTTGGGTCAGTGGAAAAGATGTGAAGGTAGGCTACGGTATATCTTCTGGAAAGTATTTTAAAGGGTAGTTGACAGCCCTTTTCCTGAAATAATTAGACTGAGAGCTAGGGAAAGGGGCAGAAGAATGTACTAACTGATCTGTCAGGATATCTCTCAGAGACTTCACCCTCTCTGCCTCGACAAACATTTGGCTCCTGAGTTAGGGAGGGGGTTCCCACGCCCTGAAAACAATGCTAGCTCCTCACTCCTCCTCCAAATAGTTTTCCAACATTAAAAAAAAAAAAAAAAAGCACAAGCGGGTGCTTTTCTGAGCCTAATGTTATCGGATAATTTTTCAAATTCTTACTCAATTACATATCACTCTCTTATCTGCAGTCTCCACAGGCCAAATAGCCCTGCTTTCACATCATGCCCACTGAGCCTGCAGAACACAAGTATCCCTCCCAAGTAATTCCAACTCTCATAAACATGAGATCATTTTACATTAAGTTCTGTAGAAGTGTGCCTTTTCTTCTGGGAGGAGTAAGGAGATTTGAGGCAACAGGTTAAAAACTTGGGAGGTTTCTGTTTTTGCCTTAGATAATGATTAACTCTTTTCTGATGCTGAATCCAGAAGAGCTGGCATTTCTGGACTGGCAATCCTGCGCCCTGGCCAAAAGAGCAAAAGAAAGAAAGCGCGCACACACATTGACTCTTAGAAGGAAAAGCTGGCACAAATCAGTTTCAAGCTTTTGCAGTGGGAGCACTACCTTCGTTTTAAGGAGTACTAGGTGTTTTAAAATTGTGGTGTTAACTGGCCTTAAAAATCTCTAGATCAAGAACCTCACTAATCAAAGCAACAGATACCATCTACCCAAAATGTTTCGATGTTTCGTTTCAAGTTGCTGACAGCAAAGAGTTGAGATAACTTACATCACCACAAATCACTGAATAAATAAGAGAGATCAAGAGATAAAGCACAATTGACTCCAAGGAAGTCTAACACACAAAGCCTACGAATGTCATTTAAAGATGAAACCATAAACCAAGAGTAGGAAAGATGAGCAGGAAGAACCTTCTATATCTCTTCTCTAACTTGTATCCTTCCCTCAGAACAATAATCCACATGTAAAAAGATGGAAAGAGCCAGGCCGGAGTGGGCTAATGGTTGGGGGGGGCGGTGTAGAGGACAGCCAATCAATGCTTCTCTCTTATCATTGACTAGAGTCCCAGTGCACGAAATTCATGCACTGGGGGTGCAGGGGGGGTGGTCCTCAGTCTAGCCTGCGCCCTCTCGCAGTCCGGGAGCCCTTGGGGGCAGTTGAACATCCTTAGTGCTGCTGCGGAGGCAGGAGAGGCCCCAGCCCCCACCGCTGCCCTCGCCAGCCGTGAGCCCAGCTTCTGGCTGAGCAGCGCTCCCTCTGTGGGAGCACACTGACCACCAGGGGGCAGCTCCTGCGTTGAGCCTCTGCCCCCTGGTGGTCAGTGTGCGTCATAGCAACTCGTCGTTCCGCCATTAAATCGATTTTCATATTAGCCTTTTATTATATAGGGTGTTTCTATCTCTCCCTCACTCTTCCTCTCTGAAATCAATAAAATTATCCAATATTACATAGCTAGTCTTCCATTACCCTACAGCCCTCCCTCCCTATGAATATTTTTTAAATGTTGTAATGACAAAAATATAAGCTGTCACTATTATTAACAGTACTCATTATAAATCAACAGACAGTTACTTAGACTATTTATTAGGTGAAAAAAACGCCAACAAACATAAACGTGAAAACATTTCGACTGGATTACAGCACACGGCATCACAATCCACAAAGAAACCCCTGAGTTGACAAAGGGACTCACATGAAGAGGAGTAGAAGAGGCAAGAGGCCATTCTGCATCCTAGGACAGCCTGAAGTTATTTCCCCCACAGCACAGATGTCTGGATGAACACTACTCGGGTTCCACATCCATGCCACCTCCCCCCGCCCCAGTTTGTCCCAGCCCAGATGTCAGAGATTAAAAGCCTCTCACTTCCTATTTCTTTCATCTTAATTAAAGACAATCACCCAACTTCCTTTTTCTTTTGAATTCAAGTACAGCACACAACAACATAAATGTCTATAACACCAAGAGTTACACAAGCTTCATCTCACACCAGTAACAGCAGGGAATTTTCTCAGTCTGTAGGTCTCTAGGCTTACTGGAAGTCCAAAGTTTTAAAGCACTGATTGTACCTAGTAATGGAGTCACAAATCCACCTCTAGGCCCATCAAGTAACTATCCCTCCCCTTGAATTTTCTTTTTTTTTTTTCTTTCTCCCCTTGAATTTTCTTTTTCTCCCCTTGAATTTTCTGTTAGGCACCTCTTCCTATGAGATAGTAACACCTAACCAAATATCACTTCAACTGCTCTCCAGGCCAGCTGCCAATCTGCCATCACCTGGGGTTACCCTCCAGAAGCGTGCAGCAGCCACACAGACATGGCAAGCCCTGAGATGAGGAGGGTGTCTTTTGGGAATATAACAGGTTTTGTACTTACAAGTGTGCCTGCTCAATAAGGGAAAAACTGTCATCAATAGGGGTGGAACTGTCATCTTCCATATCTGCAATAAGCAAGAATCAGAACCCACTTGGAAATGTTCTGATTAACTCCTAACTTCCTAGATGAGAAAACCAAGCCATAGACAGGCCAGGTAGGTGTGTACCGGGAAGACATTGAGAATACTGCATTCACTACTTTATGCATCAAGATAATAGGAAATGAAACAATCAGTTAAATGTGTGGAGTATTTTATAGTTTCAAAGGCCTTTCAAATTAATTCTCTCACAGCAGTGTTAAGTCAGCCTGGGTTCATACCCTGTCTCCATCATGAGCTGTGTGTTTTGGAGTAAGTTATTTAATCTTCCTGTGCCTCACTTGTAAAATGAGGGTAATAATAGTAGCAATTTAATAGGGCTGTTGGGAGATTCATGAGTTAATGTATGTCATCCTTAAAGCAGAGCTTAGACATAAATACTAGCCATCATCATCATCCTTATTAGCCAGGACTAAGAATTGTTGTCCCCATTTTACAGATGAGGTAAATTACCCCAAATCACAGTTGTAAACGGCAAAGCCACGCTAGAACCCAAGCTTTCTGCCTCCAAATCCACATTCTCTCCCGTGGAACCGTTCTGTCTATGTAGAACCCTGTAGTTCAGTTTTCCATGACCCAAAGTAATATTACTCCAAAATAGGTACCTCAGTCAAGAACCCTCCCTAATAAGCAGCTTCCTCATCTCACAAGATCTGGCCTGATACCCCAACAATAATAAATACATACATATGTATATACATACACACACACACACAAGAAAAAGACTAGTGGGAAAAGGGAACAGATCTCAAGGGGTTTAAATATTTGAAGAAATTGTTGGCAACTATTCAGAAACAGGATGTATTTCTTAAAGCTCCTGGCATGTGGTGTCTTGGCCAGCTCATGCTCTTGGGTCCCTTTGTTTTCTGTGCTTTGTCTTCCTGTGGAGCCCTGGCCACCCAGCCACCACAGCTGGCAAGGCCACCTTCTCCAGGGAGAAGCACTCAGACCCTGCCCACCATGCTGTGTGTGATTCAAAATGCAGAATCTGAGTTCAGACAGCAAAGACAAGGCCCCAACTTTTCACAATGCCACTCAGGTCCCCTGCCCACAGATTAATGCATGTGTAAAAGAAACGGTTAAAAAAAAAAAAAAAAATGACGCTCCTTTCTCCCTAACAGGTGGCATCCTAAAATACCGACAGGGGTGCACGTCCCAGCTATTTTTCCTTCCTCACAAACACATTTCATTCACAATCTTAAATAAAGTCAAGGCTACTTCATATGACATGACTTGAAAAACCAGGAGGAAGACTTTTCCTGTTTGTCGCTTTGGACCTTTCCTCCCATTTACCATAGAGCACGCAGCTGCTTCTAACTAGGCAATAGCTCTGAGTAAGTGTCACTGCAGTTCCTTTGCCAGGTCAACTCTGTTTTAACTCCTGGGCAAAACAGACCTAAATTCTCTCAACTTTTAGACTTTGAATATCTGTTTAAAATGATACATAAATCCTGGACACGTGTAGAATGTGTTTTTCAATTACAGGAAACCTTTTGTTTTCAACTCTTCGGAATTTCAGAGTTAATATTTTTCTTGGTTTCCAAGGAGAGGCAGGACTGAAGAAATTTGATCAACTCCATTATAATTTTAAGGAAAGGATCCTAAAGAGGGCTGCGGGGTAGTAAATAAAGAAAAACATCCCCCACTGGGGAGCCTCCATGCTATATAGTTTGTACCTGTCCTTTTTTTTTAATATATATTTTTTCTTGATTTCAGAGAGGAAGAGAGAGATAGAAACATCAATGATGAGAAAGAATCATTGATCAGTTGCCTCCTGCACGACCCCTACTGGGGATCAAGCCCACAACCCAGGCATGTGCCCTTGACTGGAATTGAATCTGGGACCCTTCAGTCTGCAGGCAGACGCTCTATCCACTGAGCCAAACCAGCTAGGGCTGTACCTGTCCTTGTGTAGTGACAATATTCACAATGTTTGACCTGCTTTGAATTTCAAATATTAACATAAGGAGAAGGCCTTTCACTCAAGTAGGGGGAGAAATGCAGAAGCACGGCATTATGGCACTGTCACATTCAACCTCAACTCAAAAAACATTTACAGCTCGACCTGCGTGGCTCAATGGTTGAGCATCGACCTATGAACCAGGAGGTCATGGTTCCATTCACTTTAATAGCTGATAACTCACTTAATTTTCACTCCTTTTCAGGTTTAACTGACTTGAAATAACAGGGTGAGTGCAATAATATAAACAAGCATAAGGACACTGCTGAGATGCTGAGGGTATGTGGATTAACCATGTGCAGAAAGCAAGGGGGAGATGCTGAGAAATCCTGCTTGGAACCCTGCACAGGGTCACTGTGTGGAGAGCAGGGGTAAGCAGGGAAGACTTTATGGAGGTGGGTGATAGCATCTAAGCTGGATTTTAAAGGATGAATAAGTGTTTTCCAGGTTCAGGGAAAAGGACCCATTCCAAGAAAGGTCACAGCATGAAAAAGAAGGAAGTATGAAACAACCTAATGTGGTAAGGAAACTAGGTATTATAAAATGTGAGCAAAGTAAGTAGGAAGTGATGAGTGTAAACCAGTGGTCGGCAAACCGCGGCTCGCGAGCCACATGCGGCTCTTTGGCCCCTTGAATGTGGCTCTTCCACAAAATACCACGTCGAAACAAGTATACAAGACGACTGTGGATGGGAGAGTTGGAAGGGGTCGACCTCAGCGAATGTACCTCAATCAAATTGAGGACGTTTTTATTAGCAAAGGACTTAGGAGTACCTTAATTAAGTTAATAACAATGTACCTACCTATATAGTCTAAGTTTAAAAAATTTGGCTCCCAAAAGAAATTTCAATCGTTGTACTGTTGATATTTGGCTCTGATGCCTAATGAGTTTGCCGACCACTGGTGTAAACAGTCTTTTATGCTATGATCTTAACAGAATAGTAAGTTTGTTTTTTTAAAAAAATCACTTTTGTGCTTTTATATAAAACATGTTAAGATCAAATTAAGAAACTATTTCTAAAAATATTATTTGTAGTAGTGTAGGTCATTCATTTATACATACATCATTAGAGCCAATATACAGGGTGTCCCAAACATGTATACACACTTTACAGCTGATAACTCAATTAATATTTCTTTCTTTTCAGCCAGACTAAGCTTGGAACAAAGGAAATTCATCCTGAAATGCTAATGCAAGTTTGAAAATGCAACTGAAGTAGAAACACTGCCTTTATAATTATTCAAAGTATATATATATACACCCTGTGTCCCCCAAAAATGTATACATACTTTAATAGCTGATAACTCAGTTACTTTACACTCCTTTTCAGGTTTAACTGATTTGAAATAACAGGGGAAGCCAGACTAAGCTTTGAACAAAGAAAATTTATCCACTAGGCTTTTTTATGGGGATACATAAAAGATAAAGTTTACAATACAAAACCGGCAACAATTGACGGGGGCACACAAATACCAAATGAAATGATTCTTGATGTTTGCAATTCCATTGCCTCGAGTTATCAGCAGTTCCTGGACCAGAACAGCCATCAGTTTGAAAACAGGTGTTAAAAAAAGGTATTCATTTCTGTAGATTCTTTTAAATTTTGAAAATGAACTGAATGTTACCCTACCCGGTTTGGCTCAGTGGCTAGAGCGAAGGCCTGTGGACCGAAGGGTCCAAGATTCAATTCGGTTAAGGGCATGTACCTTGGTTGCAGGCTCCTCCCCAGCCCGGGCTGGTCAGGGTGCATGCAGGAGGCAACCAATCCATGTGTTTCTCCCACATTAATGTTTCTCTCTGTCTTTCCCTCTCTCTTCCACTATCTCTAAAAGATCAATGGAAAAATATCCTTGGGTGAGGATTAACACACAAAAAAAGAAAGAAAATGAACTGGATGTTAATAAACACTGGCTTTATAATCATTCAAAGTGTGTATACATTTTCTTGGGACACACTACATATTTACTAAGAGCCACCATTTAGGCTACAATACTGTTATAGACATGTTTCCTATCTGAAGAAACTCCCATAATAAGAACTACTTAATTACCATTTAATATTTGCTACTTAAATATTTGCCATTTAAAATGAGCTAGCGTTTTACACATGTTTGCAAGAAACCAGCAAAGTAGGTCTTGTTTACGTCACAGAAGAGGAAGCCTGGAAGAAAATTTAAGTGACTTGAGCCAGGCAATAGAGAAAGAAGGTGATGTTGACAAGACTCAACTGAGGGCTGGTTCCAAAGCCTATGTTCTTTGCATGGCATTACACAACCTCAAAACATTCCTACCAGAAGTGCAGTAGAAAAGAGAAGACTGAAAGACATTTAAAATAGAAGGCAATACAAGATCAATGTCATAGTGCTGTGTGAGTGAACCTGAGAAGAAGGGTCATTGTCGTCAGAGTGACCAAGAAAGACATCCAAGAAAAGTTGGGTTTCCTGGAAGGGTGAGATTGCAGTCGGTGGAGATGTGGGGCTGGGCAGGGAGATAGAGGTAGTCCACAAACAGCGCTTAGAACTCTGGTGACAGGACGTTCTAATCCTGTCTGGTTCTATCATTCACCAACTGCAGCCCTAGGGCAAGTCACTGAAACCTCCTACACCTCACTTTCCTCATCAGCAAAATGGGGTAATAGCAATAATTCCTCCTGGAGTTGGTATAAGGATTAGGAAATAATCTATGTAGAGTATTTAGTATAATGCCTAGTACATAGTAAACCACAAACAAACTGCAAAATGTACATGCATTGAATGAATGGCAAACAGTTCAGATAGGCCTCCAATCCTCTTAAAATGAGAAATATGGTAAAAATGATAAAATTGAGGCCAAGATTGAGAACCTAGTTAATATTCACCTGGAAAGTTGGTCTCTATTTAGCAGGCAATATGGTTCACTTATCTTGATTATAATGGTTGCATGAGTGTATATAACATGTCAAAATTTATCAAATATATTTCTTAAACATGTGCTGTTTCCTGGCCGGTGTTGGTCAGTGGTTAAAGCAGCAGCCTATACACAGAAGGGTCATGAGTTCAATTCCCAGTCAAGGGTCAAGGGCATGTACAGGGTTGCAGGTTCTATCCCAATCCTGGGGGGGATGGGGGGAGGCAACCAATCGATGTGTCTCTCTCACATCGTCGTTTCTCTCTCTCTCTCTCCCTCCCTCACCCCTTCCTCCCTCCCACTCTCTCTAAAAATAAAACAATGGAAAAAATATCCTCTGGTGAGGATTAACAACCAAAAAAAAAAAAAAGTGCTATTTTGCTGTTTATTATGTCAGTTAAACCTCAATAAGGCTTTTAAAATTACAATAAAAGTTTAGTAATTCATGTAATTGTTAATATAAAATTGTTATTAATATATAATTCTCATATTAGGAACATAAATACATATTAATAAAATAAAAATATGAATGCATATATTAAATCTTAGCTCTAAAAAATTTATGACAGGTGATTAAATACAAATGTATATGAAAGCTGGTAAAACTTTGATGTGAAGGACATTTTTTAAAAATAGGGATATACCCACATTCACAGCAGTATTATTTGCAATTGCCAAAAGGTGGAAGCAACCCAAGTGTCTCCTGATGACTGAATACACAAAATGTAGTTCTGACAAATGCTACATGGATAAACCTTGAAGACATTATAGTAAGTGAAATTAGCCAATCACAAAAGGACAAATACTATATCCTTCCACTTATAGGATGTACCTAAAGTAGTCAAATAGAGACTGAGTCATGAGATGGGAGGGCTAGGGAAGAGATTGTTTAATGGGTACAGAGTTTCAACTTTGCAAGATGAAAAGAGTTCTCTGGGTAGATGGTAATGATGGCTGCACACATGAATGTACTACATGCCACTGAACTGTACACTTAAGCATAGTTAAGATGGTAAATTTTATGTGCTGTGTATTTTACAATTAAAGAGATGAGAGTTCCTACACATTATTGTAAAAATCAGTAAAGTGTTATTTTTGTCATTTAAAAAAATCTTTTTAAGTGTTCTCATTATTTATATTTAAAACAAACAACTTCTGAGGTAAGTTTCCCAGATTCCCCAAAAGGCCAATTCAATAGCTGACACCAGGTTAAAACTTTCACTTGAATTTCATTAGGAGTAGAAATCTACATATTGCCTTTTTCCCTGCGACATGACCTAATATTTTCCTAATGAAGCCCTTAGGAAGCATTTTCCCATGAAGAAAACCTGTCTCTGTAAAGAGAACCTACAGGTGCCACTGACAGCCCACTGTATCTGGAGCAAACTGTGGAAGTTTATGAGTCAGGGGCTGGGCACCTACTGATTTTGAAAGGGTGTGGACGCTACCTATCAGGGCCAGATCAGACTCTGCAAACTTCATAGCAGAGAAACAATCAGGGCTTGTCCAGGCTTTCCACCTGTGTGGCGTGTGTCAATGTGGCCGTAACTAACCCCCTGATGGGCTTCTCCAGAAGAAATTTCAGTCCTCATTTCCCAAGAGAATGCCTGATATTAGAAAAGCTGAGCACTCCTCAGAACACTGTTTCTAATCATTGCTACTTCGTACAGCATACAGCATCCCCAGCTCCTTGCCCACCACCTTCCTCCAGGGTCCTTCAACTCTGAGACAGAGAATACTTGAATTTTTCCAAGAGCTTCATTCTCTTCCAGGAATTCACCTGACTGCAGACTCCTATTTTCCCTGAGCAAGGGAAGAGGAGCCTTCAATCAGCTCACAGGAAGATGACAGCATCTGCTTGGGGACTCCAATGAGATATTTTACTGTAGCTTTTCACAAACTGATTATATTTAAAGCTCCCTTGGGGAGTGGGGGCTGGGAGGAAAGAAGCTTCGGAGAAGACCTTCACTGACATGAGTGAAGAACCGCTCAGATCTCCCAAGGGAGCAAGTTGTTTAAATACCAGCAATCCGCATTCCCAAATGCATGTGCACACACAATATGTCTAGTTTTAAATTTCATCCCCTGCTCTGAAAGGGTCCTGAAAGAGTTAAATTGTTCCAGGCAAAGGCCTGAGGCTTTTCTATCAAAATGCTCCAGATGGAAATTACAAAATTTCACTTCTCAGCTCCATGGTGCGGTGCGCACCCACTGTTCTTCTAAGACATTAAAAAAAAAAAAAAAAAAAAAAAAAAAAAAAACCCTAATGTTCTGCAGAGAGAGAATTTGACTGCTCAGCACAGTGCCACTCCGTTTCAGATTATTTCTCCTGGAATATTTGCATGAACTGTCAATCTCAAGCCTTTCTGGGGACTGTAAAAACTCAAGGTATGGAGGGGGTAAAGGAATGAGGGTCTTGAATAAAGACAAGACAATGGCTGGGACTGTATGCAGTGATATGAACCCACCCAAATACCACCCAGATTATTGCCTCTGGAACCATGCACCTTACCCCCTTCCACTGCTCCAATCCCCAAAGAGGCTAATAGGCTAGAGGCCAAAAGGCTTCAGGTTATGACCATGAATCTGACCAGGGCTGTCAAGAATTTGCAGAGATTAACGTATGTGAAAGAGCTTTGTAAACTGGAAAGAATCACGTAAAAGCACCAAGAATATTATTGCTCTCAAGTCAGACATTGAGAGGCATGAACTTTCAAAGGAATCCGAACACCCACAAACCAGAAACAATGATGGTTTTTAAGAAGGCGGCTACAAGGCAGACTGACTGAGAAGGCCAGCCCCTCATAAAAGCAGATGGGACAGGGTTAGGCCTGCAGCCTCAGAAGCCCTTTAGGGGACATGCAAGCAAGTGGTTTAAAGGGAGGCAAAAATCGTGAGATAGACTGGGTCCCAAAAGTCCATTTAGAGTTCACTTGATTCAAACCATTCTGATTGAAAAGCAGGACCCAGGACTGTGGTCAAATACATAGAGGCCAACAGCGGCCAGCAATTAGACAGTGTACCTCTTTGTTTTGTAGGTCTAGAACAGCGATTTTTCAACCGGTGTGCCACAGCACATTGGTGTGCCACAAGAATTTTTAAAGCAAGCAATACCTAACTATTTAGTCAGGGGCACTGACTTCTTTTCCCTTAGATTGTCAAATTAAGAAATAACAACAGCCCACAGAATAATAGCCATCCAGTGTGCATGAATGAAAATTATACTTTTTTTGTTTTGTCAGATTGGCAAAAGAATATATCTTTGGTGTGCCACAGAATTTTAGTAATTAGTTATGTGTGCCATGAGATGAAAAAGGTTGAAAATGGCTGGTCTTAGAGGGTTTAAGTAACTGGCCCAAGATACATTTGGCTATTATGGGAGAAATTAACGAGAACTCAAGTTTCATTCCTATCATTTAACAGCAGGCCCTTTGGGAATGCATAGGCAAACAGGTCAACAAGAGGAAAGGTTAGCTAACAGAAAGCAGACTGTGCTATTACTAAGCACTTACAAGTGCCAGAAACTGTGCTAAATGAGTTTTATGTACTATCTCATAGAATCCTAATAACTACCTTAGCAAATACACATTATTTTTTTTTATATTTGATTGATTTTTTTTTTTTTACAGAGAGGAAGGGAGAGTGAGAGGGATAGAGAGAAACATCGATGAGAGAGAAACATCGATTCAGCTGCCTCTTGCACGCCCCCCTACTGGGGATGTGCCGGCAACCCAGGTACATGCCCTTGACCAGAATCGAACCTGGGACCTTTCAGTCCGCAGGCCGACGCTCTATCCGCTGAGCCAAACCAGATAGAGCGCAAATACACATTATTTTCCAAATTAGGAAACTGAGGCTCAAGCAAGTCATGCAACTGGCCCAAGGTGCAAGGCAAGCGAGTGGCAGAACTGAGATTTAACCTGGATCCCTTAGACTCAAAAACTTGTGATCTTCACCACCACACCAAAATAGCAATTTTCTTTATTATGTTGGCATCTCTAAGAGAAGTAAGACTGGCAGTGCTATGAGTCCCAGGAAAGTCATATTCTGATAAGGGCTTCTAGCTAATGGGGGGAGAGGAGCTAACTCAGAACCCACGTCCTTTGTCTCCAAGATCGATGCTCTTCCATGGAGAATGAGGGCTCTAGAATGTAAGCTCCAAATGGGAGGAGATTTTGGCTTGTTGACTGCTACATGGCCACTCCCAGAACACATGGAAGGCACTCAATAAATAGGTGATGAATAAAGGAATGGAGTCAATCTGCTGCTGGGTGACCTTGGGAGTGGGGGAGCTTGTTATCCTCGCTAAACCTGTTTCTTCGTGCAACAAACAGAGAATGAAAGAATATCCACCTCCAGAGTTGATATGAGAATTAAATGAGACAATTCTTATAAAGCACTGTGACAGGCTGGAACACAGTGAGCACCCAAAATGTAATCTATTATTATCATATTACTACTATTATTCACTGACAAATTTTGACTTCCTAAGATTTCCTCACACCCGCCCCCCACTGTGGTCAGATAATGTTTCATAGTAAATATGAATATAATAAAATAAAGAAGTAGGAGTTGGTAACCTGTTTCTAGTTTCAAATCTGCCACTGCCTAGCTGCATGACCTTGGACAAGCCTCTTAATTTTTCTATCCTCGTCTTGGCTATAAAATGAGGGACTCAAACATTCAAATCAGTTTCATAAGCATTTACTGGGCACCTTCTCTGAATGAGACATCATGCTCAGCCACCTATAAAATCTATGAATAGCGTCGATGAGAAAATATCAGAGCAGAGCAAAGCAGTCCCCTGCTTGTGGCAAGGTGAAGGAGAAATCCCAAATAGCCAACTTCATTACATCATCTCAAGGAGCAATGTTTGTATATACACCAAGCGTTTAATTTTGAGACATTCGTGAGAAATCCTTCACCATTAAGGAATCAGCAGATACAGTTCTATTAACACCTATCAACCCTGAACCTTCCAAAAAATAAACATGTAAAATCATTTTGCACCTTAGTCAAACGGCATGCTTCTGGAGAGAAATCTGGGAAAGTCAAAGTTATTCACGCTCCCTATGGCAACAGTTAAGAATAGGATGTGTAAAAAAAAAAGAAGGAAAAAAAAAAGAATGACATATCTGGTTAAAACTGCAGGGGCGAAGGGTGGGGGGTGGGAGGGAATTCCAGAAGCAGAATGCAGTGCATCTGGACAGGACATGGAGGTAGTGACCAATTGTTTACAAAAACAGGCTTGGGTTATGAACAGGGACAAGAGGCCAAGACCTCAATTATCATTCACAACCACACCTCTCCCAATCCCAATTCAACTGAAGCTATCCATCAGTCAACTCCCCCATCTTCTGTCATAAACCCACCAATATTTGTAGCCAAGTGGAGAGAAGGTCTCTCAGGGTACCTCCAGCACTGACCAAGCTGATGACATGAAGAAGATCCCACAGGCACAATGGGGCCTTCAAACTACCTCCAACCTTCTAAGGTATTAGACAGCTGCCCATTTCAAAATCTTAGCTCTACCCCACCCCAGGCCATCACTGGAGGGGAGACATGGCCCTTTCCAAGTCTTCTATGATAGGAAAAGGTCTCCTTGAATTGGTGCAGGGAAAGGCGGGGACCCTCCCTCTGTACTCTGAAACAAAGGAAAACCCAGAGCTCCAACCATGTGGTGTAACATTCAAGGCCACCCACCTCTCCCATTCCCCAGCGGAGGAGGTCTCAATGGGCTAGAGCCACATGGCTCTTCCCAGTCACTGGCCAGGAAGGGACAGGGCCTTGCACAAACACATGCTGGGGCTCCTAATCAGGGGGAAACCCCTCCTACAGGAATTGCTGGTTTCAAAAAGAAAAGGGGCTTTGATTCACAACCACACCTCTCCCAATCCAGGTCCACTAGATGTGAAGACAGGTCCCTTGGTTTCTTCAGATCCACATTTCGCTTTACCCTTCACATTTTTGCAGATAAATGGGTCATTAAAAGCATGTATTTCAGAGCAGAGGGTGACCATGCAGAAAATTAAACAATTATGTCTTCCCATCCTCCAGAATCAGCACCACCCAGCAAGCCTAACACCCCAACTCCATTCAGGTTTAGGCGAGGGCGGAGATGGAGTGTGAGTGACCTTATTCTTTCTGTTCTCTGATCTTTGGCTGAATGCAGGGCAACCAGAGACCAGGCAGGCACAAGGTGCATCCAAAGTGGCTACCGACTTTGTGTGTCTGATGCCATAGCAAATGTCACGTTTGGACAGAGTACATCAGAAAAAAAACCCACCTCTCTCAGGGCTCTCCAAAAGGTACACATTCTCAAGGTTGCCTTTCTCTGCCTGGCCTCAACTCCAACCTCGGGAATAAATTCCCAACACCTGTCAGATTTCAGTAGTCCTTCAAGAAACCTGACCCAGACAACCAGAGGCAAATTGCCGCCTTTCTCTCTCCAAGAACCTCCCGCCCCTCCCCCCACCCTTTCCAGCTTGGGAGAAAGGGCTGACAAAAAAGGGCCAGCTCTACAAGAACAAACCCTAAAGCCCACCCTGAAAATCCCTTTCCTGAGCCTGTAGCCCCTGGCACTGCCCATCTCTCAGAGGCTCAGATCCACCTATGAAACCACCTCTGGGGTCAGCCTGCTCCCACCTGCTCCACCCAAAGAAACGAACCTCCTGCAAATCAGGGTGGAAATACATGCCTCAATGGCCCACACAGCATATGCATTACGCTATTTTTCCAAGCCCTTACCTTTGACCTGAGTATCGTACTCTGCTATGATCTCCTTATCCTTTTTGAATTTGGCCGGAGACGTCATGTTTTCCTTCTTTCTTCCAAATTCAAATTGTGAATTGATAGATCCACGGGAAAAATCCAACCACCTAAATCAATACCTCCAAGACCGCGTCTCCTGAAGGCAGAAGGGGCCCACCGCGGTGGTCTCCAGCGCTCCGGGGAGCGCGGGCTGCGGGCTAGGCA
>NW_005371683.1:1137438-1137994 GCF_000412655.1 Myotis brandtii
GAGCCCGAGCCGCAGGCTCAGCATTAGCCAGGAGAACTGCAGCGCCCGGAGGTTGGCCTGGGGTCTGACATCAACGACACAGGCAGGGAGTGCAAGTCCATCCGCACAACATGGTGTGGGGGGTGCGGGGGTGTGGACGCGCCCAGCAGAGTCCCCAGGAGGGAGTGGGTGCGTATCGGGGTGCCGGTTGGAGGACTGGGCGTGCTTCGCGGTTTTTTGTTGCACAGGCTCGAAGATGCTGCAAATCAAATCCCAAACGGGAGCCGCAGCAGCACGGACTGGATCGGAAGTCGTTTGCTCCGGTTCACTTGCCTGTAAATGCAGGGATCAGGGGAGGGGGTGATCAGCTCCAGAGCAGATTCTAATCGCTGCGGGGGTGGGGTAGAGGGCGACACTCCCAGCCCGGCCCAGGCCCATTCATCTCCGACCATCGCCGCCCGGCCAGGAGAGCTCGGCCAGGCGACGTGGGGAGGAAGGAAGCTCCCTCCGGATTTTGTTTTAAGGCTGCAAGAGAACACTTTGGAGCAGCCGCCTGCGCAGGCTCCGGGTGGGGACT
>NW_005371683.1:1138124-1138569 GCF_000412655.1 Myotis brandtii
CGACGCGGCCCCTGACCCCCAGCGGGGCAACTCCCTGGACATCAAAGGGGATCAAAGCCGTGAAGGGACAAGCCACCCGGGCACAACTTTTCTTCCCCTGCCGCCCCTCCTCCCAGTTGTTTTGTTTTTGGTTACTAGCTTCCCTTGGCAGCAAAAGGTTGGGGGGGGGGGGGGGGGTGGATCTGCAGGAAAAAGCCTGCTCGGCAAGGGACACAGGGACACATCCAGGAAAACAATGTGGTCGGCAGAAGCAGGAAACGGGTTAGAGGCGAGGGTCGGACTCGGGAAAATCGGGAGGCGGGGGGAGGGGGGCGGAAGGCAGCCGTTGCCTGCCCCAAGCCAGGGATGAGAGCGACTCTAAATGCCATCGCCAACATTTTTTGTCACCCAAGCCCAGAGATCCCGGCTGGGGGCGGGGGCGGGGGGAGGAGGAGAGGGGTCAGTG